>NW_005841835.1:1063634-1073039 GCF_000455745.1 Alligator sinensis
TGGCCCGGCTGCGCTCCAGCCCAGGGGCTGGCTCCCTGGGGAAGCACAGAGGATCCAGTGGGCCCAGGGCATTGTTGGGCCAGACTTTGTCCGGTGGCCCAGCAGCCCAGCTCTGTACACCCATGCATCTTGTTTTGCGTGTTTGTCTGCCTGTCTGGTTCCATGTGTGTGTGTGTGTGTGTGTACACATGTGTCTGGTTCTGGATGTGTGTGCGCATGTGTCTGTTCTGGTTCTCTGTGTTTGTGCACATGTGGTTCTGTGTGCATGTACATGGCTGGTTTTCTCTCTCATCTTTTTTCTCTCTCTTTTTTCCTCTCTCATTGCAATATGCTTACAAAAAAGGAATACACAACAACAAAGGCAATATTTATGATTATTAAATATACTAATATGCAGTGCATCCTGCCATGTACCCCCCACCCAACCCTCTTTTTTGCGGGGGGAGGGACGCGCCAGCACTCTAGTACCTTCCAAGGTAGACATTGTGTTTTTTTAGGCAATCCGGCCAAAAAACATTGCCTACCCCTGCTCTAAGGTATCTTCCCTTTGCTTTCATCTGCCACACCTTGATCTTGTTAATAAAAAACTTGGAAGGGTCTAGATCCAGCTGTAACCTGTCCTCTTTACACATGGATCTCTCTTGGACCCCATTGTTCCCAATCAATTCTTCCCACTGGGTGAGCCTTCCTGGCCCACATGTGCCCCCAAGAGCACCCATTGCCTTGTGGGCTAATCACAGCCTCCAGCCTCCCCTGTATCCATGCCCATGCCTCATAGGTGTACCAATCAAACAATCTAGTGGGCCTCAGCCTCAGTCTCTCCTCCAGTCTCCTCCTCTCCTGGGCTGTACTTTCTCTATCATCATCTCTGCCCCTCTTTGGGCTGTGGGCTCTCACTAGCCCCTCTTTTTCCCTACCTGGGCTCTGGCCTTGGCTCAGCCTCTCTCAGCCACTGTACTACTGCTTACTCTGCCCTCCTGGCAGGGTCAAACCTCATGTGCTTTGCTGGCACTACTGGGACCTCCTCTTGCCCCCTTCCAGTCCTACTCAAACCACCAACTAAAACACAAACCAACACACCAGCTCAGTGGCTACAACTTAATCCCCTAAGCATGCCGGTAACCTGAAATCCCCACCCTACAGAGTCTCATCCTCATGCCAGCCCTCAACTCCTTACTGACATATCTCAGGGATAGAAGCATCTCTATCAAGCTCTCATCAGCAAGCATCTTACTGCAGAGCTCCTTCCCCTTCAGCCTCCAGGGCCAGAATGACTGTTTGGGTTCTGGCCCTGGTTTATATGCCAGGAGAGCCCTGCCCCCTTCCAGTCAGATGACTCCCTGGGCAGCCTGCAGGTTTGATCCTAACTGGTTTGACTTACTCACCTTCAAAGTAGCCTATAGCAGCAGACCTAGTAGTTGTAGCCTTGCCTTGTCTCCCACACAAGGCTTGGTCTTGTACTACTGCCAGAAATCTGCTAGACTGCAGCATGTTTCTTGCTACTCACATAGATTACTCCACTATTGTAATTACTGTACTACTAGCTACTACCTATTGCTGTGCTACTAGAACAGCAATCGGCACCTCCCATTCCTGGGCTCTGGTGGTCTATCTCGTTACAGCTAGCCCCCTTTTAGTCAATCTGGGCTCTGTTTGCCCGTATTTTCTTCTCTGCCCCCTTTTACTCTCACCCCTTGATGTCCCCTGGGGAGGTACTACAGTGTCCTCTACCTAACTGTAACAGAATGCCCTGTACCCAGGGATCAGTGGGACTACAGGAAGCTGCTTCCATCCCATCAAACCCACAGCTTCCTCTGGCCTAGAATTCTGTGGACCAAAACAGTGATGCCTGTGTTGCTTTCATGGTCAGATAACTTCTGCCCACTGACTCTTTATAGAAGATGTGGGCAGTTCTGAGTTAGCCTATGGATGGCTTACAGAAGCCATCCATTAAAAAAAAAATCTTTCTATATCAATTATGCAAATATAGCTATTACCCGTATACATGTCTAATCTTTTTACCTACCCCATTAAACCCTATGCCTATAGGACATCTTGTGACCAGGAGTTCCACAAGGTAGCTTGTCCACTGTAATAAAGCGTTTCCTTTTCTTCATTTCATTAGCTGCCTTTTCATGTCATTGATCATTCCTTTGTTCTTCCAGTAAGAGAAAACAAGAAGAGAAGAA
The DNA here is from genome assembly GCF_000455745.1 of Alligator sinensis. Classification (NCBI taxonomy): domain Eukaryota; kingdom Metazoa; phylum Chordata; order Crocodylia; family Alligatoridae; genus Alligator; species Alligator sinensis. The sequence goes on from NW_005841835.1 coordinate 1,065,824, forward strand.
TGTAGTTTGCCTGGTCAAATCCATCCATTTTCCTGCATATCTCTTTCACATCCCATTGTCCTAGTCTCCTCTCTAAACTAAGGAGTTCCAATCTTTCTATTCTCTTCATAGGAAAGTCTTCCTAGGCCTCTACTCATGGTCAGCATTATTTCTGAACCCTTTCTATTTCTACTCTCTCCCTTCCAGGATACAGAACAACTGGAATTGATCACAATGCTCCAGGTAAGGGTCTCCCACCAAGTTGCATAATAACATTACCATATGTTCTGTATTTTTTCCATCCTAATCCTTTGCTTGACTTTTTTTATACCACCAGTGAACATGAAGTTGGATCCAACAGCTCCTCCATCTTTTCCCTGAGTGGTCACAGTTAGAAAAAATGCACTGATGTGTCTAAAAGGATCAAATTATTCCTTTCCATTATGGATTCTGCTGTATTTGAATTTCATCTCCTACCATGCTGTCTGTTCACTTAGCTTTATTCAGTCGCTCTGAAATTCTTCAGTCCTTTCTGGTCTTGACTAACTTAAATAAGTTTGTGTTGTCTGCAGACGAGAGGCAACTAATGAATCAGGTTACTTTGTTTACAAAGAGGTTCTGCCCATAGGAAAGAGGATTCCTTGTTCTCAGAAAAGTCCCCACAACAGGACTGTTGACTGCTGCTTGCGCCCACAGGTTCTACTGCGATTGCCCGTTATTGTTAGAACCCTGCAGCCCACACAGAATGAAAGCACTTACCAGAAACCCACACACTGAAGCTGGCAAGAACCTTTATTTGGTAACCTCTAAGACAATGTCAAGTCAGGGTGCCATGACGGGGCATTAATCTGTTGTCAGTTCCAGCCTCAAGAGTAACCATATATATGCCCTGTATACATGTTCCATTGGATTTCAAATCCGTGCCATGGGCAGAAAAACACTTGCCAGATTTCCTTATGCTGCTCCCAGACCTTTCAGAATAAGCAGATTTCCAACAATCCAGCTCTTGTGCACTGATTTTGCTGGAATTGTATTTATGGCACGAATACAGGCAGGAAGTGCAGCGTCAGAACTTAGGACTTCCCCTGACAGCACCACAGATGACAACTCAGCAAGTTCATTCTACAGAAACCAGATAACATCAGCATAAGGTGGAGGTTACTGGCAAAGAATCCTGTCCCAAATCTTCATCTGAGACGTGACACTCTGCAGTGAAACCTCTATGTCCCACAAACAAAATGCTGCCCTCACTTACACCCATGGAACCCCACTGATAGCAGCCAGCTTTCCTGACTGTGATTGACCCCACTCAACTCTGACACACCAGGCTCCTTCCATCAGGGCTTCCTAGCCCTGTCATTCTCCATCACATCAAATAGAGATGCTAGACAGGTTGACAGTATTTGAATATTTGTGCTTAAGGATGGTAGAAATTTTCCTGAGCAGAGCCCTGACTGCAACCTGCTTAAAGGGCCTTCCTTCCTGAAGAGCACTAGACAATCTACACTGCTGTCAGGCACAACAAACTGCTGAACCACCGTCAGTAGCTGGGCTCTGCTCAGACGGATTAGGCAGAAGCTCATGCTAGACAGGTTGGCAGCATTTGAATATTTGTGCTAGTGACAGTTTTCCAGGAAGCTGGGGATCTGAAGCCCACCAGCCCCCATCATGACTGCTTCTCTCCTCCCAAGGCCCAACCTGGCTTCTTCCCTCCCTCATTTCCCACAATTGTTGGCTGGCTGCTACCCACAGTTCCCAACCTGGCTGGCTGCTACTCCCTCCCAAGCTGATTGACTTCTACCTACATGGATGCAGATGAACACAGGGTGAAGGGAGGAAGACTACACATTTTACAGATGGGAAACTGAGGCTTCCCCACACCGGGACACTCAGGAAAGTTAATCTGAATTAACTGTTAAGGTGAGCTAGTAAAAAACTCATTAAATCCCTTTGTAGACAGTCTCAGTCTGAATATGTGGCTTAATTTGGCTAAACGGACTGCATTTCCAGAGGACTTGTCTGCAAGAGGCAGTTCCTGCAAAACAGGATGTTAACGCAATCTGTGCTAACTCCCTCTATGGATGCTCTTAATGTGCTCATAGTTGCTTTTGTGGTAGCCCATTCACTCAGAAAGTGAAGTAAACTGAGTCAAAGCAAGGCCACTTTTATTCTGAGTAACAGCATCCACAGGGTTGAATACAGTTTAGCCAATCCACTTTGATGCTGCCCCTTCAGTTCATAGGGATTCACTTTCCTGAATGCCCCTATGCAAGCAAGCCTTCAGGCACTGAGAGGTTAAGTCACTCTCCCAGGCTGACACAGTAAATTGGCAGCAGCAGTATGAACTAAACTAAGGGCCTTGAGGCTACTGCCTTGCCTACAAGACTAACCTTCTCCATAAGGTTAGTTCAAATGCTCTGTGCCAGCCACCTCACTTGGACTGTGACCAGCTAAAATGTGACTCCTGCAGCTGGGAGAAAAAGAACAGGGAGCCACAAAGATGCAGCGAGAGGAAAGGATTTGAGAGAAAGCAGACACCAACCTAGAGGCCATTTGCTATAAACTGAAGCACAGTTATGCCCAAGAGGAATCCTAAACTCAGTCGCTTCTCACCCCAAGACTAATAAAGTAACAAGAGAGTGAATACATACCCAGCTAGTGCCTCCTTGCCCCAAATGTCAGCTCTTCTGTGCTCTCCCTTCCCTATACCCTTGCTTTTGAAGGCCTAACAGCTTGCTCTGAAGGTCAGCAGGCTGCAAGCACTTCTACATGAATAAAGAAAGTTGATACAGAAGCTGAAGGACCTGCTGAAGAGGACTGGCGTAGGGAGGGAGCCATGATGTGAGTAGTGACACTGGCCACAGCTGTACTAGGATCATGCTTGGGACCATCCAAGACAAAAGCAATGCAAAGGAATCAGGCTTCAAGGAAACACCTCAAGCATCTCCCAGGCTGGGGGATACTTAAGCCTTGCGGCAGCTGGCACCAACTGTGGAAAAAGCCATGCTCAGAGTTGCAAGAGCATTGGGTGAATCTGAAAAGTTCCATCCCCCCATTACTATTTTTATTTTACAGTCCTTATTTTATCCTTACAGTGCCTCAGTCCCTGAAGCTTCTCTTTTTTCCTCAGTCCTCCTGTGCCCCTGGTGTCTCCTCAGCTCCCTGCTCCCCCTGGATCTCACCCCATTCACATTTCCACCCACTCCAGACTGCAGAGGCGGCAGTGTTGACACTAGTTTTGCTCAGAGCAGTTTGACACCCGTTCTGCTGAGAGCGGTTTCCGAGTCTCTCGGTAAATATCAGGGCTGGGGATTTTTTTGGGGCTTGTTTTCCAGTGAGATAACTAAAAAGAGCCAATCAGGACAAAGATAAATTAACACCTGTTGGCCCAGGGGCCTGACACAAAGTGAAACAGGGAGAAAAGGGCAGTCGCTTTGCAAAGGTTAATAAATGCCATTGAGTGCAGTACCACAGCCTCTGGCTCAGCCTGGGCCTGGAAGGGCACTGAAGCTCTGTTGGGTATAACAGAGCTCCCTGTAGAGAGAGCGGATGCAGGGAAGGGTGCTATAGCCAAGTTTAGTGACATACGGGGGCTTTGGGAGGCTCAGGGTCTGTGGGACCTACTTGGTTTGTAAGGGAAAGGGTTAAGAAAATTAGAATAGTGAGACGGGGTGGGATCTGCAGGGAGATAAGAAAGATGTGAGAGATTTGCGTTTGCACACAGGTTGGTGTGTTAGTGTGGATTCTGGAGTCTAGAACACAGGCAGGAACCAAGGGCATGTCTACACCAAGGCAGGAGAGTATTAAACCTTGCCCCTGAAAAAATAACCCCCATCTGCCCACTCCTGCCCCACACATATCAGACCCGGAAATGAGGCAGTGAGGAAACCCTGGGGGTACCTCTGCTGGTCCACCCCCTGACCTGGGTTTCCAGCATACTCAAGAGCAGCAGCTTGGGGTGCCCTCACCACCTTTTCCAGGGCTGATGCATGTAGACTGGGAGCAGGAGGATGTGGCTTAATCCTCAGAGGGAAGACTGAGTGCTCGTGCCATGCTGTAGACATACCTTGGGAAGCTGAGTGACTACTGCAGCTTTTCCTAATGTTGTCACTGCCGTTCTATCCCTCCTTCCCCATCCTTAGGTTTTCCTCAGAGCTTCACTTGATAAGGGGGATTGGGGGGGAAGGGGAGGGGGCTGAGGTGAGAAGGTCTCTATAGGGGGAGCTAGAGAAGGTATCTGAAGGGCAGTGGGAAGCCATTACTGATCTAGACAATGGAAATGAGGTATATCTCATTTGGCTCCATATCAGCCAGTATTTGGTACAGTGCTGCATGGGAGATTGCTGGGGAAGGTGGAGAAGCTGGGGATTAGTGAAGGAACTGTAAGGTGAGAAAGGACCTAGCAAAAGAGACAGCAACAATAGGTAGTGTGGAAAGGGGAAATATCAGGTTTCAGAGACATCATGACTGGAGTTCCCCAAGGATCACTCTTGGGACTGACCTTATTTAATATTTTCATTAACATTAGCACAAAATGTCAGAGCGTGTCCATGAAATTTACTGATGAGACAAAGCTGGGAGGCTTCCTCAATACAGAGGAAGATCAGATATTGGACAGAAAGCCCTGGAGGACTAGAGTAATAGAAATGGGATGAAATTCAATAGCACAAAGTGCAGTCATGTACTGAAGGACTAATTTCTGCTACAAACTTGGAGCTTGTTGGAAGAGGAGAAATGCTTAGGTGTACTAGCTAATCACACAGTGATTATGAGTTACAAATGTGCAGCAGCTGTTAAAAAGACATACACTATCCTAGACTGTACCAGGCACGGTATTTCCAGTGGAGACAGGAAAGTACCAGTGCCATTGTACAAGGCAAGGGTGATGCTTCATCTCACATACGGCACACAATTATGGCTGTCCATATTGCAGAAAGATGGACTCACACTGGAACAGACAGAGAAGGACTCCTAGAATGATCATGGGGTGGGGAGGAGAGACAGGGAGTCCATCTAACAGGAGAAAGTGAAAGGAGCTTGGCTTGTTAAGCCTAACAAACTGAAGGCTGATGGGCTGAAGTCTAAAAATGCATCAGGGGAGGTCAAATGTCAGGTACAAAAGCTCAAGGACAATGTTGGCATGAGAACAAATGGGTATAAACTAGCCATAATATGGTCAATTTACGCTAGATTTTTGAACCTGCCAGAGCAGTGAAATTCTAGAACAGATTTCAGATTAGAGTAGCTGGGGCAAGTCCCTTAATATAGAGGTTGGTAACCTACAGCCTGAAGGCTGAATCTGGCCCACAGAGTTTTTGGATCTGGCCTGTGGAGCTGGGGTTGCTTTGGCAGTGTCCCAGGGGTGGTGGAAGGAGAAGCAGAAGCAGGGAGAAGCCAGGTAAGGGATAAGTGGTGGTGATGGTGGCAGCAGCTGGGTTCCAGTGTGGTCTTCCTGGATCCAAGATGGGTCATTCTGGCTCACCGCTAGCCAGTGTCACTGATCACTGCCCTAACTACTTTTAGGGTGGAGCTCAATTGGGTTCTGAAATGGATTTTACAGTGTGGTGCTTGTGACGAGTCATCCTGTGATATTGAAAATCATGGACTATGGACCCAGGGAGCTGGGCTGAAGCAAGGGTTGAATCCTGTTGCTTTGAGCATAAACAAAGAGAAGGTAACCAGTTTACCATTTTATGGGGAAATCACTGAACCACTGCTACATGAAACGTCTACCAGCACTTCTCCAGAATAGGCTTTAGGGGAGGAACAGGACATGCACCAGCTTCACAGGGCTGTATATTCTACAGTATCCTTATAGCCCCCCCTGCTGGGAAAGGTAGAGCTGCAGGTATTTGCAAGAAATGGGAGGAAAGATGTTTCCCTCCTGAGAAAGATCTTACCCAAGGCAAGTCCCTGCATGGCAGGTGGGGATGAAGAAGGGAAGCCATTCCAAGGATGTGGGACCAGGCAGGATGTGGATGAGGGTGATCTGAATAGAGGCAAGGCAGCAGTCCCAGCTCAGGACCTGCATTTGGAGAGGGAGGTAGGTGGGCAACCAGCCCCAGTGCTCAGAATTTCCACTGTGCTGCTGCCATCGAAATGAAAACCACTCCCACACACTAACCACCCTTTTCTCCATCCAAATGCTGGTGCTGAGAAGAGAGTGCCAAGGGGCTCCCTTGAGACACTGTGGAGCCAGCAGCCTATGTCCGTGTTTCCTGGGACCACTGCCTGAGAATTAAGCTAGTCCAGAGATACTGATACTAGATGTGAAATGAAGGAGAGAGCCTGGTGAGAAAAGAAGCACTGAGGCCTGGTACAAGAATGCAGAGCTCCTGGCATTGCCAGTGCTTTCCTCTGCTTTGCTGTTCTACTCCCCTGGCACTCAAAGGGCTACACCGTTCCCAGACCACCAACACTGGCACTGAAATGGCAGGGTAGCATTTTGCTCCCACTAAAGAGGAGCACCGTGGGACTGTGCCAGGCTCTCCCTTTCTGTTTACAGTTACATGATGATGGCACTACTGCAGAATGACCTGGAGGTGGCCAACAAAACTGCCCAGAAAGGGCAGTCACAACAGTGCTATCCCCTCCCTTACAACAAGGGCCGAGAGATGAATACTTTTGTGCATTACAGACCTTCCCACTGGTAGCACTTATGCTGCCCATGCCCAAATACCCTGGCACAGGCATGGCCTATGGCATTGGTTCTCAACCTTATTAGACTCCAGGCTCCCCTTGGATGATGCTAGCTCTTGTGCGGGCCGGGCCCTTTTTCGTGCTGCACGTGGGCTGTGGCCAGCAGCCCGGGCACGCGGGGTCGGAGAGAGGGGCGCAACAAGCTAGAATTAGGCACAGACTCGTAGCAGTAGTTTTAAAGATTGTTTACTTACACCAGAGATGGTCGTGGTGTAGGCTGGAAAACTTGCTTGAGTTGCAGTTACAGGCACAGACAACACTACCGGTCATGTGGAGGTTGCTAGGCTCCACGGAAACAGAGCTCCGGATGCTCTGGGTGAGCGCGCCACCAAAATCGGACTCGTAGATACGTCTTATAATTTTTATCGCTCGAAGACGGGAAGAGGTGGGCGATGGATCAAGTCGCCAAGCTCCTCTGAATCTCGCACAGGGGTCTTTACTTCCCTGCCGTGTACCCAGAGTCCCCACGAGATGGATGTGGAGTCCTCTTCGGCTTGGGCGGAAACCGCTCAAGCCTCTTATATGGCTAAAAAGGCAA
>NW_005841835.1:1073049-1078914 GCF_000455745.1 Alligator sinensis
GGCGGAAACCGCTCAAGCCTCTTATATGGCTAACAGGCCAATCGCTAGCCGCCACGTGGGAATAATTTAGAACTAGCCAATAGCGGGACTCAAATTTGCATGCAGGTGGCAGGAACTCTTTTGCACCGTGCATTTCTCTTGCAACTTGAGCAATGCACCCTGCAAAAGAAGCTGCAGAAAAGGTGGGAAACTCATCCCTGCACCGGGGTTTTCCTCCACAGCAGAAAACTCCACCGTGCAATGAAGCTGCAACCTAGCAGGGATAATTCTGGTGCCGAAGCACACACAAAATCATACCTTTGGGTTATGACATCTCTGAGTTTTCATTCACTTCTTAAATTCAGAAAAATAATGGAGCAATTGTCCTGTTGTAAAGAACTCAGAAAAACCACAGCAGGTCAGAATGGTTTTGACACTCTGGATTCCTACTGGAAATTTCTGCGTTGATCTTGTGACTTATGTGTAAGTGTTTGCACACCTCACAGTGCTAGTATTGTGCATCATGCTACAGTAACCTTAAAATGATCTCATGACCCCCTGGGCATGAATCACTGGCCTATGGGAATGAGCTCCAGAACTGGAAATTAAATGGTCTTGATCAAAATAGTCTCAGTGATCAAAGGGAAAAAAGTCATCACAGAAAAAGAGTGGATCAGATCCTGACCATATTTCTGGTGTGGAGAGATGGTATCAGCTGTAATTGCTTCCATATTCTCAGCTGTACAGTGCAACCTCTTGAGACCTCCCCCAGGACAGATCTGTCTCTTCCCACCAAATATGAGATGTTATAATAACTAGAAAAAAAGAACTAACACCAGAGAACTAACAGCTAAGAATCAGTCACCACAGCTCACAGGTGCCAACCCTAGCAGCCTGTGGCAGGGATGGAAATGTCTCCTAATGACAGCGAGAAATAACCTCTACAAACACACAAGTGCCAAGCACAGGAGTTGGTGCTGGCCATTTTCCTGTGAAGAAAGCCAAAGCCCACACATTCCTTTCTCCCGTGGGGTTATCCTGCAACCCAAAGTATCACCAGTAGGTGGCAATACAGGCTTTGGCATACTGCATCTTCTTAGGGTGGCCCTTAGCCAGCATGGCCCTGTTCCTGCTCTCATTTTATCCATCCTTTATACTTACCCAGAGGAGGGGAGGTTAAAATTGCTACCAGCCTGATTTGGGATGTGTGCGCGCCACTCTGCCCTGGTGCCAGATGAGAGTCCAGCCACAGCTGTGAGGAGATGGGTGAGCTTGTTGTAGCCAAGGGTGTGACATCCAGGGGGATGTGCACTCAAGGAAGCCTCAGGAAGGAGAGAGAAGAAAGACATCACAATTAACCAGTGGTAGGGACAAGGGCAAGGGAGATGGGTACCTGCAGAGCTATGTTCTGTGTGCTGGGCCTCTGTCCTTGCCTGGGTCGCTGTGGTTTTAACTTCTGAAAGTTCAAACCTCACACTTGGAAAAGGGGGCAGGGAGCACTGGGACCACTGGGAAGGGGGCTCGGTGGGTGCCCTGGGGTCAGCAGGCAGGGAGTGTTCTGACACCTTTTCAGCTGTTGCTCTCAAATGAGCAGGGAGGCTGACATTGATTTAAAATCTCTGCAAGTCCTCACCGTGAGAGAGCAGCAAAGGCATAGAGATAAGTCCCTGGCCCGGGGCCCACAGCACGTGCTGGGCATGTTCCATCAAAGCCTGGTCATGTCAGCTGGCCCCACCATGTGCTTCCTCAGAGCATGTGCAGGGCTGGTACATCCTGGGAATAAGGTCCTTCTTGTTGGGCTGCACTGGCTGAGAAATCCATCCAGTTCATCTCTGCTTCACTGTATTTTCCTACTCATTGCAAGCACCACGCCCTCACAGATGGCAAACAAGCCCCCGTCAGCTGGCCAGCCCATTACTTGGACCCTACAGTAATAAAGACCAAGAGAGAGGGAGAGGACACATGAGTATCCTGTCACGTGGCTAGCCCTGGTCTTTTCAGGAGGTCATACATGCCCAAGGCCCATTTTGGAGGCAGCACCAGTCTTCCTTGGCATGACCTGATTTGCTATTTGCTTTGCTTCCTGCAGGCTTGGATCTGCCTGTTTTCACTTCCCTGTCTAGCCCAAGCCCCCTCCATTAGCCTCATTTGGTCATAGCTGGGTCCTAGCCAAGTATGACTGAAAAAATGACCTAACCCCAGCGGCAGCCAGTTGAGCACTAACCAAAGTTCAGCAAAGGGACCTTGTGCAGAGGTTGCTTAGACAGAATGGGCTGTACTCAGCATGCCCTGCCCAGCAGCACACCTCTGGGAAGAGCAGGTTGGCAGTCAGAAGCAATCAGGGTTCATGGACAGAGCATTTATTGACACCATCACCATAGTACTGGAGCATTGCAACCACATGCAAACCATTCAAAGACTACATCCTTCCCTCTGGCTTCACAGCAGTTGTATGTGGTACAGGTGGTTTGTCAGGTGCCTCTATCATTTCCCTCCCAAGGTGGTGAATTCTGCTGCCTCCAGGGGGCAGGGGGGGAGTTTCAGAGCTGAATGGACTTTCCCCAAGGAGACCCGTCGCCTGCACCTGTGTCACTGGCAGCATGGCTATCTCTAACAATTCTGAGGAATGAGGCTGAAAGGGGTAGGGAGAGCCACAGCCAGGTCTGTGACCTCCACGACCACGGGGTCTTACCTTGGACAGGTCTGAGGTCAGCATGCCCATGCTGGAGTCAGGTCTTCTCCATATGCTTGGCAGGTTGGGATGCAAGCACATTACAGGGCAGAGCTGCTTCCAGGCCTGCACCTCCCATTCCAGCTGTTGGCTATTGTAGCGATGAAGCCTGAAGTGGTAGCCATGTAGAGCACTGTACCCAGCTCTGAATCAGACAGGAAGAGGCCATTTTCTGTCAGCTGGAGGCAGCACAAGGTATTTCCAGATGCAGAGGTGGCTTGGGTGTCTAAGCACCATGAGGAATCCAGGAGGAGCTCAAAACTCCACCACCAGAGCGCTCACAGGGAATACCAGGCACAGATGGTGAAGCTAGGAGGGCAGACTGGCTGGGCTACCAGTCTCATCTGTACTGACACGTAAACTTCAGGGCATTTAGGACCAGGTGGGTTGCCTTTAAGGCCCCTGAAGGTTTGTTCTGGTAACCCACGCAGGTAGGAAAGCAAGCCCCTAGGGCAGGAGGTAGGAAAGCAAGCCCCTAGGGCAGGAGAGTCCTTGGAGGAATCCTGCCTTGCCTCCCCCCTCTTCACTTCATCTCATCAGCAGGGAGGGACTACAGCTCTAAGGAACTAAGTGAGACCTCAGGGGTTGTCTCTGCACTCAGCTTGGAGCCACTGTCTACAATGAGGCAGTTCCACTGGCATTCATAGTGGCTAAGAACATTAGTGCAGAGAGCTAGTGCAAAGGGCAGGCCAGCAGAAGCATCTCAAGCCCATTTCCCAGTGTGGCCCACATGCTACAATGGATGTTGGCTTGGCCCAATTACTGGCTGATCAGCCTAGAAGCACCTATTGCACTGGAATCTTTCTGACCCCACGATATGCAGGCATAGTTGATTTTAGAGAGACTGCTCTACCAGTAAAGCCTACAATAGGCTTACTTGTAGGAGTCTACTATAGACCTCCCCATCAAGAGGAAGAACTAGATCAGGAATTCAGTAGGGAACTGGCTGGGGCTGTGTGCTCCCAATACTTCCCTGACGTATCGTAGGATGAGTGCACGGCCAAATCTGATAGGTCACAGAGCTTTCTTGCTTGCAGTGATGACCTCTACCTAATGCAGGAGGTCTATGGGCTGATTAGGGGAGAGGCAATGCTTTATCTGGTCCTGGCCAAAGGGGAGGACAGGTGAGCAATGTGAGGACTGAGGGGAAGCTTGGTGATAGCGACCAAGAATTGGTCACCTTCTTAGTTCACCAAAGAGCAGGCAAACCCCTCAGTAAAACAGAAATCCTTAACTTTGGGAAGGCTGACTTTTGCAAACTCAGAGATTTGGTCAGTCAGGCAATTAGAGGCCATACCCCCCTAGAAAAGGGAGTACACAAGGAATGGTCATCTCTCAAAAACATAATGATTGAAGCACAGGGAAAAGCAAGTCCATCTCACAAGAAATGTAGTCATTGGGCAAGGAAGCCCTCTTAGCTGAACAAGGAAATGTTGGACCTCATTAAGCTCAAAAGAGAAGCCTACACCAGGTGGAAAATGGGAAGCATCACCAAAGAGGACTAGTCAGCACTCACCTGCACCTGTAGAGAGCAGTCCAGAAAAGCCAAGGTACAAACTGAACTCAGGCTAGCTACAGGAATCAAGGACAACAAAAAGTTCTTCAGATATATGGGAAGTCAAAAAAAGAACAAAGGTAGCATTGGGCCCCTGCGAGATCTAATGGGGCAACCGACATCTGATGCTCAAGAAAGAGCTAATCTCCTAAATGACTTTTTTGCATTGGTTTTTCACCCTCCCAAGGGGATCACACCGTCAGAAAAGACACAAACCATCCTGGGAACAGGTGACGGGCCCAAAATTGATGTGGATTAGGTGAGGGAACACCTTGAGAAACTGGACATTCACAAGTCCGTGGCCCCAGACAGAATGTACCTGAGTGTCTTGAAGGAGCTGGCAGACATCATTGCATCCCCCTTGCAAAGATTTTAAAATTTGTGGCACTCAGATGAGGTCCCAGAAGACTGGAAAGGATCTAACGTGGTCCCTATCTTCAAGAAAAGGAGGAGGGTGACCCGGGGAATTATAGACCAATCAGTCTGATGTCTGTCCCTGGAAAAATCCTGGAGGAAATTGTCAAGGGATCCATCAACACGACTGATGGAAGGCAAGCATCTGAATGCCAGCCAACATGGCTTTGCGACTGGCAGGTCTTGCCTGACCAACCTCATCTCCTTCTATGACCAGGTAACATGTGCCCTGGACAAGGGAGATAATGTGAATGTCAGATATCTGAATTTCAGGAAAGCCTTTGACCTAGTTCCCCATGATGTCCTCATGGTTAAGCTGGGGAACTGTGGCCTTGATCATCTTACAGTCCAATAGCTAGGTAACTGGCCATGGGGTTAGACCCAAAGAGTACTAGTTGATGGGAGCAAATCAACATGGCACAGAGTGACCAGTGGAGCCCCTCAGGGCTCAGTACTTGGGCCGGTACTCTTTAACGTCTTCATTAACGATCTAGGTTCCGGAGTCAGATGTGAACTGGCAAAGTTCGTGGATGACACCAAATTATGGGGGAGGGCAGTCACACCACAGGACAGACTGGGGATACAGGCCGACTTGGACACACTCTCAAGGTGGGCTGACCAAAACCTGATGGCCTTCAATGTAGAGAAGTGTAAGGTGCTGCACCTTGGTAGGAAGAACCTTCAACATACTTACAGGCTTGGCAGTGCTGTGCTCACTAGCACCACGACTGAAAGAGACTTGGGGGTCTTGGTTGACCACAAGATGAATATGAGCCACCAACACGATGCTGTGGCTGGCAAAGCAAACCAAACTCTGGTGTGCATCCACTGCTGCATCTCAAGCAAAACAAGGAATGTCATCCTCCTGCTTTATTCATCCTTGGTGAGACCACAGCTGGAGTACTGCATCCAGTTTTGGGCCCCCCCCACTTCAAGAAGGATGTGGAAAAGCTTGAGAGAGTCTAGAGGAGATCCACTCATATAATCCAAGGCCTGGAGGGCAGGCTGTATGAGGAAAAGCTGAGGGACTTGGGACTCTTCAGTCTGGAAAAGAGAAGGCTCGGTGGGGGGGTTGGTATCAGCCTACAATTATATAAAGAGGGGTACATCAGGACCTGGGAGAACAGCTGTTCATCAGAGCTCCCCAAGGGATAACAAGGTCTAACGGCCATAAACTCCAGGAATG
>NW_005841835.1:1078965-1081167 GCF_000455745.1 Alligator sinensis
AGCCCCCGACTCTGGACTCATTCAATTGGTATTTGGATCCTTCTCTTGCAGGGGTGATTTGACTCCAGCAGCCTTCCTGCCTATGGCAGGGGGGCTGGACTTGATGATCTCACGAGGTCCCTCCCAGCCCCTAGTGTCTATGAAATCTATGAAATAAGGAACCATGCTGCCCAGTGGTAAAGGAGGAGCTAGGGTTCAGCTGTTCAACCTCTCGCCCTCCACTGCAGCAAGGCTGGAGGTGGGCAAGAGCCAGGATGGGGTTTTGGGCTTGGCTGGAGTATGGCAAGTGTGCTAAGGACATGGCAGGACCTCAGAGAAGATACCTGCCCCTTCAGTCAGGCACATGATCCCAGTCAAGTCTTCTTGACCCTGTGTCATCCCTTGAGAGTTCAAGCTGCTGTAACTCACAACCATGGAGCAGGGAAAGAGGAGCCACTGAAAGGAAGGCTAAGACTGAGACTGAGACGGCTTCTGTAGCTCATACCTTCTGCCTCCTCAAGCTGCCAGTCATTCTTCACCCAGCACTAAGGTGTGTAGCACCTTCAATTATATCACCCTTCCCCTCTCTTTGCCCTGGCATACCCAAGGCCTGAACCTCCTTCAGGGTTCTCAGCTTCACCTCTGCACTGGAATTTGCTATGCCACATCACTAAGGCCTCGTCTGTGCTTACCTGGTTCTGCCAGCGGAGAGTCTAGTGGCAGACAGCAATGATTGAGCCACCACGGCATGTTTATATCTGCATTCTTCTGGCAGCTCCACATGTCTACACTAAGGAGTTGTGCTGCCAGAGCACAAAGGCTTCCCTGGGAAGGTCTTGGCTCCAGGGAGAGACCACAGGAGCATCTACATACCCTTCTGCTAGCTGCTTGATGGCAGCAGAAGTCCTATTCTGGTTAACAGAGGTGGGGTAACCCTGTTGGCAGAGGAGAGGGTGCTGCCAACCACAGAGGGTTCAAAGTTCTGCTGGCAAAACTCTGCAGCACAGCCATCAGAAACTAGGCCCTACTCAGCCAGTACCAGGCAGTCTGAACCTGAGCCAGCACAGCACACTGACCAGAGTCTGCATCCAACCCAGTGAGCACCAGGACCCCTTCCAGACAAAGCACAGGAGGCCAGGGTATAAGTAAAGGTAACATTTACTGAGAGATACAGAACTGAGTATTATGAAGGACATACATGGATGGAGCTGGTAGCAGCACCGGTGTTGGGGGAGATCCAGACCCCTCTCCCAGCATGCCAAGAGGAAAGGAGCCAGGCACTACCAGACAGGTAACACAATGGAGATAACTGCAGCATATGTATTTGTAACAAACAGACCATCATAACATACACTTCTATAAGATCACATCTAGTGATTATATAAATCCATATAGAGATCGCTGTATAAAACCTTTGTAAAAAATATAAAAAACGTGTAAAAATGTGCATTTAAAAGCACGGCCGACAGGGACAGCTGGGCTGTAAACATTATACTGAGAGTGTGCTTGTGGGGGCGCCTGCGCCACAGTGCCACGGACAGGCCCAGCCGCGAGACAGGGCTTGCATCAAGTGTTTGCGCTTCTTTGTTTCAGATTCTTCTCTGGAGTGTGCGCAAGGAGCAGTGGCAGGACCAGGAGGATGGTGACAGGACAGGCCTGGGGGATCTGTCCAGCATGCCTCTATCTGTTGCCTGCTCCCCACCCTGTGGTCATTTCTCCTGGGTCGAGCCCCTGCTCCCAGCTGGGTGCATACTGGTAGTTATGGGGAGAGGGGAAGTTGTAAGTCCCTGCTCCCCTCACAACATGATCCAGACTCAAGGTAGACTGCAACAGGCTGCTCAGTTGATCCCTGGGGCAGGCAAGTGGATGGAAGAGCCATGATGAGGTATTGCAAGGGGCTGCCCTCACCAGAACCACTAGACCTGCTCTGGGTGCAGCATCAGGGAAGGATGAATGGCAGGTGCCTAATCTTCTCCTCCCCCATATTTGGTTGGTCTATAATCACCTCTGAATTCTGGCTGCACAAGGTCTGGGGACACAGTTCTTTGTACAGTACATAGATTAGAGACCCTTGGAGACCCCACTTCCCGTCTCCTCCTCCTCCTCCTGGCCCAGAGATCCTTTCACTTCTTCTCTAGTTGTTCAAGCAGTGGGTTGGCCTCACTTTCTGGCGTCTTGATGCTGTCTGTCCGCACGATGCATGTGGGACGGTGTCGGTTCAGC
>NW_005841835.1:1081198-1103445 GCF_000455745.1 Alligator sinensis
GCTCCTGCCTCTCTTGCTTCAGCTCCTCTATCTGGGCCTTCAGCTCAGCGTTCATGAGCTCCAGCCGCTCAGACTCCTAATGGGGCCAGAAACGCAAGCAGACAGCTTTAATCCACAAGCTCACAGATGAAGGAAAGCTCAGCCTGCTCCCACCCTGCCCCGGACAGTGGCCCTGCCCCTCTAGCATATACAAAGCATGAAGAGAAACTGTTCTCTGTAGCATAGAGTGGGATTGTTCCCTGCTGTGTGTTTACTAATGGTCTACCTAGTTTTCAGTGATCCAAGCAAAGGAGACCAGCTTCAGGGGTGAGATGAAAAATAAATAAATAAATAAATCAGTCTACACTTATTGTTAATGTGTAACATGCACACACCCTTTGCATGTGTCCACAGCCCTCCTCACAAAACAGCTAAACTCTGCCACCACCAAGGCATACAGGCTCATCCCCTGGTGAACAGATGGTCTGTGTGGCTCCTGCCCCCAGTAAGTCCCTCCAGAGAAGGTGCTTTGCAGTAGAAGTGTTTTCTGCACTGATGTAAAAATAAAGCCAAGGCTAAAGGGAGCCCCAGGTTCTCAGGGGGTTGACGAGCACCAAGGATGGCAGCTTTTACTCTGACCTTCTCCCGCTTTGTTTCATTATTAAGAATAGTCAGTTTTACAACAAACACCTTTTACAAAAGCCTGACATCTCAGGTATGGAGGACCGAGGCCAAGAGTTTGCCCCCACTGCACATGAATGCATGGGTGTGACCCCTGAGGGAGCTGAAGGGGGGCACACCTATGCTGCAGGTTGGGAATGCAATGGCACGCTTGCTCCCTTTGAGGATGCCGCACTGTGGGAAGAAAGAGTGCATAGATAGCAGCTGTGCCTGAACTGGGTATTGCCAGCCTCAAGGGCAGTGGTTCTCAACCTTTTTGGACTCAAGGCACCCCTCACTGGACATGAGGCAGTCTCCACAACTGTTGTGACTTGAGTGGCACCCAATTTCAAAAACTAATTCATATATGACAGTGTTTACCTCCCTGTACAGGGGCTGGGAATTGGCCAAAAAAGGACAAGCCTACTCCTCACACCTACTGGCACCCTTCAAAGGGTCTGGTGGCACCCCAGGGCCAGCATCTGATGAAGTAAATTCCAGTTAATGAAAGGTTCTGCTCTCTCTATAATCTCATGTAGGTAATCTGTAAGGTGCATATCTACCCAGCCTTCACCCCTGCTCTAAGAGCCGCCAGACTCTGTCCATTTCACTAAGGCATGTTGAGCTAGCAGGTCTCAAGAGCATGTCCTCTGGCTCACCCTGATTCCCGGGGCCCCTGGTTCTGTTGCACTCACTCGGGCCTCTGGCCCATCAGCTTCTTGGATGGGGCCTGGCTATGAGAGAAGCAGGTTTCATCCAGGTGGTGGGGCATGTGCTGGCAGGACACAGTCCAGCCCATGCCCCAGAGAAGAGTATGTCTTATGCCTTCCTGCCGTCACAGCCTTCTGTGCCACAGAAGCAGGGTGAATGAACTCTTTAAAAAACACCCATGGGAGGGTTCCACTTTCATGCCTCTTGACTGGAGGGTGGGGGGACCCAGGTGTCATGCTGCACTGGAGCCTTGCTGCAGAGGCGATCGCTGGCCAGACCAATGGCCAGGGCACTCACCCGCTGCAGGAACTCCGTTCTCTCCTTCTTCTTGTTGCGACATCGGGCAGCTGCTACTTTGTTTTTCTCACGGCGCCTTTTCCTCCTCTCCTCTTCCTCATCCAGCTGGAAGGGGACACAGAGCCCCAGGTTAGAGCAGGAGTGATGTGGGACACAATCACTTTTGTCACTAGATCTCATGGCAGGGAGTGACTGGCAACAGCATAAGCAGCAGCTGTGCGTACTGCCTACACATGGCTCTGTTCATGCTCTTGAGCCCTGGTCTGTGGCACCTTTGGCAATGCAGGTCTGGCTTTTCCTTCCCCAACACCCCTGTCAATGTGCCTCAGTTCTGCTCCCACTGCTGAGGTCAGGGACTGATAACCAGGTAGATCTGTGACACACTAACCCAGTGGGGATCAACCTTTGTGGCTTGCTTGCCAAAAAAAATCAAGCCCCACACCTTCCCTGAGTGACGCTCCAATCCCCCTCCTCTATCTGCTGCTCAGATTTCTGCCCCATGCCCTATCTGCTACTGCTACCTGAGCCCTCCATAGTCTCCTGCATGCCATGCACAGAGGCTGCCTGTGCCACCTGTAGTGTGTGCGCCTCAGGTTGACCACCCCTGACGTAGCCTATCTCCATAAGGTAGACTCCAGGCTGAGGTAAATTCTCTCCATTAGTAACCTGTCTGTATCAGGAAAGCACCAAAATTCACCCTACCCCAGCACAGAGATGTGCAAGCACAGGCAGAGAGGCTGGAGAGGTGCTGTAGTAACTGCAGGTGTCAGGAACAAGAGACCTTGCCAAGCATGCAGAGGCTAGACCAACCAAAAAGAAGAGCCCCTCAGCATATTTCCCAGCCCTGCACAACAGTGCCTTTGTGTCTTCCCCATATTAACTCAGAGCTGATCCTGTAGCAGAGGAGTTCTCAGCTGCAGGACACCAATGTGCAGCGCGTGGATGTCAAGGGCAGGCACGGGAAGAGAACCAACTGACATCCTCCCCCCAAAACCGACCTGGTGCTAAGTTGTTCCACGTGAACTAACTCTGGCACAGGATGCAACAGAGACACTCAAGTAGGGTGCCGTTAGCCCTGATGAGATGTGCAGCTTGTTAGCCCAGGTACAGCACCTGTATCACAACCATGCTGCTTCCTACAGAATCAGGATGTGCAGTGAGCTTGGGTATCTGCAGCCTGCCCAGCACAAAGAAGGCAAGCCAAAGGGCTTCACATGGCATTAGTGGAGAGTTGGACCATGCAGCATCAAGATGTCAAGAACCATTACTGGTGAATCAGCATGGGAATGGACATGTTTTCTCTGGGGACTATTCAAACTGTGCTGCAACTTAGGTGAGGAGTGCTCTGACGCTCTCCCCTATGGTCTCCAGGTAAGAGACAAAGGAACTGTGTATTCCACAACTGCAGAGAAGCAAAGCACACAATGAGCAGGCAGGGCAGCAAGTGGTTTCAGGCCAGGAGCTGGTCAGAGTCAATAGCCACAAAAGCCTGAACAAGCTGCTTCTGACTGGCTCCAGTCACTCCCTGTGCAACGTGATGGATCAGTGTCCTTGGCTAGGTGTACCTCTCTGGCCTGTTTCTTTGTCACTGGCTGAACAGTAGAAGGCACAAGGGCAGTGCGTACAGAAGGCAGCAAAGTGGACGGTGGAGCCTGGCACCCAGATTCCATGACAGCAGGGGGTAGGGAGTTTCTCTGTGCTACTGACCCAAGCCACACAGACAGGCCAATAACCCTGTGGTCTGGAAACCTAATCAAAGGAATAGGGGCACTGCTGCAACTCTGTTCACAACCCTAGGGCTGTCAAAAGACCCCCAAAAACCATTTGTCTAGGCACAGTGAAGCACATTAACACTCATTCACCCCCAAAGACAACATTATGGGTGGATGGGTCATTTTCGACCTGGACGGAAGTGGGCAGTGGGGTCCCCCAGGGCTCAGTCCTTGGGCCAGAACTGTTCAATTTCTTTATTAGCAACTTGGGCAACGGGGTAAAGAGAAGCCTGTTTAAATTCACAGACGACACCAAGATTTGGGGTGAGGTGGGCACGCTAGAAGGGAAGGGCAGATTATAGCAGGACCTGGACAGGTTACAGGGGTGGGAAAATGAAAATAGGATGGGATTCAATACTAACAAGTGCAGGGTGCTGTACTTGGGCAGTAGGAACCAGCAGCATACCTATAGGCTGGGGAACTCCCTTCTCTAAAGCACGGTGGCAGAAAGAGATCTTGGAGTCATTACTGAACATGGATGAACATGGGCCGACAATACAAGAACACGGTCAGTAGGATTAACCGTACCTTGTCCTGCATCCACAGATGCATCACAAACAGGGCCAAGGTGGTGATCGTCCCCCTCTATGCGACACTGGTCAGGTCGCAGTTGGAGTACTGTGTCCAGTTCTGGGTGCTGCACTTCAGGCGGGATGTGGACAGCATTGAGAGGGTCCAAAGGAGGGCCACTCGCATGATCCGGGGACAGCAGGACAGACCCTATGAGGAGAGACTACAGGACCTTAACCTGTTCAGCCTTCGCAAGAGAAGGCTGAGGGGGGACCTGGTGGCCGTCTATAAACTTACTAGGGGGGACCAGCGGGGTTTGGGAGAGACTTTGTTCCTCCAAGCTCCTCCCGAAGTAACAAGGAATAACGACCATAAGTTGCTAGAGAGTAGGCTTAGACTAGAAATTAGAAGAAACTAGTTCAGTCAGGGAGGCTAGGATCTGGAACCAACTTCCAAGGGAAGTGCTGATGGCTCCTACCCTGGGGGTCTTTAAGAGGAGGCTCAATGTTTACCTGGCTGGGGTCATTTG
Source organism: Alligator sinensis (assembly GCF_000455745.1). Classification (NCBI taxonomy): domain Eukaryota; kingdom Metazoa; phylum Chordata; order Crocodylia; family Alligatoridae; genus Alligator; species Alligator sinensis. The sequence goes on from NW_005841835.1 coordinate 1,085,657, forward strand.
AGCCGAGTTTTCTCTCCTGCCCACGGCAGGGTGTTGGACTAGAAGATCTACAAGGTCCCTTCTGACCCTACATCTATGAATCTATTACTCAGGTTGCACTGTCAGTAGTTGGGAGTCTGAAAAGTCACCAAACAATCTTAAAACTGCCACTGAATCAGCCCTCAGGAGACAGCCTTAGCCATGAACAGTGCAGCTCTCCATCTCTCCATTGTGCTGGGGACTTCCAAATCCAGGAAGCTATCAAGCTAACCCACCTACCTAGATCTTAGCCATCAACTTGAGTGTGCTTCTTTGAAATGCTTAAGCAGCAGCATATTTTGTCATCACTTCAGCAAACTATCCTTGCCATCTCTAAAGCCAACTGCAGTCACTGACAGGGCAACTTTGTAGCAATTAGGACCCAAGTGGACCACAGTCAATGAATTCCCTCAAAGTTGACAGGATTTTAAATGCGGTCACATAACTAGAATCTCTAATGGAAAGCTAGGACATTTATATTCAAGACAGAATTGCTTCAGCATCACACATCTGTCTGTATGAGCTGAAAACCATGTTCTCCAGACCTCCTACCCTCCACAGGCAAACTACTACATGCATGTTTGTAAAGCACATGGAAACACAAAAGGTGGGGGAATGGGGGGCAAAGCTGGCTGCCAGATTTAATTACATACTTGAGTTTGTCCCACCCCCTCCAGTTCAGGGAGAGGCTGGCACTGCCTTGCTCAGCCGCAGGGACTGGGAGCACGATGAATCTGACTGGGGATGGTACCTTCAAGAGAAGGACTTAGTCTTTCTTCCTGGGGGAGTGCTCTGCTGTGGTCTGGAGGGATCTCCAGCAAGCATAGCAGCTACCCTTGGGGCAGTGGTTACAGATTCAGGTGGCAGCTCCAGGAGAGTGTCAACCTTACCCCAGACTCATGAAAGTTGCTCCCAGCTGTGTTAGGCACCTGGCCATTCAGGCCAAGGAGTGGTATGATGCTAGCCACACCATTGCCTGGTGTGCTGTTTGCCACAGGAAACTGGGTGCCTTAGCCATACTAGCGGAACAGGATGCCAGGCTCAGGCAGATGCCTAACCTGTCCTGAGAGCAGTGGCTGTTTCTAAGCACCCCAGAGATGGCCAAACAATCCATGCAGCAGTGTATGCTGCTCCCACCTGCACAGAAGGTTCAGCACAGCAAAGTGCCCAGCATGTACATACTCAGGTCTCCACCCCTGCCCATATATGAGCATCCACACTCAGGGATACTCCTTCCAGGATGGGTTGGGAGGCAGCTTCTCCTTCCCAATGCCAAGAGGGTCCCTTTCCTCCCGGACAGGAGTATGGCCATAGGTACCAACTCCATGGGTGCTCCATGGCTAGCAGGTGCTCAGCACCCAAGGAACCACGCTTGCAGACATTAAACAACACCCCCCACAAAACAAAACAAAAACAAAAAAAAACCCCAAAACCAAAAACTGTGCGTTACTGGAAGCAGCAGCATGTTACTTCAACATGGCTCTGCAGCATCTGTAAAGACTGGGTGCTTCAGCAGGGCTTTTTGGTGCTTTTAGCTGATTGATTCAGCTTTGGCTATTAGATAAAAGCTCCAAAAAAGCCTCACTAAAGTGCCCCATCTCTACAGACACTGCAGAGCCGGGGTGAAGTAACGTGCTGCCTCTTCTGGGCATGTGCGGGGCTCAGCATAGGAATGCACCGAGTTAAAAGTAAAGCACTGATTTTTGGGGGCTTTTTTGCAGGGGAGAAGAGGTTATCTTGGTAAGCACCCACCAGCAAAAGACAAAGTTACTGCCTCTGAGTCTGGCAGGCAGGTGTCTCTAGTGCAGGGGTGGGCAAAACGCAGCCTGCGGGCCAGATGCGTCCCACCAGACCATTCTATCTGGCCCGTGGGCCCCTAAAAAATTTAGAAAGTTAGTATTTATCTGCTCCTAGCTGCCTGTCATGTGGCCCTTGATGCCTTGCCAAAACTCAGTAAGCGGCCCTCTCTGCCTGAAATAATTGCCCACCCCTGCTCTAGTGCCTCCACTCGGAAAGGAATGAGGCCAAAACGACTGTGTCCACTGCTTTTAGCCAGTCCTTAGTGCAGCAGTTCTGGCTTTAGGTCACCCAGGTTTTGGTTGCCAAGCCTTCGCCTTGGGCACTGCCATGAGGTGTCTTCAGCCTGAGATCATCGTGAGTGTTGCAGAGGAGGAACATGCTGCAGCGCAGCAGCTTGGCTCCACTGCCTGGCACTCTCTGCCCTGGGATTTCCCCTTTTTCTCTGCATGGTGTTTCCAAACTAACAGTCAGAGGAAACTCAGCACTTTCAGTACCTGCTCTAGACCAGCACAGAGCAGGGCAGAGAGCAGTCCACTTCCAGACACAGGCAGACGATCCAGCCTGTGCTAAAAGGCATGAGCTCTATGCTGCGGCGTCAATCATGGATATAGCTGGAACTTCATGGGGCCCCTCTGGCATAGTGAGAGGAGGGAGGCAGGATTCCCATTGTACAGGTGGGAAGAGAGAGGCACAATGGCTGTGTCTATGCTGCTTCCCAAGTGCTTCATTAAAGCAAATAGCCCTGCCTACCTGCTCCTGTTCCACATGTACCAAACCAGGAAATGAGGCAGTGAAGCCATTGAAGGCAAACCCCCTCTCTCGCGCACACGTGCTTGTGCACACATACATGTATACACATGTTGCTCTCAAGCCACCTGTCTGTAAGGCACTTAAGAGCAGCTGTGGAGGAGGACAGTGGCTTCCCTGCCTCATCTCTGGGTTTGGTGCATGTAGAATGGGTGCTGGACGACAAGATAAGTTCTTTAGTGAGGCACACTATGAAAACAACATAGATAGGCCCGAAGAGGAATGCATCTAAGGCCATGGAAGGAGTCACTGGCAGAAGGAGGCACCAGAAAAAGGGGAAGTTTTGCCTCCAACAGGCTGGTATGGCATAGGAAGCAGCTGGGGAAAGGGGCTGTGAGGGTACAGTAGAGGGTGGTTTCCCAGAGCAGGGCTGCCAGAAGAGGGTCCTGGCTAGGATACACTCAGAGCTCCCACAGCAGCGGAGTCCAAGGCTGGGGCCCTTTAAGCCTTGTTGCCCATAATCCCAGGAGGTGATCAAAGGAGGGCTGGGACTAGGAATCCTAGTGGCAGCCCACACAGCACAGGAGCGCTTCGCCTAGCCCCAAGGGTGCAGGCCTGCAGCTTGATCCCAATAACCACTGGGCAGATTCTATTTCTGTGCCTGAGGTAGGTTCACACAGCTGCCCATTGCCGCAGGTCTGTCAGGACTAACCTCACTTTTCACTGGCTGGGGTCTCTTCCCAAGCTTCACCTCCAGGAAATGCAGTGGCGAGATCATGGCCCCAATGTTGCGAATGTCGGCGTACTTCAGCTCTTCCGTGGTCAGGGCGGTGCCAGGCAGTCCCGTCAAGGGGCCAAGCCCAGGCAGAGCGCCAGCTGTCACGGATGGGTCTGGAATCTGCCCTGGCATCATAGCAGGACAAACAGCTCCACAGTCTGGAGAGAGACCAAGACATGAGCTGTTAATGGAATTCAGCCAGGAAAAACCCAACGTACCCCAACCCCATCACCACACAAGAGTGCAGGCAGATGTAGCTTTCTCCCAAACCTGTAAAATACCATGTGATGAGGCAACTAATCTACTCTGTTACAGGACATCCTTCTCTGAGCCGGAGTCTCTCTGGTGCTCTTGAGGAGGCAGGAGACACCAAATCCCTTTGCCCTCTGCTTTGATGTTGCAAGCCGTGCCCCAGTGAGAGTCTGGCAGAAGCATCACCTCAGCCCAGCCATGGAGAAACACACAAGAGGGCATCATACTCCTTTAGTGCCCCTGGGAAGGCAAAATGACTTGAAGGAGAGGAGGCAACCCTCAGCTCTATAACAGATCAGGCTCAAGAATACATATGTGGAAGATGCCCAACGGGGATATCTTATCTGGGAGAGGAGCAGATCCATCCCTGTGATGGGAGCTCCCCACCCCAGCTCTGTGGCTCTGCGAAGTGAATGGAACTCAGGTGCTGCACAGGAATAGCATGCACTCCAAAGAGCATCTCAGGGCTGAGGGTGGAAAGGAATGGCTTCAGAGAAGGGGCCTGGGAGACACCCATATCAGTTATTTACTGCAGCTGCTCCAGGGCAAGGCTATAGGGGAAAAGCATGGTCAGGAACACAGGCCCCAGGACCACAATACATGCTAGTGCCAGCAGATCAGCAGCGAGACTCGCTTTGGATATTGGAAATCCTAGTTCTGAACTACAGAGGAAAGTCTGGACTGGTTACAGAGGCCAAGGAGCATGCCACTAGAGCCCATGTGGAATTTCACAGGCTTCCTGAATGAGGGTGCCTGAGAGGCAATGATTATCAGGTAGGATACACAAAGAAACAAATACTAGGTCAAAGGGAATCGACCCGCACAGCAAAGGCATACAACTATCCTGCAGATCAGGATGGTGAAAGAACTCAGAGGCAACAGAGCACAATAACCCCAATGGATAGCAACAGCTACTGGGACACTACCTGGTCAGTGCTACCTTCAGGCTGAACAGCTTTTTGCTACCAGAGACCACTACTTCTTAAAACACCTTGTTCTGGATCAGATAGGATCCGAAGCTACACATAAACTTAGTTTGAAGTAATTCTCAGGAACTGATACAGGAAGAAAGCACAGTGGAACCATTAGTGACCAGAACATGCAGAAAATCTAACACTGTCAGGTTCAGGCTGACAATTAGGGCCGTCACAGCAAGACATGGGAAGGGGAACTTTGCCCAAGTGAGAACAAAGAAAAATAAAAGGAAACCAAAGTCCACAGAACCAGCGTGGAAACTGCTTAAGAATAACTTAGAATCATAGAGGAGATCTATTTCCCAAGGCAAATGAAAGGAAACAAACAGGCAAAAAGGAGGGAAAAAAAAATCAGGAGGCACAAGAGTTTATTCTGGCCAAGCGGAAAGAAATCCAGCCCAAGTGAGACTAAGGGATAGGGACAAGCTTTGGCAAATCACTTGCAGGCTGGAGGCTGAGGGGAGCTAGGAGGAAATATGAAGAACAGTAGCCAAGAGTACGACATTATTTAATTAGATCTGAAGTGGGAAGCCCACGAAAGAGCGAATGGGATGCTGAGACCAACAGACTGCAAAGAGTACAGTCAGACGCCAACTATGGAACCTCTGTGTTTGCATAACAGGACTGTAACACTTGCCAAAGACCCAGTTACAATAGGCCCAGTTCATTTCTGTCCACACAGCAGCTTTTTTCACAATGCGACCGTATGCCACCACATTTGTGCACTGCGCTCATTACTCTGCTTAGTTGGATTTGTATCGATGCACTCTGGAAAAGCCTGGGTATAGGCCATCAGCAGGTAATCAACATGACACCTATGAAAAAAGTAGTAGATGGAAAACTCATACCCCTGAATTGGGGTAGCTTCACCCAATCTGATAGAGGATTACCCCCGAGAGTCATGGATAAAGCAGTATTGGTGGAAATTACATTGGTTCAGGTTTTGTCTCTCTGCGTCCACCATAGTTTGCTAAGGGCAAACAGTCTGTTTTATAGACTCTATTACCTGCTCTCCCATGCCACCAAGCAGTTACAGTAATAGCCACCTACTGTGCAAGATACCTTGGGATAGTTGCACATCTGCCTGTTTTTGATCCCAGTGTAATTTCCATAGGTGTAAAATTTCAACGTCTATTCTCCTGGGGTACGCGTTCATCTGTCCATGCCCCTACAGTACGTCATCTGGGGAGGGAGTACTTTGGGGACAAGCACACAGAACTGGAAAGCATAGGGAAATGAATCTTGCTATATCCTGTTACACAGAGCTGGAAGGCAGGGGGACTAGCGGAACAGAGTCAGGAGCTCTTTTACCCAGCCCAGCAAAACATTTAGAGCTGGTTAGTTACATGAAAGCAGACACATACCAGTGCAGGCAGTGAGTTGCCACGGTCACCAAGGGCAGAGTCCTATTTCACTTACAAGCCTAAATGGCAGTTTTTCCAGTCATGTAACTTCCATTTTGGCACTTCTGAACAGTTTGCAATTGCATGCCCTGTGTAGCATGGACACATAAGCATCCACACAGCTACTGAGCACTGCAAACTGTGCCTCAGTGCCAAAGGTGGCAGCTACACAGGTGGAGAACTGCCAACTGGCCTTGTAAAATGAAATAAGATTCTTCCTTGAGTGGACACCGCCTGTGTCGAACTGATACAAGACATATCACGAGAGGTTATATACTTGGTTTAAAGTTAAGAGTGTGGACACAGCTTTTGGGTGGATAAGAACACTGCAGAGATGCATCAGCTAGGGGTTGATGACCAAGCAGCTGGTTTTGGGAGCTAACTAGAAGAGGGAAAGCAGGTAATAGTGATTAGTTCAAGTTGTTTGGAGCATTTATTAATCTCAAGGAAGAGGAGAGAAGCAGAAAGAATAAGCCTAGCTGAGAACATAGATGAGTCAAGTCAAGATGGACTGGAAAGGTGGCTAGAAGTTCCTGACTATACTAGATAAGTGGGCACCACAAGGGAAGTCCAACCCACTCTGGAATGAGTCTGTGCAGTACAGCGGGCTAGAAACTGGTTGTTACCTCACATAGGTACCACAGCAGCAGTCACATAAGTCACTAAAGGATGGGAAACCATTACTGTAAATTCATGATGGTTCCATAGGATCACAGCAGAAAGGAAAAGGCAACAGTCGGAGGCACAGGGGCAGGTTCCAGACACAGAGAAGTCAGAAACTCCAACACTGAAGCTGGAGACTACATTGATGCTGCTTGATAAAAATGGATGTCCTTCAAGTACTTCTGCCTATTTGGCATCAGACAGACAGAGAAAAAAAACGCAGTAATATTATTTGGCCTGAGAAAAGACAGATTAATCAGCTGGTTGGGACTCCAAAACCAGAAAACAATATAAGGTATTAACCTCCCTCATAGCAAATGAGAACAAGGCAGCTGCAATTCCACATGTTTGGAAGTGGTTACGTTTTACAGAAATACAGAACAATACCCCCACATAGCAAAGCACTGAAGCAGCATGTCATTCTCTTTTTATGCTTTCCAAGCTGATTTATGGCTAAAAGATTTTGCTCTCTCAAGAGCTCATACAACATCCTCTCTGAAAGGCACCACTCTGAAAAGAAGATTGCAAGCAGGTACTCCAGCCAAAATGCTCATGGATTTCCTGAATAAGCTGCTCCTCAACAGTAGGAGGATTCAACTCAAAAAGGTGGGTTGCCAAAGGGTATATGATCACAGAACTGGGAATAACTCAGAAAACTACCATTTGGGGATGTGTGTGTGTGTGCCTGCAAGTTAGACATATCTGGGTACTGTCACTAAAGAAGGCATGAAACAGCTGGGGAAGAATGCATTTGAAGGTACACCAGTAGCTAAAGACATACCCCAGGTCTTTAGGATAAAGTCCTAAAGACTTTATCCCCAAGGATAAGGATAGTCTTATCCTTACTGCACAACTTCACAGAAAAATACACAAAAAGTGCCAATCCCAAATTCTAGACCCCAGGCTTTAGATCTTAAAATTTCTCTTTCAGATAATCAGTGACAGAAGCATTCAAATATTCCTTTGAAGCCATTCTTTGGGAAAAACAAGCAAGTCCAATGCTTCGTTTTGTGGAGATCTTACTGGGTTCTTATAATGTCAAGGCAACTGTATGTCTCTACTTGGCTAAGAAAATCATGATCTGAGAATCAGTCATCCTCATGCAAATGTCGTAAAGGAGCACCAATCCACCCTTTTCCATGTTCTGAGTTGAAAACTGACTCAGGCCCAGGGAGTCGGGGGCCTGACTGCCTTCCTAGCTTTACCCTGATGCTCTGAATCACTCTCTGGGGAGCCGGTGCTAACTCTTATGTGCTATATAGTGCCCAAGTTGAAGGTGCCTGGGGGGACAATCTTTATTTTGCCCAATATTCTTTCTGAAGTAGCTTCCAACTGGAAGAACAGCCATTCTTGATGATAGTGATCAAATTTTTATTATAGTTTAAGGTTTGGCCTTTACAGTACCACATGTATGATGCAGGCTGTGTGGATGCAGTCAGTAGATCTTGCAGTAGCTTTTAGTCCACCATAGACCCGAGTCAGTGGTGCAAAGGGCACTTAAAGCTTATCCTAGATGCCGGAACTGCATCCATACAGCCTGTCACACCCATGGCACTGTGAAGGTCAATTTAGGCACTGTAACATATAGCAATTAGGTACCTGGTCTCAGGTACGTGATTCAAAGTATATAGGTAAGGTTCCACAGCTCAAGAGAGACTCACTACAGAGTTAGGCACATCTGAAAGGTGATTTAGGAATCTGAAAGTCCTTTAGAATTAGCCAGTAGGAAGCACTGGGCACATGGATGCATCTGAATGCCCATCTCTCTCAGAAACTTAGACACTTTATTCAGGACAGCACATATCAAATTCACCCAAGGAACCTTGTCTGCCTTAAGTATCTCTATGCACTTTAGATCCAGAGACTAAAGTGCCCTTCTGAGGATGGACACCTAATAGACATCATGGGAGTGTCCACCTTTTAGATAACAGCTTAATGGTTAGAACACTCACCCCAAGTGGGACACCTGGGTTTTAGGTCGTCCTCAGCTTGTAGGGATTCAAACTGATATCTCCCACCTCCCATATGAGTGTCTTCTTCACCAGTCTGGGCTTCCTGGACTGTCTCTGGATGTTACATTTGATAGCTTGGTTCTGCTTTCTGTCTAGCTATCAAGACAGGCTTTCTCTAGCTGGCTCTCTTTCTGGCCTGATGACTCTTGCATTCTTGTCTGCAGAGTAGCCCAGCTTCAATAGAGGGACTGTAAGGGGACATTCACCCAGACTACCCTACTATTGAGAAGTGGGAAATCCAGGTCTGAATCTTCTCAGTCTGAGGAAAGCCTAGAAACCAAGTCTCCAGCTGTCTGGCTGAGCTACAAAGCTATTAGGCAAAGGCAGGTATCATTAATCCCTGTGTTAAGTGAAAGGGTCAGGCTGCTCCAGTTGTACTGAACCCAGTGTTACCAGTGTGATAGGTGCACCCCAGGTCCCTCAGAGGACTTTGACAGAATGTAAGTGCTGCAATTGCAATGGAGCCAAGGTGGGGAATAGACACCTAGCCATTTACACTGGGTTACTTCTGTACATGCTCATAAATTTTACTTTAGGCATCAAATAAGTTTAGACGCCTGACAGTTCTGCAGCTACAGAACGGGGGGCGGGGAAAGAGTTCTGTACCACTTTTTGTAAGTTAGGTGTAATTTGGGTGACTGGTTTATAAATCTGGATCCATCCAATAGAAAGTACGCAGAGAACCAACAGGGAATGGAGAAGAGATATGCCAGCAAAGAAAGCACTGTCTTAGATGCAAGAGGGAAGCAGATAAAGCAAGGCTTGCCAAGTCACACTGAGCTAGACCATGTAAAGGAAGTTAAAAATAAGTAGTGAGAGGTTCCATAATCTTATAAAATAAAAAAGACCAAGAGGAAGTGGCACCGCTACACAGTAATGATAGGGTTAAGATTATCTAGAGCATACTCTGTGTGTTATTAAATCCCTTAATTTTTCCCTCTCTAACTCCTATTTGATAGAAGCACTCTTCTGGTCACTCATTTTGTTTGTTCCGCCAGCTGCCCATGGCACACCAATCTTGGCAGATGTTCTGGTTTTACTCTTCAAACATGTCCCAGCTAATTCTCTTTCCCAGATAACTGTGGCGACAAGGAATTGTTGGCCTCTGGTACATAGTTATTCCATTTAATGTGTGTTTTCCCAAGGCATGTACTTTTGAAGGTATTTAGGTCTCTCTCTAACTTGGGCAGCTTTCCAGCTTTCACATCCATATATGAGACAAAAACAACATTTGAATTCAACAGTCATAGTTTGATGATGACTATATCTGCTTAAGATGGTGAATGCAGTTGCCACCTTCCCAATTCAGAACTTTGTTTCCTTCCAGATATCCCCATTGGTGAGCTGTTTATGGCAAAGATATGTAAACTAACTCACTTCTTGTATTCCTTTGCATTCTGATAAAACGCTTGAGTTGGGAGTTTCTGAGATTTTCATTAAACTAGTTCTCATAATTTATTAATCTCAGCAAGTTCAGGACAATCTTGTTTGTCACCAGTTTTAGTGTTAAACCATTGCTCAAGTATACGCTTACTTTATATATGCTGTACCTTGATATAAAGTCTTGGGGATTTTGAGTATTTCTATTGGCATATATTTCAAGGTGTTGCACAGTCAGTTATGTTATTTACAAATTCTCTCTTTTTTCTTTAAACTGCAAGGTTACAATGTATGGTTTTTGTCATTCAATAATTAGTCTGAGTGGGAAAAACAAACAAACAAACAAAAACCTGGTCAACACCTGATCTTCCAAGTAAAATAAAAATTCAGTCCGTTTTTCCCTGAATTTTGCCTCAACCATTTCCTATATTCTGCTTAAGATATGGCAAAGGCCTTCATTTATTGTTGAAAAGAATGTTAACATCATACTAGTTACTGGAGTCTCTTAGGTCACAAGTTTTGACATTTTACAATGCCATCTTTTCCTTGTTCTGGAGTCCTTTTCCTGGTCTCATGCCATGCAGATAAATTTGGATTATTTTGTCAGTGGTTACATCAGAAGTCATCATCATCAGCTTTGTGGTGACTTGATCTTTACCTGCTGCTTCCTGGCCTTTAACGGTTTACATTTTCAGCTTCCTCGTAACATGAAATGTCACAATGTCTAGTTCTAGTGCAGAATTTCTTTGTCCAAGTCAATAGTTTCTTGTGGCACTGATCTGTTCAACACTGTTTCAGAGTGTTGCCTATTGCGGTCTTTGGTTTTCTTTCCCTTTCTCCATTGGTTAACAGGCTCTTACAACCTCAACAAAAGGGTTTTTTTGTTTGGGTTTTTTACTACCTCTCTCAGCAGCTTACTCAGCTTCCCTGGTAAGGCTATGCACATATATCTCCCCTCATGCTGCTGTTTTCCACTATTTGATCCTTTGTTTCCAATTCCAGGATTTTTTTGCAGGTTCATTTTGTGGAGGTATTTTTGTGAAGCTGATATTTGCTTCAGGCTATATGCAGACAGCAAAGTGAAGGAATCAGTTAATCATATTTATAGACATTACCTACTTGCCCACGATTTTATGTTTTGGTTGCTAACCTATGTTGAGGCCTCTCTCACCATGTGTCCACTGTTATCATTCTAGATAAAAGACAGCCTGGGTATGCCTCCCTTTGTTGCAATGCCATCTTCCTTTTGCTCAGCAGACACTTTAGCTCATTTCCTTTCCTCCATGCAAATTCCACATACCCTCCCTTATTCAGACTTTAGGTTTGCTTTTCTGGAATCTTACTACCATTACTGTGGCACTCATAGTCTCCATGTTGATTTGTCATGATGAAGTAGTCTTGGAACACACAAGAACATGCATTCTTCACTTCAGTTTGAAATCACTGCTGCCATGTTTCATCTGTTGGCTTTCTGTGGTCAGGTTTCTGAGAGTTTGGGGGCCCTTTCACTTTTTTGTGTTTAATATTCAACCGTGTCACATGTAAATTGCAGTGACTTCTTAATGTCAACTCTTCTCTATGCTCCGACATCCTGGAGATCTGATCTAAATTTCTATCCAATAGTTAGATGGTCTCTTTGGACCCTGGAATTCTACTTAGAGAGCATAATTCCTTATGCATCTAATTCAACTGACAGTTAAGGCAGGATCATCCCCATCTAAACTATCCCAGCTAAATATTATCTAATGTGTTTTAAAAAACTTCCAGTGATGAAGGTCCCATGGCCTCTCTAGGTAATCTGTTCCACCTTCATACGTGGAAAGTTCTTAACATCCAACCAAAATTTCCCTGTAAGGGACAGAATAGGTGGTTACCATCCTCTTCGTAACCCTTTTTGTATTTGAAGAGTTATCAAATCCCCATTTAGTTGTCTTCTCCTCTCCAGACTAAATAATTCTGGTTCTTCCAACCCTTCTGTGTGTCAGGCTTTCTAGAACCCCAATCATTTTTATTGCTCTGCTCAAGACTCTTTTCAATTTATCCACATCTTTCTTGAAGCGTGGTACCCAAAACCAGAACAGCACTCCAGATGGGGCCTGAGACCAATGCTGAAAAGAGGTAATCACTTCAAGAATTGCAAGTGACACTCCTAATACATCCAGGTATGCTATTGGCCGTTATTGCAACACCACACTGTTGACACACATTCAGCTTGCTTTCCACTGCTTCCCCCAGGTCTTTTTCTGTAACACTGCAACCTAATCAGTCATTCCCCAATTTGTATTTGTGCATTTGATTATTCCATCCTAAGTGCACTACTTTGCATTTGTCTTTACTTAATTTTATCTGATTAATTTCAGTCCATTCTTCCTATTACTCAAGGTCCTTCTAGTCCTATCCTTTAAAGCAGCTGCTATCCCACCCAGCTTAGTGGCATCTCCAGATTTAACCAAGTATGCACTCAGTTCCATCTTCCAAGTCATTAAGTAAGCTACAGAACAGTATTAACCCAGGACAGACCCCTAGGGATCCCCACTTGACATCCTCCTTCCAGTTAGACATTTAAGCCATGCGCTTATCATGCTTGAAGAGTGGCAATCAATCAGTTATAAACCTAGCTTATAGTATTTTCATCTAGAGTGTCATTTCCTTAGCTTATGAGAATAACATGGGAGATGGCATCAAAAGCCTTGCTAAATTATCTGCCATTCTCCCTCTATCCAAAGCTTATCACCTTGTCACAGAAGAAAATAAGATTGGTTAGGCATGACTTGCTCTTGACCAGTCCACATTGCCTACTTCTGATCACCTTGGTGCCCCCCTGAGTGTTTAGAAATAGATACTGGAGTATATCATCAAGGAATCATTCCAGATATTGAGATTAGACTTCTTACAGTCCTCATTCTAAATACTTAGTAGCTTGTTTCACCTATACTAAATATGGTAACCTCTCAGAACCTGGATAGATTTCATCAAGATTCCTCTTTTTTTAAAACTAGTCAGGCCCTTATCTGGCATGCTGTTTACCTGTATGGCTCCCTGTTGCATTTCTATAACATACAGTATCTTGTTTTACACATATAGGTTGCTGGGCTCTTCCTCAACCCCAAGGTGGAGAGCCAGCAGACTGCTTTTCATTTCATCCTGCCTTAAGCCTGTCTAGTTTAAGTAACCCAGTAAGAAGTTAAAATTCCTGATGGCATCTCTCTCAAAGCCACCAGAACACACAAGGCTTCCTAACATGTCAAGGGGCAGTCTGAAGGGAATTGCTAGGTGAAATATTAACTTTGGAGATGGTAAGCCAAAAGCAAGCTTTGATGTATACCACCCACCTCATCATTCAACAAGGGTTTTCTTCTGTTATCAAACATTTGGTACTCTCCTGTTCCCATGCAACTGTTTCTCATTGTGTCTATCATGAGCACATATATGCATTTTCAAAAGAATGTTCTACAGATGGCTGACCAGGGTCATATTTAGCCCTTTCTGCACCATATTTCAAAAGCCAACAGATTTAACCCTTAGATCACTTCCAGTCCGCTGTGTTATAGCATTCACTTCTGCATTTATAGAGAGGGGTGCAGTATTAATGATCAAAGGCTGTACAGCAATCACCAGTGGCAACCAAGGACAGTCTTGTTGGGATTTTTGTGCTAGCTACTGGCAGAAGCCGACTTGAGCAGCAATTGCCATGTTCTTTTCTTGTTATACATTAATCTGTGAAACAAGAATAAACAGCTGTAGTGACACTAGCTAGCATGCAGTCAATAGTCACAGCTCAGACAGAACAAAAAAAAAAAAAAGTTATCCTCCTCTCTTTACCAAGGATATAGTGGTATCAAGTTTTACAGTGCATTCTGGGATATTTACCTTTCTCTAAAAGGATCAGATTTTAAAGGCACTGCCAGGGATGCTCTGCTAGTTCAGCTGATGCATGAGCTTCCTACAGTGCAGCAGCCTCTGTAGGGCTAAGATTCTTGAAGCGCCTTACAAAGGCAACAACATTTCCATCTGGAATCAGGAAAGGAACTCCCAGAATCAGGCCCCTGAATCTAAGGAGTGATATCAAAGTTCTTCCCAAAAGGATCCAGAGATGCCCTTGCTGTGTCCTTTCTTCCACAGACATCAAGATAATAGGATGTGAACAGTTATGTACAACAGACTTTATAAAGCTCTATCCCTGAAATGGCCTTCTACCAGAATACTTGGATATTCTTGGGTATTGAGTATGTTAACACATCCCAAGGCCCTGATGGCTGTAGCAAGGATAGAGGGAGAGAGTTGCTCCCCCAAAAGACAAACCACAACCTGCTTCTTGTGCAGGAAAGGCCTAGCTCTAACTTGAGCTTCTGTTTATTCTCAGAAATGACAGGAATGATGAGAGTCATAGACAGACAGTCAGGCAGACACCTATAAGGACTTTAGGAAAGCATAAATCCAACCCAAGAACCCTTCCATGCACCATCCCTTCCTCATCAGAAAGAGAAAGACATTCACCCAGTGTCTTCACACTGCCATCAGTAAGATAGCTCCACTGCCCACCCCGACCAGAGACGGGATCCCAGACAGCAAAGAGGGCACCATTCCTCAGCCCCACCTCTCAGTAAAAGTCCCCCTTCCTCACCCTGCTGCTCAGCATAACGATGTCCCTTGGAATATAATCTCCCACACTGACAGGAGCTTTTGGGAAAGAATAAGTTACAAAAGAGCTTACCACCCACAAGGCCCACCAAAACAGCCACCACTCGGGAGTAGTCACTCAAACTTTCAGACAAGACCAGGTCAACACTGAGCCCCAGCTACAGCTGTTTGCATTACAGCCACCTTTGTGCACAGGGTGACCCCTTCTAGAAGCTGCTGCTAACTCAATGAAGATGTTACCAAGTCCCCTTCATATGTCCTCCTCTTTTTGCTCTGGTTACAGATCGCTTCCTATTCCTTCTTCTTCCTTCCCTCCATTCAATGCTCCCCTCCCACAACCTTTCACTACCCAGTCCTCACATATGCTGTCCTCCCCCCTATTTCTCTATCACCTTTCCTCCCTAATAAATCCCAAGCTTTCCAAAACAAGTACACATGGGGGATCACCATCCCCATCACCACAGCTCTGTAGGCATCTACTCAGACTCTCTCTCCATTTTGGGTGGCACAGTACTAATTGCAATGGGGTCCTTCCTGGTCCATGCCTGGGGATTCCCAGAGCTACTGCAACAGCAATAGTAAGTTATAAATTGACCTCTGGAATGGAACATGACAGATATTTAACAACAATATACTGTGCAGTTACATAGCAGTTTAGGACACAAAGTTAAGAGCCATCTTATTTCCAGCTAAAACAGCTTGGGGGTGGCAGAGATGATCCTAGCAGGGTGTGGGGCCCAGGGCAAATCAGCCTGTGTGAGGCCCCGCCCCTGGATGCAAGGAAGCCAGGGGCAGATTCAGTGGGAGGGGAGGTGCCGAGCAACCGGTTGTGAAGCCGGCGGCAGCACAGTTACCATGCCGCTCTGCGGGGGCTCCCCCAAAGCGAGGGGACTGGGGCGGTCACCCTGACTTGTATCCCCCCTAGGGACAACCTTGGGGAGGGAGTATTTAATTATCTCAGTTGGTGTTTCACCCAGACACTGAGGTTAACGACCTGACTCTTGTGAAAAGTCCCCATGGACCTTTAACAATCACAACTGCTCAGAACAGGAGTTTCTTTTTTGAAGGCATCCCATGGGAGTTGACACCTCCAGCAACACAGCACCCTCTACTACTGCACTGGGGCCTTCAGGTTAATACCAACTCAGAGGGTTGAATGTCCTCTGCAGATTCCTCAGAGACACTTCTTGCAACTGAAGGGCATTTACATCTCAGTAGTGACCAGCACCAGTCAGGTCACACTAACATTAGCAGAGAAGTCCATTTGTACCTGCCCATTGCCTACCTGCGGGTTAGAAATCCTTCGGGGTTTGGATCAATATTTTGAATTCTCAGATTAATTGGAAAATATATCAGGCTTAGCCAGTGACAGGTGGGATACCACAAACACCTTTCCCCCAGCTGGTTGTTCTAGCTCCTAAAGAAACCTGCAGCCTACCACAGTTACTAATGCCATGCACCAAAGGTCCCATTCAGATCAGATGAGGTCCTGAGCCCAGATTTTCAAGAGTGCCCAAAACCCACCATCTCTCCTAGTGCCCAGTGACACCAATAGGCAAATTCTCAAAACAATTTAGCACCAAACATGCTGAACTCCTCTGAATATCTGGCTGCTGGAGTGAAGCAGAGCCAAAGCTCAGCCCAGGGGCCGGGAACAAAGAAGTTGGAGAAAACACTGTCCAGTTCTCAAGGCTGCCCACTGTGGATCCCCTCTGCTAACAGCACCAACAGAATCTGGGAAGGGGAAGAGGAGGGGGATCCCATCTACACTTCCTTAGGGCCATAATATAGGACCTCAAAGTACTGTGAGGAGGCAGATTACTATAGCGCAGTAATTGTGAGAAGGAGAAAGAAACATCCAAGGATACAAGACATTTAAGGACACGAGGCTGAAAAGATGCAGGTCTAGACAGCAGTTTGCACTTTACTTCTCAGTGGAGAACGTGAAATCCAGGACAGTCAATTACTGCTCTACAACAGGCCAATTTGGATAGCAACCCCCACACCTCACCCACTCGTCCCTCAAGTGGGCATATTTTTTTTTAATTATTGGAAGTTAAACTAAGAATCTGGATGCCAACAAGTTGTATTCCCAGAAGTCCTCAAGTAAGAACGAGCTAGCAGATTCCCAGTGTGGGCTCTGGCAGAGGCCTCCTGATTGCAATTTTCATGCAAGTTTCAAGAAACAAACTAAAAATTTCTAGCCTGAGTTGCTCAAGCATCCGTCTCTGCTGTGCTCTGAGAGTCCAAACACACACACACACACACACACACACACACACAGTTTGGCAGTGGTTGCGTTCCAGGGCTGGTAATACAAGCCATGAAGCAAGCTGCCAAGACAAGCAACAGAATGAGCCAGGCCCCGTTTCATTGGCCACCATACACTGCATATGGCCCTGGAACCAGCCAAGAGAGTGTTCTCACCCTCCTTGAAGGCATAGGAGATCCTGTGTTTTCAAATACACCTCCACAGGGCCTACATTAAAGGAAAATGGAAACATAACGTGGCTGTTGCTCACTCTCTCTATTTCTCCCTTTCCCCCAGTTCGCTCTCAAACCTATTTCCCCACCGTGGAAAAAAAAAAAGTGCCTCATGGAACAGAAAGTGCAAAAGAATGTGGCTGCCATTCAGCTGTATGCCTGAGTGCTGAAGTGGACTTGGGACCCAGTGAGCAGAGGGAATCTCTGGGGGCCCCTTTCCTTTGGAGGGCCTGGAGAGCTGGGAAGGAGGCGGCAGCAGCAGCAGCACATGCAGGGCACTGCAGCATCCACTCCCCCGCTACAAAAGCACAGTGGGGCACATGGAGGAACCCCAACTCCCTCGCTTTTAGCACGGGCCCTTCCTAGAAAGCTTCGACCTTGCCTGGCACTGGCAGGTGAGGTGGGAAACAATGATGCCAGGAGAGGCTGGAAGTGGCTCTCTGTCCTGAGGCACCGCAGCCCCCGAGGGCAAGACCTGGAGTCCCCGGAACCAGGCGCTGGGCGAGGGGCCTCACTACACGTAGGGCAAGCCCTGCTCAGACCCGCATGCGGGGTGGCTGGCCCTGCTCTCCGCGGGGCTGCCTGTGCCTTTGTCGCCCAGGCGGGACCCACCGCCCGGGAGGCCGGGCTGGTCCCA
>NW_005841835.1:1104035-1138117 GCF_000455745.1 Alligator sinensis
TGCCGCTGCCCCCCGCATCCCCGGGGACGAGGAGAGGACGCGGAGCGGAGCAGCCGGCTGCACCTCGGGCTGGCCCCACATCTCCCTCGCCACGTTTCTAGGGGGCATTCCCGGCCTGGCCCTCTTTTCCCAGTCAGAGCGAGCGCGGGGCCAGGGGGACGCGAGGGGTGAGGGCTTCCTCCTTGTGGCTTTGGAAGGTGGAGGGAGGACAAGAAAGAGCCCAGCTCTGTCGCACAACACGTGCTCTCTGTTGTACAACACGTGGTCTCCCGACCCCTGCCTCTCAGAGACAAGGAGCTGGAGTGAGGAGGGAGAGGATGAGGGTGGACTTGCTTCAAGTTCATCCCCTCCCTCGTGCCAGCGTCCTATTTGAGCGACCTTTAAGGGGGGAAATGAGGCTATTTCAGTTGTTCACATACACCTGCACCTCCTCTCCGTGTCCCCCTCTCCCCAACTACTAACGCCTCAGAGATGCAGAGAGATGACTCCTGGCTGGTCTCCACAGAAAGAATTGTCAGCCTCTCTCTCTCTCCCTCTCAGTTTTGTAACCTTTCTTTGCCTCACCCAGAACTCTAAGAAAGATGAGTGACAATAGAGAAAGCAGGTGGTTTAAGGTCACCTCCACAAACTGCTTTTATGGCCTTACCTATCAGCTGGGTCTCCTGGAAGAACAACCCCCTTTACATATATCTCCACACCCAGCCTATCCTCAGTCCTCCTACACCAAGGTATCAGAGAGGAGGGAGAAGGCAAAACAGAATAGATAACTGGAGCCTTCCTGCTAATTTGTATGCACTGATTTATCATCACCTTCTTGCTCTTCCCCTGTCTGACATTTGTTGCTTTCCCCGCCCACATCCACCAGATCCTACTGGAACTCAAGACCACAGTGCACAGCCCCTGGGGCATACTGAACTCCTCACTGACCTTGGATGCTCCAGTAGTTAGAGTAGCTAAAAATACCTTCTTCCACATCAAAAGATAATATTCTACCCCTTTCTCTTTGAGAAGGATCTCCTTGCTACAGTGGTTAATGAGAGCACCCTGCCAGGCTGCACTCTGATTCACCTGAGAATAACCATAGAGGTCATGAGAAAGTAGCAGGGCTTTTTCTCCTAAATGGGACAGGATACAGAGAGATTTCTCCAGGATATGCTGAACAGGATCTGCATTTGCTGCCCAAGTTCCCATGTTGGTTCCCCATTTTGGTGCTGATCTCAGAACTCTTACTAAAAGCAGGCTGGAGGTTCACAGACCTGTTCATAATGGAGACAACACCTTGCACAGAGAATCTCTGGTAGGCTTCTCCTCCCACCCCATCCCCTGAACAACCCCTGTGTACTCACTCATTGTTGGCCAGCTCTCAACCCCTTTTACTCCCAGTTACACAGATGTATTCCCAGGGGAGGCGCACCCAGACCTAGGGTCAGTGAGGATCTAGTCAGGGAACTTCTGGAGGGACTGGACGTGTTCAAATCAGCTGGCCCTGACAATCTCCACCCCAGAGTGCTGAGGGAATTAGCAGAGCTCATTGTGGGACCCCTGGCACGGCTTTACGAGCACTCATGGTGTTCTGGTGTGGTGCCAGAGGACTGGAAAAGGGCCACTGTGGTTCCCATTTTCAAAAAAAGGGAGGAAGAAGGACCCAGGAAACTATAGGCCGGTTAGTCTTACCTCGATCCTGGGTAAGCTTTTTGAGAGAATTATCATAGCGCATGTCCATGAGGGGCCAGCAGGGGAGATTATGCTTAGGGGAAACCAACATGGGTTCATTAGAGGCAGGTCCTGTCAGACCAACCTGGTGGCCTTCTATGACCAGATCACAAAATCCTTAGACACAGGAGTAGCAGTGGATGTAGTATTTCTGGACTTTAGGAAGGCATTTGACACAGTCTCTCACCCCATTCTCATTAAAAAACTAGGGGACTGTGGCGTCGACACCTACACAGTCAATTGGGTCACTAACTGGCTGGAGGGCCGCACCCAGAGTGGTGGTGGATGGGTCATGTTCAACCTGGAGGGATGTGGGCAGTGGGGTTCCTCAGGGCTCTGTCCTCGGGCCTGCGCTGTTCAACATCTTCATCAGCGACTTGGACGAGGGGGTGAAAAGCACCCTGTTCAAATTCGCAGATGACACTAAGATGTGGGGGGATGTGGGCAGGCTAGAAGGGAGGAATAGGCTACAATCGGACCTAGACAGGGGTGGGCGGATGAGAGCAGGATAGGTTTCAACACTGACAAGTGCAAGGTACTGCACCTGGGGGGGAAGAACCAGCAGCATACCTATAGGCTGGGGTACTCCCTTCTCGTCAGTGCGCTGGCAGAAAAGGATCTTAGGGTCATTATTGATGCCAAAATGGACATGGGCCAACAGTGTGGGGACGCAGTCAGGAAGGCCAACCGTACTTTGTCATGCATCCACAGATGCAGCTCAAGCAGGTCCAAGGAGGTGATCCTCCCCCTCTATGCGACACTGGTCAGGCCGCAGTTGGAGTACTGCACCAAGTTCTGGGTGCCGCACTTCAGGAGGGATGTGGACAGCATGGAGAGGGTCCAGAGGGGGGCCACCCACATGATCAGGGGTCAGCAGGGCAAGCCCGACGAGGAGAGGCTAAGGGACCTGAACCTGTTCAGCCTCCACAAGAGAAGGCTGAGGGGGGATCTAGTGGCCGTTTACAAACTAGTCAGAGGGGACCAGCAGGCATTGGGGGAGTCCCTGTTCCCCCAAGCACTACCAGGAGTGACAAGAAATAATAGTCACGAGCTGGCAAAGGGTAGATTCAGACTAGACATCAGAAGGCGCTACTTCACTGTCAGCGCGGCTAGGATCTGGAATCAACTTCCAAGAGAAGTGGTGCTGGCTCCTGCCCTGGGGGTCTTTAAGAGGAGGCTAGACGAACACCTTGCCGGGGTCGTTTGACCCCAATACTCTTTCCTGCCATGGCAGGGGGCCGGACTTGATGATCTACTCAGGTCCCTTCCAACCCTAGCAACTATGAAACTGTGAAACTATTCTAATATTTCTTGCTATGACTGCCTTGGGACAATTACAGCAGTTGTTCTCTTGGAAAGGGCATGGAAGATAATGAGAACTGAATACCCTAATGTGTCTTAACAGCAGAAAAGAAGACTAATGAGCCAGACAACATTGGATCAGCAGGTTCTCCTCAGATTTCCAGCTAGTGCTCAAGGACTTCAGTCTGGGCACCACTGAGGGGTCATGGCTACCTCAAAGGCTGGCACTACTTAGATTTGCTATGGCTGCCAAAATCCTCTGGTAGAGGCCAGGGTCAGAGTGGAGGGAATCAGAGACCAAGCCTTCTGAACAGCAGTTTCGAAGAGATTAGCATAAATCCGCTCCTCGCTCCATTCAAATTGCACCGCTAGACTTGCCTGTCTGTCAGATTACAGTATATCACAGATATTCACAGCAGATGAAAACCTTGGTAGCTGGCTCAAGAAGCCAATGGCTACTGTAAGGAATAGAGAGGAGAACAGATCTCATACAGACAGATCTCACTCCAAGTCATAATCTAGACCCAGGGGTCAGTAATATTTTTTGGGCAAAGTGCCAAAAACACCCCCAACCAACCTGTAAGATGTTGGTATGCCAGGGGTGGACAGTGGGGGAGCCACAAGGGGTCCAATACTTATTATGGCAATGCAGTCCCAGCCCCTTCCCTGCCATCTGCCCTGAAGCACGTGTGCCAAGCAAAATGCTTTCACGTGCCACGCTCTGGCACTTGTGTCAGGGATTGCCTACCCCTGATCCAGCCTGGGAAACCAGATACCATAGCACTAAGTGATAATGAGACAGATACATGCAGACTTCACAACATCTTCACATGTTTTCCCTCCGATTCCTTGTCATTGTCTTTTCTTCATTCATAGCTACAAAGCAAGAGAAAAAAGTCCAAACCTTCCTCTATCACAAGCATCTTCAGTCTCCTTCTCCTCTTCACCCAGATCTAAGTGGAACACAAGAGTGAGATACGAAAGCTGGGACCTTTGCCACAATCCATTCCTTATCACTGCATAAGTCCTTGGGCTGTCCAGGAACAAGTACAGTATCACTGTATTCAGCATGGGGTGGGCTGTGCTGTGTCACCCTATACAAGTACCTTGGAGTCAGGTGGCAGTATATGACTCTATGGGACCATCTGCACTTATTGGCATCCTCAGCTCCATCCTCTATTCTGCCAGCCTCAGAGAAGCAGAGTGCTTCCAGGACACCTTTACCTGCAAACCCCATTAATTTAATCTCTCTCCTTTTCCCATTCTTTTATCTCATAACAGGAGAAACACGGAGACAGCAGGCAGAAAAGTATTATTTCCTTTACACATACCTTCATTGTCTTTTCTCCTTCATATAAATCTGATTTTTCTAGTACCCAAAGCTTGACTGCCTTACAAACCTCATAGATAAGGATCACCTTGCCTATCATTGAAATGCAGCTGCCTCTGAGGTGTAATGCAGCTACTACTGTCTTGCAGCATTGCACAACAAGATTTAGGGAAAAATAAAGGTTTCTTCGAATTAAACTGCGTGGGAATTTTAAGGATGTATTTGGTAGCTATGTTGGTCTGAGACAAAAAGAAATGCAAAACTCTAGAACTCGGTTCAGAGATGATGTCTTTTCTTATTATACCAACTAAGAAATCATGGGGGAAAAAAAATCTTTTTCTCCAAGCTTTCAGGCACACATGCCCTTCCTCAGGCTCCAGGAATATTAAAGATGGTAAAAAGTCCCCATAGGTAGAAAACAAGCTTCATTTTTGTATAGAGGAAGCTGAAGGTGGAAGTATGTCCCTCCGAGTCCATGAGAATGTCTTTGTGAGTTGCTCTTTGATGTACATATTTTATAGGAATTTTAAGGCACTGACAGAAGTCGGTCCAGGACACTGTTGTGAACACTCCTCCCCTTCTCCACACCTTTCTATGCCTTGAGTTGGGGAAGGGGATAAAGTGAAGTGGGGGACACAGCTTGAAATAGGGAGAGGGAAGGCAGTTGCCACTTTTTCCTCAATAATTTTCCCCTTAATCTTGTCTCTTTCCAACTAGCCATTGTAGGGTGCCTCATTCTGGATCTGTCTATACCCTGAGTGTGAGTGCTGACTTCTCCCTTTTCCTTACCCAACCCTTAGAGCAGCAATTTTTAGTGAGGGTGCTACAGCACCCTGGGGTGCCTTGAGATCCTTTCAAGGGTGCTGCAGGGTACCACAATGTTAGCTCTGTTAGGTGTGCAAACATGATTCACAAGATAACCCCGAAGATATCGAACAGGAATCATAGTGTTAAAAACATAGACCTGTTACAGTCTTTGAGTTCTTTGCACACAGAAAAATTACTCTATTACTTCATGTTAGTCAAAAAGCAAGTGAAAGATAAGAGCTGGCATTTTCTGAGGGATACCTTGAGTCTAACAAGGGGTGCCTTGAATTTAACAAGGTTGAGAACCACTGTCCTAGAGGGACTGAGAACAGGAAGCGTGTACTTGTGGATTGATTGTAGGTCATATGAAACCAGATCAGATAATTTTAAATGCATTCAGGCCCCAGTCAACTTCACTTAGTCGTCATGGTTCAGATCCTTTCAGAATGAATCAACCAATTCCACAGAAGCCTAACCTACATTAGCACATTCTGTACCTGTCATCTCCTCAGGAGAGTGCAGGGACTGTGTGAGAGACAGCTCCCTGCTTTGGGAGAATGAGAAAGCTACAATAAGAGAGAGAGTGGCAGAGAGAGAGAGAGAGAGAGAGATGCTCTGATGCCCCAGAACACAGAGAAGGCTGCATTGAGACAGAGTAAGAGTTCCGTGTCCTACAAATGTGTTTGCAGTACATATTCTTCATACATATGAGACAACTGGGGACAATATGCATTTACTGGGAGCTGATGTCAAAACCACTGTGCCTCAGTGTTTTGCTGAATTAAGTGGTGGTTAAATCTGTATCCTCATTCTGTATGGTCTTTTCCAGAGTTCCCCCACTGCAGTCCCCAGGGCAGCTGTGACTCCATTATTATGTTAATACAAGGAAGAACAAGTTAATCTGGACTATGAATCCTTTAACTTAACTATTTAAGAACCAAATTCAGGAAAGTGTTCCTATTTCAGGACAGTACTCAGGCATGTTTAAAGTCTATGCTGAATAGGGTAGAGACAGACTTCAGCACATGTTGCATCCTGTTTTCCAGCACTGAGAAGCCTTTTTTTCACAGAGGAGTTTTTCCTAGTTCTTCCAACTTCCTGTGACTGAGCTGTTCTTTTCCCAAGTTGGGTTTTGATTCATGTAAACATGAAATATGTCTACTATTTAGATGGAATTTCATTTGAGTTAGAAAGTCACAAGAATTAATCCAACATTCATTGCTTCTGCAAGTAAAAGAGAACCAAAATACTAATGACAATGCAGCATCCACCAAAATTGTAGGGCAAATAAAACAGTCCCCATGCAGGGCCTGGTGACACCCATGCTTGCAATGGAAACATTTATACTAACAAGGAAAAATTAACATTTGCCAGATTTTATATCAATGGAAGGGGAGGAAGGTACACAAAAGCTATAAATGAATGCACAGGAAACGGGAAAAAGCAAAAATTCCACTACACAAAACATTGTGGAAGACCAGTAACATATGAGCACTGGAGATGAATTTTTCTTCAGGAAAACAAATTATTTGTTTCACACACCCCCGACCCCTCAATTCAAATTATATAGAAGGTTACATATAAATGGACATTAAAACATGGTGATACAATAGTCACAGGATAAAAGATAGACAGAATGTCCTAGGGTTGAAGAGAGCTCTTGGGACAGTGAGACTTTGCAGTCAACAAAGGACTTGGAACTGAAAAAGGTTTGTTCCCAGGTAAAACAGGCATAGCCCTTTGGGAGCTATTAATTCACTTTGTCTGCAAGGCCTTCAACAAAAGAGTTATTTTCACCTCTTTCTTTCCTAGGTGAGCACGTTTGCAAAATAAGAAGCAGTGCACATACCTCTGCCAAACCTCTGCATGAATGTGCTGCTTTAACCTCCCTTGCCCTAGCTCATCTCAATAGTTTGTCACCATTGCCCATTGTGTTACTCTCCCATTAGGAGTGTGAGCTCCTGGGGCAGGCCTGTGTGTCTTTGTGCAGGTGGAATTCTAGCCTTTTTTGCCAAACATTTTCCTCCATTGCTAATACTGCGCCATGTTCATCATGCTTCTAATGCATCTGCTTCTAACACACCATCAGCTGGCCTTTAAAACAGAGTCATGAAAAGAGCAGGGAGGAGGGGAACCCATGCACCTATTGAATTAACTGATGTTTGGGCACTCAGCAGGGTGGAATAGAGTCATACTTAGGTACCTCATTCCACTTATGCTTCCAATAGGTGGAGTATAATCCATCCCCTAGTCCTCAAGAATCCGGCTCCATTGTTCCCCAATATTTGCTCTGCCTCTAGGATTAATATCACCTGTAGCCCTGAAGATCTCATTTCCAAACCTCTCATCCCTGATGTTTAAAATGAATGACACTGGTACTAAAACTAATGTGTAGTATCTGCCAGCAGGTGCCCTTCACAACAGAAATTGGTCTTTTGGGGGTTCCCCTTTCCCCTCTAAGCCAGCTTTCCATTCTGCACCCCAACCCCATGGCTCAGAATGGGTGGAATGGCATTCAGGGCTTCCAGAGTCTGCTCCTTTCTCCACCACCACCTTGTGGTGTGACCTTGGCTAAGTCACTTAGGTCAAAGATTTCAAATGTGAGTACCTAAAAATGGCCAACTTTGGTAAATGCTCAGGACCTTTCAATGATCTACCCACAACCAATGGGATGACTGACACCTGGACAACTTATTTATAAAAAAAAAAAGTACCACAAAGTGGGTGGGTTTGACCTAGTATCTGGTTCTGATGGTGGCCAACATTGGATGTTTAAGTGGCTCTGTGCTGTGCTGGCTGTACTGAAGTGTCACAGGCCCAGAAAGCAGAAGGACAAATGGTCTAATTAGATTTCAGATAAAGCATTTTTTTTTAATTTTAGGAATAGAAACTTCCTGCATTTGTGGCCCTTGAAGTCTCTCCCAATCTGCTGATTCTAAGAATCCTGTAATGGAAAGTTATGGAATAATCTTCCCCTTAGGAGAAGTTCTTCCTTCTTTTTCACCATCAGTTAATGTGTGGTTCATGTCTTGAAGCTGAGAAGGTTTTTTGCCTTTCTTACAAAAATTACAATGCATCTCATTCATGTACATTCTTTGTCTCCTCTGTATATCAAACCACAGCGTTCTTTTCAATCTGTTTATCTTTAAGTGTTTTCACACTTTTAACTGTTATTGTTGTCTCTGCATCTCCTATACCTTTTTACAGTTCAGCATCTGAACAAGAAATGAACTACATGAGGACATACTACACATTTATATAGTTGCATGACAATATTTGCTGCATTATTTTTTATCCTTGCACAAAACTACTTTTATGTGGTCCCACATACAAATACTCATCATTTATGAACTGCAGAGAGCTTTAGAGTTCTCCATTTTCTGTCTCATAGCCAGTGATTAATGGCAATATTTCTTTATGGCTACTTAGCTCCCCGAGAAACTCTTATGAGTGACTTTGAGAATCCAAATCAATTTTGCCTCTATGTCCAGCTGCATTCACTATATTAACAATATACTTAAAGAATACTACTAGAGTAGACAGACACAATTTTCTTTTACCAGTGCCCTGTAGATTCATCCCTATGAATGCATAGCCACAATGGTGTTTGTGGGTGTTCTGTTCTTAACTATCATTTCAACCTGTGTATCTGAGACTGAAGCAAGACTCGCTGCTCTGTAGTTCATGGCTCACTCCTAGAACCTTTTGCAAATTTGTTTAAAACACTTGCTCCCCTCCATTCCTCTAGCAGAGCAGCCAATTTTTTTTTTTTTGTAGTTAAAGAACTCCATTCTTAACTACTCTTGGTTAAGTAATCTCTGCTCCCAGGGACTATTGAATCTGTAATAAATCTGACTTCCTCTTGCAACTCCTCACTCTCTGATAGTGCCTTATCTTTATTACCTGGGAAAAAGAATTCTGTGAAAGGTCTCTCCCCACCATCAGCTGTGCTAAAGAAAGCATTTAGCCTCTGTGCTATGCCCTGAACCTCCTCAGGTTGTTCCTATTTCTCCCCAGTACCCAGCAGATCCACCAGGTCCCTGACAGACATCCTGCTTCCAACATACCTAGCTGAGGCTTTATTCTTTATCCCTGTGTCTTGACACTTGAGCTCCCTTCCTAGCCTTGCTTCCACCTCCATCTTCAATTTCCCCTGATAGTATTCATGCTCCTACTAGCTTTACCAGAGTTGCCATTTTCTCAAGGATAGCTCTTTGGTTTGAACCACCTCTTGAAACCCCACACCCCATTAAGCCGGGCCAGGATTTTCTTGCCTTTGTTTGGGTAGTAACTGTATTTTTTTTTGTAATTATATTGTTAGGGATGAAATGTTAAGAAAAAATAACTACTCCCAATTCTTGTTAAAAAATGTCAGCCTTTCATATTTGAGTAGAAGAGACCTCAGAAACAAAAATAGTCGGGTTTGTAAATCAAATGCATGTTGAATTTAGAGACGCCTGTTCCCCAAATCCTCCCATACCCCTTTGTCCTAACAAACTGTGTTTCTCCCTTACCCCTTCCTGAGCTCCCCAGCACTCAGCTTTTTTCTCTTTTCTGTCTTTGTCCCGCCCCTTTACTCTCTTCTCCCTCTCAGTCTCCCTCCCTCTCCCTGGCTCAGTATTTGAGATCCTTGCCCATAGCGACCAAAGGAAAAACAACAACACAACACTCCAGCCAGAGGAGGCCAGCACTTAGGATTCTTTCTCAGAAAACTTAAAAACCAGAGGAAAGAGAGAAAGCAAAGAGTGAGGCAGAAAAGGGACAGAAGAAAGCAAGGCTATCTCAGGGGAAGTTGATGGGGGCCAGAGACAGAGATGGGGAGGTACTGGAGGGTCCCACCCCAACATATCACAAGGGCTGCTCCCGTGGGGAGTCTGTGTTTTCAACTATTAGTCCCAAGAATACTTAGAACACTTGCACCCAGGGCAAGAGGGTGGGGAACTCAGTACAAATAGGGAGAAAAAGCAGAATAAAATACACTGGGCAATTGCTGTACTGTGTGGGGAGGAATTCCCAAAGGAAGCCCCTGTCCCAGAGAGAGATGGGTTAATTCTGAGGGAAGGGAGAAGTGTGAATACTGCAGAGACATGCACTGGGGAATCTGTGCCAAGGGAGCAAAGGGTTAATGCCCCACAGGCATGTACCAGGGCAGCCACTATAAATAAGGCATGGTTTTCTTTTTAATTCCAAGTAAAAAGACATTTTCTCTCTCAACCAGTCTGGGCAGGTGAGAAATCAGGAGCTGGAGTGTGCACTTCCCAGGGACACAAAGTGGGTTGTTAGTACAGGTCTCCTGCTTTGTATCCAAACTTGCCAGCACAGTGACTTAACCCCGTAGTGCCTGGTGCCAGGAATCCCTGGTAATCAGAGGGGTGCTTCCTGGAACATCAGCACCTGCCTGTTAATGTAAAGCCACAAATTAATGGGGCAGCACGAAACAGCTTAGTCAGTTACCCATTACAGAAAGGCTAGCAACAGCAGGCTTGGGAAGGAGAGGGCAAAACAGCAGACCTCCATAACAGTGTTACCCACAGCCCTCTATGCTCCTCTGGCCTGGAATATTTCACCTTTCCACAACCCAGTCTTTTAATTTGTCTGTGAACAACCATGATGTTGCAGGAAACCACCACCAAGGCGGTACTAAAAGCGTCTATATTTTAACTGCATTATCACTTTCCTATTCACATTTTTAATCTAAGTCCTCTAAAAAAGGCCCACACCTTTCCAAAGACAAATGTTAAAATATCCATTATATGTATATTTCTGGTTAATAGGGACAAAGGACCTGCCCTTGTCTAGCAAACCCTGTCCTCAGCTATCAGGTACCACAAGAACCTGAACTGAATATGATAGAGGCTTGGAGCCCCCAAACTAGTTGTTCTGTGTGTTGTTATTCACTCAAGAACTGCCTGCCCAGCCCGCTCCACCATCTTTCCTTCTGCACCCACTGCTTAGGGGAAGAGCATCTGCAGAATCCATTTGGCTCTCTGACTGCTTAGGCCCTCCATGGCATGACTTCAGCCTGGCTGGCCCCACCTAGCCAGGCTCCGGCCTGTGAGATGCACTAGGAAAAATATACTGCCCAAGGGTCACCATGTAAAAGAGTAAAATAAGCCAGTGGAAGCCAGGGGGCTTTACAAGGCATCCTACAAAGTGGAAAAGACACAGGAAACAATGTCTAAATTAGATCTTCCCCACCCACCATCCACATCCAGAGATACTAAGGTCAGCAAGAAATGCCCCAGTGGGGGAGCAGAGAGAGATGGTGTGTAACATGGTAATCTGCATCCTTCTGGGTTTCTTTTATGTTTTTCAGTTTATAAGCAATCAAACCGGTGGCATGAGTCCGTCATGCACAGCCTACCCTGGCAGAAACAGGGCTCCCTGGCTTATGCTGGTAGAAACATCCTAGCCACAGACATTTGTGCTGAATCATGGCTCCCTGTCCTGCAGCTAGCAATCTGGATAGTGGGAAATAACATAGAAGAGAGACAGATAAAACCATCTGCTCCCCCTGCCTGATCCTGCTGTGAAGTCATAGCCTACATTTGGGAGACAACAGCCATTATTTCCAAGACAACAAATCAGAAGGTCATAAACCACCCAGGACCGGGAGGTGCCTGCAAGTTGGAGGCTGTGCAGAAGAAAACTCTTATGAACTCAGTCAGCTGCAGCTAAAAACAAAGGCATCTCCCAGAGTCCTAAGTGATGGGCACTAGTGTGGACTGTGCCATGATTCTAGGCATTTTTCTCAGACCTTCTTCCATGTGAAAACCTCCTTGAAAGTCTCTTCGTGAGGACCGTGCAGCCATCACATGTTCTAACCAGAGAAGCATCACTGCCCATCTCTCTGGGCAGCCCTAGGGGCTGGGGGACAAAAGGCAAACTCTATTCCAACCCATGGACGTACTGATGCACACACCAGGTGAATGGATCAGTTATGACAGAAATAAGTACTAGAGCTCTTTAAAGTGAGGAAAGGAACCCTGCAGAAACGGTCCTTTGCTAGCTTCAAGTAAGTTAGCTAAGGGACTAGAAGCAGCATTGCTGTGTCAGCATCCATGCAGAAGTGCCTGTTGCAATCTCTGTCTTCCCAGTTAAGGACAAGGGGTGGCCATTGCCAGCGAAAACAGACTATTGTCTGTACCAGTGGTTCTCAGCCTTTTTAGACTCAAGGCACTTTTTGTTTGACTCAAGTACCCCTCAGAAAATGCTAGTTTTTAGTTTTCACTCATTTTTGACTACAGGAAAAGTAAGAGTAGTTCTAGAGTAATTCTTTTGCAAAAATACTCAGAAAGACCACAACAGGACAGAATGTTTTTAACACCATGGATTCCTGTTTGAAACCTCTTCATTTAGCTTGTGAAACCTGCACACCTAACAGCAGTAACTTTGTGTGGCACCCTGTGGCACCTTTGAAAGGATCTCAAATCACCCTAGGATGCCCTGGTACACTGTTTGAGAATCACTGGCCTCTGCAAAACAGCAAGAGCTAGCCTAACCAACAACACAGCACAAGGCTTCCCCCACAGCACAGCAAACCCAAGCCAGCCTAAGCACTCCATTCTGATACTTCCTAGCAAGTTCCTCCTTCCGGCTACCCTCTGCTCTGCTGCTAGAGAGGTTTTTGGAAGGCTTGAATCTTAATGGTGACTAAAGAAGGATACAGGACTACGCAGGAAATGTGCTGGTTGAAGAGACAGTGGGTCATGGGTTCGTCCAGCTTCAATCTCAATTTTGAAGAAAGAAAGGACTTTGAAGAACAGAACTAACCTCCCAGGTATCAGATTGGCAGGGTTTTAACCTAAGAAAAACAGGGCTGGAATAGGACTCTCCACCAGCATAAGCAGCTTATCAAGGGAATCAAGTATCAAAGGGAAAAAAACACTTCCAATGGGGGGATACAGCATAGGCAGGACCACCACAGGGAAGAGGATGGATACAATGACAAGGGAACATGTCTGCACAACAACTTGGCTCCTACTTCTGTATTTTCCAGGACACCCAGATCCCAGTTTTTCTTATGCAGTTGAAGCTCTGGAATACAGGACCCAACACTGGCACAAAGTAGGGAAATCCAGATGAATGTGGGAGATAGATAGACAAAAAAAGCATACATTTGCAGCTTCAAGTACAAAATAAAACCAGAGCCATGTTTATGAGAGGAATGGGGTTCAGTGGGAGGAGCTGGGAATCACTGACCCCAATAACATGGATTTGGGTGCATCTCTGAGGCCTACTGACATATTCCACTATAGAAGGTCATGAGCAGAACAGAGGAGAGAGAGAAAGGAGTTGAGGTAAGTTATTTATCAGAGATGTAACAAATTCTCTGTGTGGCAGGTGACCACCACAGATAAGTAGGCTGAACATCTTTGGGTTAAGAAAAAGGGAGCAAAGAAGAGAGGGAAGTTGGAGGAGGAGGAGGTAGGAGAGGGACTCCTGGAACAGACAGTTAATGTTGCAGTCACAGGAAGTGGGAGTCAGATGGACTTTTACTACCCAGGTATTTACTTAAGGCACAGGCCTGAGAACTGGGATATCTGAGACCACAAGACTCACAGTGTGCCCTTTGGCAGGTTATGTTCTGGGCCTCAATGTCCTACGAGTAAGATAGTGATAAAAGGACTTCCCTAACTCCCAGGTGTGCTCTGATGACAGATCTCACTAACTAATGCAGCCCCCATTTCTACAGTACTTTAGCCCCTCACACTCTTGAATATACTTGTCCTCCCAACACTGAGACTCAGGATAGGTCCTGTTATCCTTAAATAACAAAGGCACAGAGGGCATCTCCACTGCCTCCGAATACACGAGGGAGTGCTGCTGTGAAAGCTGGCCTTGCTCATGTATTCCTGCCAACAGTCAGAAAAATGGTGCAGTTGCTGTTGGGCACTTGCCCCATACTGCTTTTAGGTTCAGGTGTGCTCAGTCCCTCTGACAAAACAACAGGAGAAGTTGGCATGTGCAGAGCAGGGACAAGTGGGCAGGACATGTTTTCACAACAGCCCTGCCTAGCCCAGCTGGAGGCAATCAGATGTGCCCAGCGAAGTTAAATTACTTACCTATGGCCAAGCAGGAACTTAAACCCTAGCTTTCCACATCCCACGTTAGTGCCCTATAATCATCAGAACCAGCTTCCCTCCTCCTCCTGCCTCTACATGAATTTTTGTAAGAAGCACAGAGGGACAGTGAGAGGGACCATAAGCAGCAACCCCTTGTGCCAATAGGAAGAATCTCCTAGATAGAGCAGAAAAAAAATGGAGCACAAAGGACAGAGAAAGAATTAACTGAGGAGCAAAGAGGAATTGCACAAGGGTAAAAGTGAAAATGAAATTGCATCAAAACAAAGGGAGATCGAAGTTTGGTGGGAACTGATGCAGGCCAGGGGGGTCACTGCTCCCACAGGCCCTGCTGAGACCACAAAAAAGATGAAAAGAAACATGAGATGCCAGTAGCTCCCCGGTGGCCTCAGGCTTCCCTTGAGAGAGCCATTAGTAACAACGCATTCCATTGCAAGAAAAAGCTATGAGTCAGAGAAGACTTCCCAAAGCAGAACCAGGATGGGGCAGGTAAGCAATCCCACAGCATGTGCTCAGATCAGCAATCCTTGGTAGGCAATGAAGACAGACCATAAGGCCGTGGCAGTAAGAAGTGTGTAGGTTAAACCACAGAAAGAACACAACGATCTGAGCGGTTTGACAGTGGAGCAAAGGGACTGAGGAAAGGAGTAGTATCCACATCCTAGGAGATAGCTAATAAGTCTGCCTACCCTGGAGCTTATTAATTTGATGTGGATGGCCAGCCACCCTGGAGAGTGAGCTGTCTTTAAAGAGCCAATCTGGACCCTATGTGTATTAGGGTAAAGCACAAACCTCTGGAAAGAAATATTTGTGGAACAGCCAGACTGATGAGTACAAATGTGATAGTTCACTCAAGTTAAGTGGCAATCAATTAATTCAAGCTACAACTCTAGTGTAGATGGACCCAATTGTGACCAAAAGCTTCAGGAGCAGAGACACATTAGAGATAGTAAAAAATATTTCCAGTCCAGTGAAAAGACGGAACAAACAGCCCAACCAAAGTTCCTTCCAGAGATAATTCTTTGGTTCAACCACAAAATGCTGTGAGATCCTTATTGCTGGCTTTAATCTTCTGTCCAAACAATGCCTTTATCAATGCAATGCCTCCTTACTTGCCCACATACCTTGCTTGTCTTGATGCTGCTGGTTCCTGGCTTGGTGAAAAAGGAGCTCTTGAGCCATGGATCCTCAGAAGCCCAATCTAGGATAGTACTAAATGCCATACAGACAAGAAAGTCCTTACCCCAGAGTGCTCAGTCTCCATGTTAGGCAGAGAGGTGGTCCAGGGCAGGAACATGTTGGGAGGATGAAGTTAGAGTAAATCAAGAGTTCAGCAGAGAAGCAGAACTCTAACAGAGTCCAGGGTTGATTCATAAAGCTGCTCAAATACAGTTCAAATAACCCTGGCCCTAGTGTTTTCAATTAAGAGATTGGGTGTCTTGATGCATGGACATAATTCACAGTGTGGAGAAGTCCACAGTGCCCTTGATAGATGGATATAGCCCTAGTGCCCTCAGACACCTGAAGGGTTAACTCTGTTGAGTTAATGCTTCTACCACTTGAACCAAAACAACTCTTTTTCTTCCCCACATTTTTTGTTGAAGAGTTAATGAAAAGGGGAAAAAAGCTATTTGTTTTGCCCCTGCCAGAGCTGTGAAGGGAGCTCTTCGGAGTGGACAGTGCAGTCACTATGGCATCTCAGCAGCAAGGGAGGTGAACCGGGAGCTGAGAGGTGAAGGTCCCTGTTTAACAGCTTTCCGTTTGTTTACCAAAAAAATATTGTTCCTTCATAAAAATTCCCAAAATAGTTCCCTTCTTAATGGACTGACTGGCAGCTGCCCAGCTCTGCAGGGGCCTGCTAAATGAAAGGAAACAGAGAGAGCCAAGCTGGTGCCCAGGGCCCAGCGCCTGCAGCTTGGGAATCTACAGACTCTCAGGGCTCAGCTGTCAGCCCCAATGCTGAGGGAGAGAGAGGTCAGACCCAGAGCTAGATGGGCATAAAGAGCCAAAGGGCTTTCCCCAAGGTCCTAGCCAAAGCAGGGCTGAAAGGAGCAATTGAATCCTTCCAAGTAACCTGCCTCCAATTTATTTTTAGACAAAGGTTTTTCACCTCTGTCGGGCACAAAAAGGCATTCTGCAATTCGCAATCCTCTAGGATACTTTTAGGAGATAGCAGAATACTAACCCCCTCTCTGCCCTCCAGCCTCCCTTTGAGAAGTCTAAATGTGAAGCCGGCATAGTCAACATGTCCCAGCCTTCAGGGCTTTCTCTCAGCATGATCAGCCACACCATGTTGGCTGCTTCATCATATAGTCTTCATGGGCTTCACTGCCAGACTACAGATGAAGGCATTGTAACAGGTTGGCTTTATTCTCTGCACAATACATGGGCTGCAGTCATAGTTACTGACTCTGAGACCACCTTACCATGATGATTACCACTGCACAGATCATACTTTTAGCAAACAGCATGTACAATGTAAGTGGAAATTTATTAAACACCACACAGTCATCAAAGTCACCCGTTCTCTGCTCAACAAAGTGTCATCACAAAGGGTAACAGCTGTACTGTTATGATCTGCTCAGAGACAATAAGGAACACGGGGCATGCATGATTCACAGTACAAGGAATCACTGTGCCCAGATTAGATAATGCAGAAATAGCAGCATTTTTGGAAAGAACCTAACCTCACCAAATGACAGATGTCTCCACAGCTGCAGGGTGAGATTCTCCACAGCCATCACAATTCTGCGGGTACCTCAGCTTTGGGGGACTTCTTGACTTGAGTTGAGAGCATGTTGTAGGCCTGACCTTGGGGGCTGCCCATCTATTCAGTAGTATTTTCATTATTATGTAAAGACCAGAGGAGTCAGGATGTGTTTTAGGATTGTTTAGACTGAATGGTGAAAGAATTGGGGTGGGATATGAAGGAACAGCCTAGTTCATTGCTGTGGGTACATCCAAAGAATGACTGTGTCCTGCCTTGGGGTGCTCTGCTTGGCACTCAGGTACCCAATGAACCTTTTATGTTCCAGAGCAGTATTTGGGTGAGCTGTGAATGTACACACAATGGAAAATGGGGCCCAGTGTGTTGGAAGCACCATCTCTCCGTTCAGTCCCAGAGCTTCTTGCCAAAAAAGCCCTATGAATCAATCTCAACAGTAGCAGCAGAAGCTACATGTGCCTAGATAAAGCTGTTAGCCACAAGTGTCTATTCCCTCAACTCCCTCAATTGCTCAGCATATTTCCAAATAATGTCCATATTGCCCTAAATTCCAGCATATGAGCAACTCCCCATGGCCCACACAGCAGTGTGGTAGGAAGTGGACCTGCACAACCATTGCCATTTTTTCCATTTGGCAAGGTGGGGGTGGGGGGGTGCACGGTGGGGATACTGGGTACAGAGGTGGGTATCAGAGTATATTAGAGGCTCTGTTAAGTTGTGAGACGGTATCTTCTAACTCTGTGCAGCCATGTTGTGGGGGTAGCATTTAGGAATGCTGCTGTTCTGCAGGAGGTGGTATTTTCCTACATTGTTTCATCCTGGGGCTCTTTAGCCTGGAAAAGCGCAGGCTCAGGGGTGATCTGATGGCCACCTATAAGTTTATCAGGGGTGACCACCAGTATCTGGGGGAACGTTTGTTCACCAGAGCGCCCCAAGGGATGACGACTAGGTCGAACGGTCATAAACTACTACAAGACCGTTTCAGGCTGGACATAAGGAAGAATTTCTTTACTGTCCGAGCCCCCAAGGTCTGGAACAGCTTGCCACCGGAGGTGGTTCAAGCACCTACATTG
Source organism: Alligator sinensis (assembly GCF_000455745.1). Taxonomy (NCBI): domain Eukaryota; kingdom Metazoa; phylum Chordata; order Crocodylia; family Alligatoridae; genus Alligator; species Alligator sinensis. The sequence continues at coordinate 1,122,069 of NW_005841835.1, forward strand.
AACACCTTCAAGAGCAAACTGGATGCTTATCTTGCTGGGATCCTATGACCCCAACTGACTTCCTGCCCTTTGGGCAGGGGGCTGGACTCGATGATCTTCCGAGGTCCCTTCCAGCCCTAATGTCTATGAAATCTATGAAATCCTGCCTGTTTCTAGTGCTTGTTTTTGCCTCAATATCATTCCTTCCCTGTTACCTCAGAATCAGGCCTGCCTGAGGCTTTCTGCATTGTGGAAGCTGCACTCTGGCAAAAACCCAAGTGCAAACGTGCTACACCAGTATAAAATGTACTCGCAGCAGGACTGCTTGCTGTAGTTTCAAACCTCCATGTAGACAAGGCCTTAGGCTTGGGCCAGTGCGAGTCAATACACTTGCTCCTTCATTGCTTTGCATGCTGTTTTCAGGGCCTTGCTTCCTAGGCCCAAATGTAGGCAACCCCACATCTCGGACCTAGGCTCTATTTGCATTTCTTGCCTCCTCTATTCCATCAGTGATGCCAGCTTCTGTGATGAATACAGTCCTTCTCATGCCTCCTCCTTCACTTCCCCTTACTTGGTACCGCCTCAAGTTCCCTCTTGCTGCAATGCCAGAACAATGAGGAGGAAAGGAAATAAAAAGCTAAACATGAATAAATAAATAAATAAATAGTTGACACCAGAGCAGGCATGTGCCATCTTGAGCTGTGTCATTTGGGGACTGCCCCACTCCCCCACACTACCCCTTTCCTCTCCCCCTTCATGTTTGTGTGTCTACATCCCTTACACACTGTGTCAAAGAGAATATAGGCAGAGGGTCTAGGACAGGGGTCGGGAACATTTTTGGGCAGAGTGCCAAAACCCCCTACAGCCTTGACTTGTAAGATGTTGGTGAGCCAGGGGCAGATGGCAGGGGAGCCACGAGAGGCCTTATCCTTGTTGCAGCAGCACAGCCCCAGCCCCTTCCCACGTGTGCCAAGCAAAATGCCTTTGCGTGCCATGCTCTGGCAGCCATGCCGGGTCCTGGTCTAGGAGGCTGGGACTTCCTATGTATCTGGTGGAGACTACTGAAAATCCTGTCACTCTTCTTCCAACCTTCAGGCAAGGGGTCAAAGACCACTCGCTCCTCACTGGAATTCAGGTGCTCTGGCCAGGAACCTGCAAAATGGCCATCACTTCCATTTGTCAGTGCTGGTCCATCAGGCCCTGAATCACCAATTCTCCCTTTCCCTAGTCAGGCAGGTTGTGTTCAGTACACACTCAGTTTTCCCCCTCACTCTCTCACTTACATTTTCCATTTCATCCTGTGACTTGTCATCAGATGATCATCAACAGACCAAGGCAGCCAGGGTAAGAGTGTTTCTCTTTCAAATCCTAACCCCTAGCCACTGGCTTTGCCCTCCAGTCACCACAACTGATGCCAAGCTTGATCAGGAATTCACAACAAAAAAAGAGAGGGCAAGACACCAGCAGTTCTCGCTGATATCCCCGGGGTTAATGTAAGAATTAGTCACCAAGACAAAGCATCAGTAAACACTGAAAAGCCCTAGTCTTATTCCCATTTAATTCCTTGGCACATAACTGGGGGATCCCAACACAAGGAATTTCTGTCTAACTGCTAATCTCCTCCAGGTCTCGGAGGAACCTCTTAGCTAAGCTTTCCTGTCCCAGCCACAGAGAAACTCCCAGGTCTCAGTACCTGAGGAAGCTGATGTCAGGAGAAGGTTAGGGGTGAAGTGGAGCAGAAGTCAACTAGGCCCCAGAGGAATCCTTTCATTAAAATTCTGCTAGCTCAGAGAAATAGGACCCAGAGCAACCCCCGCCCCCCAGTGCTAAACTCCTTCCCACCCCTGGGAACCCAGTTTTTTGGAAATCCTTTGGGACTAACAGCCCAGGGAGTGAAATAACACATAGCCCAGTGGAGCTAGATATGGATATCTCCCTTGTACACCTAGGAAAGAGCAAGATCAAGTGAGCCTGCCAGTGTCAGCCACAGAGCAGCTTCCGCAGCAAAGATTCATGCTTAGAATCTGCTTTGGGGAGACGGGGCCTGATGTGAACTTCTTTGATTTCTTTCCAAGGAGCTCATGGAGACAGGATAGGATAGGATCAAAACATCTCAGAAGAGTTTTGTGGAGCTGTGCTGACACATTCCCTTCTCCTCAGTCTGTACTGATTAGTAAGATTTACTTGTACTACAGCAGTGCCCCGAGGCACTGGCATAATTGGAACCCGATTGTCCTGGCTGCTGCATATCCATAGGAGAGGCAGCCCCTTCCCCAAACAGCATGCACTCTAAGTGGGGGAGAGATGTGACAAGCAGGAGGAGGATGCAGCCAGAGATTACAGAAGGGGAAAGACAAAACTGATGGTGCTGAGAGTGAACAGTAACAGGGACCAGCTGGGGGTCAACTGCAGAGTGGCCATTTATATAACAAGATGCAAGAGGAGAAATATTGATGCACTGCAGTGACTGCTTGAGAGACCAGACCAGAGAAGAAGTTACGGTTCATTTGCAGAAGAAGACTAATGCCCAGCTCTTCCTTTGGGCCACAGCCTCAGATTGTCTCATGCACCGATTGTTGCCCAGGTTGTATCTATCTTTCTCCTCTCTACATGGCTATGTGATGATTATCTCTTCCCAGCAATATCAGATGGGTTTGGGACCTAAAACATGAAGCAGACAGTTCCTGTTTTAGGCTGAGCAATCCCATCAAGCTGATGTGATTCTGCCAGTGGTCTGGAGTCTGTGAGGCCAGGGAGGGAAAGATGACCAAGGTTTCACTTCCCACAGCTTGCTGTATTGGTGACAGACTCATAGAGCTCATTCTGCAGTCTGGCAGTAAGGAACCATTCTGCATTTAGTCCTGGGCTTCAGTGGACTCAATCCCTAACCCAGAAGCAGTGCCTTTTCTGAAGGAGCTGCTCACACACCGAGGTCTTCCGGGGAAGTCTGTTCCCTAGGGTCTTCTTTTTTTTACATAGCACCTGTCACCCTGGTACCAAAGGACTACAAAAAGGAGCATGGCAGCATGCTTATATAACACCTGCTACCAAGTGCAGTCAAAACAGACAGCCACTGGAGTATGTTCATTCTCCTCTTGCAGCTGAATCTCTCATCACAGGGGTCTAGGAGTCCCATTCACCTCCTAGCCCAAAGGGCTTCACAGAGCAAAGCTTCAGCCTAGGTTTCATTGCTGCAGGGAAGTCATCAGAACTCTCTCAGCTCCTGTGGGCCAAGCCCCAAATCAGCACCTCAGAATCACAGATAAAAGCCCCAAACTGTGCCATGTCCCCTTTGGTCCATCTCTATTATACATATTGTTGCTGTTGTACAATTCTAGTGCTCAGTAAAGTTTAATTTTACATTGTCAGCATTTTACATTGTAAACTATATTTATTATTGATAGTAACATCCCCCCTACCTCCTCCCTTGGGAGACAGTCCCACATCCTAATACCTTTTATTCCCAGGAAGGTGTTTTTTCCTTGATGTTTAGCTCAATTCTCCCATGTGTTAAAGAAAACTCATCTCCTGCATGTAGATCCCTCCAGACCACTGTCCTCCATTGCTCAGCCACACTAGACTGAAATGCAGTCTCTCTCTCAAATGTATCAACATCTCCTAGTATCTCCAGAACACAGTGTGCATTGTGAGCATGCAGCAGAGCTGCAATGAAAGGATTTGTAGTTACTACTTCCTTTCTCTGAACTACCATATGAATCTGGCTGGAATGATCTAGTTGGGGATGGTCCTGCTTTGAGCAGGGGGTTGGACTAGATGACCTCCCAAGGTCCCTTCCAACCCTCATTTTCTGTGATCTAAATCCCTCTGGCCTTTATATAGCCATGATGCAAGGCAAACTCCTGTCCTAATGTAATGGTCACCTGCAGGTGGTATTCAAGCAAGGAGTAAGGGTTTTTAGAACATGAAATGATTGCAGCTACTTTTCCTCAGGAACAGCACTGTGTTTTCTACAGGTGATGCTAATAGGCTTGGAAATAGCCAAAGCAAGCAGATCATATCACATCTCTCTTCTCCCACACTTTCAGCCAGTATCTGCATTATTGTGGCCAGGCTGGAAAAAGCTAGCCCAGCATCTGTGGAGTGCCGAAAATTGTATGTGAAATCCTGCAGTCTACTTTACTGCTGTGTGTGGGTCTGAGAAAGAGTGGCCATGAAGGTGGCTTGCAGTAATAGGCCCAATTGTTTCCAGATTGCCAGCAAAGTTATTGGACAAGCCCCATCAAACAGTGTAAGTGGGAGTCAGGCAAGGAAGGGGAACCAGATCAAGCTCAGAATAATATCCCTCCCTATTGCAGATGCCTGGGGGGAAAGGATCACTCCATGTTCTCAAGCAGAGGCTGGGGAGCTGTATACAAGGAATTCTGTGTACAGCAGGAAGCAACCTGTCCAGAGACTGTTCAGAGCCCTCTAATGTGCATTGCTTTCACTTGCTCTTGGTAAGGCATACCAGACCCATCGGTCCTCAGTTCCTGCAGCATGAAGCTCTAGAGGAAAATATTTTACACACATGTTCTCCATATTTCAGCTGAGAAAAAAATGAAAAGATAAGTGCTCAGTTCAAACATCCACTGGCTGACATCACTACTGATAGGTCCCAGGCAGTGGGCATTTATTTCAGATTAACAGGTTCCTATTTTGAACATGTTCACCTCTCCCCCAGGATCCTGTGACAGAAGATGGACCACGTCAGCCAAGCAATACAGAGAGAAGCTTTGCGGTCCAGGCCCAGTGTGACTTCCTATTTCCATAAAGGCTCTTAATTAAACAGCAGGACATTGTGCATCAGAGGGGGCAGCACAATGAGCAAGCATGCTCCTAATTATCTGGGAATTGCTTAGAGATGGTGGTGATAGAGCAGGGGTGGGCAAAATGTGTCCCGCGGGCCAGATGTGGCCTGCCAGGCCATTCAATCTGGGCTGCAGGGCCCCTAAAAAATTTAGAAAATTAATATTTATCTGCCCCTGGCTGCCTGTCATGCAGCCCTTGATGACTTGCCAAAACTCAGTAAGTGGCCCTCTGCCTGAAATAATTGTCCGCCCCTGTGATAGATGCTAGGTGGAAGAGACCCACACAGACAAACAGGGCCTGTCTATGTGGGGAAGTAGTCCAGGGAAGCTATTGTGGAATAGCTAGCACACACTAACTGACCCACACGGAAGCTGTTAGCCTGCACTAGGAGTGTCTTTAGGTACTGGCACACAAACAAGCTACTGTGAGGTAAACTAGGGTGTGTACATACATGTTGATGAAAGCAGAATAACCTACTTGGCACTTACTGTGGGGCAAGAATGTACACACAGGCAGCTATCAGAAAGTAGCTGACACATTTAAATTTATCTCCAGCTTACTCTGCAGTAATGTGTTTCGGTGCCCGCAGAGCCTTTTGTGTCACCTACCTTCAAAAGTGGATTAAGCTAAACTGCACAAAGGCACTTGTGTGGAATAAGAATGTCCACACTGGGAGCTAGTAAGGACTAGATCTTGTACTTTAAACACATACCCTAGCTTAGTCTGCCAATTTCCCCACATTGATAAGCCTGTAGATGGAAAAACAGGAGTTGTGGAGAGAGGGGAGAACATGAAGAACTGTCCTTTTAGGCACTTGGCTTGATACAAAAGCCATTTTTGAGCTTAACGATGGGGTGGGAAGAGGGGGCGTTAATTCCTTTCATTTACAGTATTTGGAAAGGACTCATTACATTTCCTTCCCTGCATTTTGCCTCTTAACAGTTCTACACGGTGATATCATCAGGGCCCTTTCCAAACTCAGACGGACTCAGACATTACAACACCAGGTTTTGGCTGCCTGCAGATATCACCAGCTACACCCTCTCCTCCCTCTCCCAGGAATACCCCAGGGGTGTTAATGAACCTCCCAGTGCTGGCCTCACCAAGGCACTGCTTAATATCTATAGGAAGCCACGAACCCACAGTGACCTCATTCTGGATGCAGTACCTACGCCTGCCCAACAGCCTTCAAAAACAGCTCGGCTAAAAATAGAGCTGAGCGGCTCCAAAGAGTGCAATGTTCTTGAGCGCCCTGCTGTCCTTTAGCTCAAGACAGCAGAAGTTTCACAATCCCCAGACACCAGCACAAAGCAGGGCAATTCAGAAGTAGACAGAAGGAAGAGAAGGTTGGGTGCCTCCAAAAAGTTTCCTCCAAGGCCCGTATCCCTGGGACTATAGAGTATGTACTGGGGAAATCACATTATTCTGTGAAAAACCTGAAGCTGCTAAGAGGCCTGAGGAGGGACAGCTGTTTGCTCTATTCTCCAACTATTACATGGTCATGTCCTGCATTCCAAGCTCCTCTCTCTCACACAGATCTCCGTAGCTGCAGCAGAGGACAGAGGGAGCTAGCTATGCTTTATGTGCCATCAGGGCCCAATTCCATCATAAACCAATGGCAGTTCCCCTGCCTTCACTGCAATTCTTTATGGGTATAAAAGTAGGAAGCAGAAGCCAAATCAGGACATTTGAATGTCAGAGTTTTGCTACCAAACACCAGTGTCCTGCACAACCAACAGAAATGAAGCGACACGGAGAGAGAGGTTAGTTTCAATTTGTCAAGGAATTATAAAGTGGGAACGGATATTTAAAAAAATGCCTGAGCTGGGTTCCTCAAAATAGTCAGGGTTTTGTGTTATTTCACAGCCCACATGATGCGTTAGCAACAGCCTCATCCCCTCTTCTGGAGAGAGTGAAAGCTCCAAAGGCAGAAGAAAAATAAGCAGAGCCAAACGCCTGGATTGTTCCGCTGCCCAGGCCAGATGTCAGATTCGCTGCTAATAATCCTAAGGATCTGAGTTGCTTTCCTGCTTGCAGTGGTGTCCAGGAAGATGCTGGAGCCTCTGGAGATTCTTAAAGTTTATGAGCTTAAAGTCTGTGGTGGTCTCGGAGAAGGTGTTCATGACACAGACTGGCAGCTCTAGGCTACAGGCGTGCTCACTCCATAAAGACCTCACACGAGTCTCGTCTCTCATTCAGTGGCCTTTTCCACCCCCTCTCGTGCTCAAGAATCAGAGGGCTGCAGTACTTGTCCTCTGTTTATTGTAAGAAGATGTTGCCTAGATCTTTTTTGGATTGAAACTTTGCTACTTGCTCTCTAGCAACCTTGGTCAAAAGCCCTTCAGAGCTTTCTTCCAGTTCATAGGACACCTCAGCTGTTCTAGAACAAGACAGGCTTGGTTTGGTTTCAGCTCATTGTTTTGTCAAACAACTTAACCACACTCTTGGCAAGATATTGGTCTGAGCACCAGCATGCTGCCTGGGACCAGTGGTTCCATTTAGCGCACAACTCGCTGATGACAAAGACAAAGTACATGCCAGTGGTTGCCAATTCTGCCAAAGCAGACTAACCACAGCTGGCAGCCCTTAGTCACTCCGTGATTTATCCTGAAGGCTCTGCTTTGCCATTGTCTTGACAAGCTTATAACTGCTACTCTTTTTCTTCTCTTTCCTCAGAGACTCACTTTAAATACTGACAGAGACACTGCTGGGGCCTCTCTTCTCATTCATTCCTCACCTTCTCCCCTTGCTCACTCTTATTTTTACTCTCCCCACCTCTGTCTAGGCAGCAGACCCTGTTCTTCTGCAAGAACTAAGTCATTTTGACTCAGTTAAAGCCTTCTCTACATAGGAAAGATTTTTTTGGCATAGGTTTGGGTTTTTTTCTTTGTAACTCTGCAGGTATAATGTGAACACGCTGCTTTGTTGTAAAAGGCCTAAGTTACTTTCCTTGTGGATAATGGTGCACACAAAGTGCTGCACTTTTCCAGGTAGGTAGGGGGCATCAAGCTCAAATCTGATCCTGGCTTGACTGGTATGTACCTGTATGGGGCACAGCAAGAAGGAGTAAGGAGATTTTTGCCTCCAGATATGGCACTGGAGAGACTGATACTAGAGTATAACATATAGTTTGGTGTCTGCATGTTAAGAGGAATGTTAAACTGCTGACAATACAAGAAAGAGCCACACAATTATTTGAGAACAGGAGAAAATGCTAAGCAGCAAGAGACTGAGAAAGCCCAATCTATTTATCTTACCAAGACTGAGAGGTGCCTTGAATACCATGTAGTCATGGAGAAAAATATTGGATTCTGAAGGACTCTAGTCCAGAAGAGAAGTGTAACAGGAATGAATGGTTTAGAAGCCAGAGCTAGACACATTCAAATTAGAAATAAGGTTAAAATTTTGACCAGTGAGGATGATTAACCATCAGCTAAAAAGTCAGTCCAGATGTGAAACTATGCAGTATGTGGTAGATGTAGGACTCCCTGAAGAAGCATCATTTATTGATAGTAGCTTAAAATCCTATAGTTGTGAGAGCAGTATCATTCATCCCGAAGGATAATGTCAATGCTTTCAAAATAGATTATTTTGGGAGAACGCAGTATAAAACTAGTTTTACCTATGCTTTTGGTGTTTTGGGGCAATATGCCTTGTAGTTGTGTGGCAGGGTTGATTGTGTAGTTTTAGAAATAGATCAGACAAGGATTTGTATGGAATAGTTTGGATAGGGAAGATCCTGCCTTGAGCAAGGGGCTAGATTAGATAACTTCTGGAGGGCCCTTCCAGCCCTACTTTTCTCTGATTCTGTGTGTGAATGTAAGGCAATTTTCCCCTAATCCCTAGAGCTCTCACCCAAGAAATCCTTTTGTGTAGGCCAGGCCCAAGGAAAAGCCCAATTCTTAGGTACAGGCTGTAAATGGCAAAGAACTAGCACTGGCACAGCCCACAGCAGTGTCTACTCACTGCACAGCCCCCCTACTTCCTTAGGAATATTAGGGTCATCCCATACATGACCCAGGGACTTCAACAGCACAGCCCAACACGCCTTTAATGCAGAACTGCCACCCATACAGTAACAGAGTCTGGATCCCCAACATTACAGAGATTCAGGGGTCACTTGGCATATTTGGACAGGGAAGAATTAATTGTTGGCTGGAGCTCAGCCAGTGGCTGACAGATTGCCTTGGAGAAGCACAGAGGCCCAAGCACCTTGCAAACACCTCTTTTGCCAGGAGTGCAGAAGAAGTATTTCTGCATACCTGGCACCCACACCCCCAGATGCAGCAGTGTAAGAAGGGGTGGGTGACTGGGGCACCACCCTTGGCCCCCAAGCACCCTCTTAAAGGGGGTTCAAAACAGCAGCTGCTGCCACCCCAGGCACAGATGCTTGCAGGTTATGCCTCTGTCCAAGTGAACTGTCCTCAAATGAAGCTGCCCACAGGCTTGTAGGGAGGCAGGCTGCCTCTTCCATCTCCTCTGACTGCAGCACCAAAAAAGGTGTCTTTAATCTGTTTAATTTACTGGAAGCTGGAGCAGCCCCTGGCTCCAGGCTTGTTGCCAACGTGGCTCTCGGGCAACCTTGATTTACAGGCATCTCCAGCCAGAAGGGCCCTGCAGCTGCCCTCTCCCTGCCCCACACAAGACTTGTTCCATTAGCTGGCAGGACAGTCCCAGGAATGATCAGATCTGCCTGGCACCAACAGCTATAATAGATGGGTCTGGCCGTGAAGTAGGGAGGGGAGATAAGTACCAATGCTAGTCCCTGAGCATGAGGATGGAACTGGAGACCTCTTCCTACCTACATTAGCTCTTGTAAGTCTGATCCAGCCTTTCAGACTTAGGGGGCCATTCATCAGGAGAGACTGTCCAGCTTTCCCTCCAGAGCACCACTACTCATTTTAACCTCAGTGCTCCCCAGGATCGCAGACCAGGAAAGATACCTGACAAGATTCCCTACGTGCACAGCCCTTCTGGCATCTTATTCCAGGAGGACCACAGGGACATTGTGAAGGAAGCCATCTGCTACCAGCTCTGCTCCTTTTACTGTTTGACTGCAGACAAGCACACATTGTATCTGCAGTGTGATATAAGCAGTTTACTATGACCCTCACACCAGGTCTGTCTGGCTTTGTTGCTGGTGGCTGTCACTCCTCATACAGATTATTCATGGCTTGACACTATTTTCTGTGCTTACTCTCTGTCTCCAGCCAGAGCTGCCTTTATCCTTGGCAGTCAGCCAGGATGCGGGGCAAGCTTCTTTCAGTTGTTTATAGCAGGGTTGGTGGATGTTTCAATGAGGGTGGGGAGAATCTTGGGAATTCCACAGTGGACAACTTTAGTTCGAGTTCTCCTCAAAGCCTGTAAGCTCCACAGAAGCCAGGATAGTATAAAATTTTGAAATAAGGGCAAATCCAGTGGCCAGGAAGATCTCACAGATCAGACTAACAGGGGACTGCAAAACAGAATCTAAAAACTTCCAGGGGCTGATTTTCCTAAGGCAAGAGACCAAAGCTGCATGAAAAAAGGTGTGTAGCCTCATACACATAGGTGTACAGTTACCAGGGTTGTTTGCACAAACCAGGCATTTGGAGAGACAGACAGAGACAGAGAAGCTTGTCCTGAGCTTCTCTCCTTTGGAAAAACCAAGTTTTTGTGGTCCAGTTGTAGAGGCTTAGGGGAATGGTCTCAGGAAAAAATATTATACTAAAAACAAACCATTCCCCTTCCTTACATTGAGAGTCCTTCCAATTGCTACAGCCAAAAGAATTTGTTTAAGCCTAGTCTTTTCCCTGTAACATTTATTTTCTTTCCACACTTCACTTCTTGTGGACAAGGAACTAATTTGTTTCACATTTATCTAAAGCCAGTTTCTAGTCCATTTCCCTTTCAGGGTCTCACTAACTAGTACAATGCTGCAATATCTGATTTACATATATGCAGGAGAGACCAGTGCATTTGCTTTGAAAAAAAAGAAAACCTGTTTCCACTGAATTTGTTTGTAGAGCATAGAGAAATTGCTACTGAACCTTTTACAAATATTAAGACTATTTTAAACCCCTAAATTTAGGACCCAACACTGACCCAAGAGTGTCTGTCATCTTTGAAGAAAAGCTACAAACATACGCTCATCTTCAAAGATAAAAAAGTTCCTATGTGGACCACTTTTCTCAGAAGGAGTAAACTCCAACAGGTGTTTCAAAATTAAATTCTAATGATGGGCAGATGTGTATTATTTCCACAGGACCACCAGTGGGCTCAGCATTTTGTAGCAGGCCAAGACCTTCCCACAAGAGCTCATATTTTGGTTACATGGCACAATCAGGGCCTCTGACCTTTTTCTGTCAAGTAAATGCCTTTGCAACACTAAAGCTAGTAGCTATCTGCATGTACGGCACCTAGCACCCTAGGCCCTGGTTTCTGACAGGGGTTACTAGGTGCCACCCAGTACAAATGAGCAAAGGGACAATCTGTAAGCCGTGTAGAGCCCAACAACTTGGAGCAATCCCCATTCCATCCAGCAGAGGGCACTGGTGACACTCACTGGTCAGCTCTCTGCACTGCTGTTACCAACTCTTGCTGTTCATCTTTGACCCTTAGAGCAGTGTTTCTCAGCCTATTGGTTGCAACCCAAAAGTGGGTCGCAAGAATAGATGAAAGAGTTGCGAACAAATTCAAAAAATGGATTAGATTTTTCACATATTAAAAAAAAAAAAAAAAAGAAAGATGCTGCTTCTGCTTCATATATTAACGCAAGTTATACTAATAAACAGAGATCTGGGTTTTTGGTTTGCTGTGGAAAAATGCAGGTTTCCCCTTGTAGGCTTGCAGAGTTCTGGCCTGCAAGAGGCTGCTTGGGGCTTGGAGGAGCGAGATGTGGGCAATCAGGCTGGGGGAGCTACATACATATGTGTATGCACACATGTACATGGCAGCCAGGCAGCGTGGAGAGGAGCTCCCACAGCTAAGTCTATGGGGTGGGTGGGGGAGCACAGATGATGTGTCTGGGGGCAGGGGGCCCACAGGTGACACATTGAGGGGACATGGGGGTCACATGCTCCTACAGATCTGTGTGCCCACAGCTGGCATGAGGCTGTAGCTTGGCTGAACCAGCAGCAGGCATCTCCGCAGCCCAGCAGGCAGGACCTGGCAGGGTGAAAAGACTCCTTGCAGCAGCTGCTGCAACTGGGACAGCCACACCACAAGCAGTATGAGGAGTAAGATGGCGGGGGGGGGCGCAGCCAGCTGCTCATGTGCTGAGCTGTGGCTCTACCCCACTGCCATGGCCCAGTTTCCACTGCCACCATTGCCACCTCCCTCAGGCCACGGCTCTACCCTGGAGAGGAGGTGGGATGGCAGGCTGTGTGGTGGTGGCAGTCAGGCTATGGTGATGGGGTAGAGCCACAGCCCAATGTGCAAGCAGCTGGCAGCTGGAGGAGGTGAGGGCAGCATGCCCCCCCCAGTCCATTACTCCTTGCGCTCCTGGCGGCGCGGCTGGTGCAAGGGTCCTGATGGTGGAGGTGGCAGTAATGAGTCTTGCTGCCCCACTCTGTCCTCCCACGCCAGGTCCTGTCCACAGGGCTGCAGAGGTGGCTCCTGCCTATGCTGGTCTGGCCAGGCTGTAGCCCTGCGGTTGCTGTAGATATACAAATCTTGGGGGATCATGTGCCACACACCCATCCCCTGCCCGCAGACACTGGGGGGCTGGGGCCTGGAGGCAGGTGGCAGTAGGTTGGGAGTGAAGGGCACCAGCAGGGCCAGAGGGCTGTTTTCTACTTAAACTATTTACCAGGTCAGGACTGGGCATCATTGTTTACAAATGGATCCTGGTACAAACAAGGTTGAGACCCACAGTCTTGAAGAGCTGAACAGGACTGGGCTTAGCCAGAGTAGCTCCACAGAAAGATGCATATCCTCAGCTCCTTGTACACACCTGTCCCCACTGTGAAAACACCCCACTATTTTCCACAAATGCCAATTCCCCTGTCACCTGCCTTTGGCCCTGCTACAGATAAGCCCTCACTGCTTTTAATGTTCTTCATCTGGCCCTGCTGCTTCCCCCCTGTTAATTCCCCAGTGCCCTCTGTAGATGTGCACTCTATTTTCCTGCCATCAGTTACAGAGCTAAGGGCTGGTGTCAGGGAGTCTGTCTGGGGAGCACATGGAGGGGAGCAGCAAGTGTTTGTGGCAGCTGAGACAGCAAGGCTTTCTTGGGATTCTGGCCTGAAACAAATCCTAGCTCAGTTCTTTCTCTTGCTGCTGCAAGCATGCCCAAAGGCCTTACCCAGGGCCCTGCCTGCAGTGCCTGAAAACCAGCCAGTATTCTAAAGGTTAAAAGAGGAACCGGAAAGTGGGTTCCCTGTGGCTCTCTCCAGACAGCAAGACAAAATCCCCCTGGAGAAGGAGCAGTGTTTTCCACCCCAATGGCTGTCTCATCATGGGAAGAGGCCTCAGACACATAATTAGTCACTGGCTGGAACTCAAATGTCCTCCAAGTTGTCCCCAGTGTGCCAGAGACAGAAAATATCATGAGAAAAAATCTTAGGGTCTCATTGCACCAACCAAAGCAATAACCTCAGGAAAAAAAAAACTGGGCAACTGGTACAGAGAATCCAATTTATTTGTGAAGGGCCAAATTCTGCCCTCTTATCAGACCACATGGTACCCGCTATATCCAGCTACATACAGTGCATCAGGAGCTTGGGATGATCCTAGAATAGTGACCAACTTGCATCAAAACCTAGAGATCAGTTTTCACATGGTCCTTAACAGGATGTCCAGAGTCAATATTTGGACACTCAACTCAGTTAATGTCCTAAATATCTCCTACCAGGTCAGCTATAAACTGCTGTAAGGCATTGTTTGGAAGTGGGGCTGCATGTGGATTTATTGATATCCTTTTTATTTAAAATAAAGAGCTCTCTGGCACAGACCCATCCTCCACACTCTCCCAGTCACCTGGCAGCACAAATCTACAGATCAGATAGTCTGCTAACAGAGTGAAAGGACAAGAGAACTCACTTCCCACATAATGATGGATTAAATCTCTAGGACAGAGTAATCCTGTCACACACAAGCATCAACCAGGCTGTAAGAGTTAAATCAGTCCCATTGTCTCAATTATGCACAGCAGGCATTGGGGCTGGCTGGCTGTCCACAGTGTCCAAGGCACCTGTTTCAGAGCAGAGGTCTATGGAGTCCCCCAGGCTCTCAGAACTTGATTGGCCTGAGAGAACCAGACCTAAAGGTTCATCCATTTGCAGCAATCAGCCTAGACTTCCCCACAAGATTATTAGTTACTTTACAGCCACAGCAAGCACTAGTAAATAAGCAGAACCTGAGTCATGGCAGCATCAGAAGCCCAGTGGGTAGAGAACAGCACAATGAAACCTGATGGAAGGCCTGTTTCTTAGTTTGAACAGGACTGGACCCACATCTCTAAATGGAGAAGGAAGCAAGACAATCATGTTCCAAAATGAATCTGTCCCCATTGAGGTTATACTGTCACTACACCAGCACTGAAGTGTCTCTTGCATTGGTAGTCACTAGTATTTCTCCTGGGGCAAAGCAGGCTACCAAGGCTGACTCTGTGACCATTGGATGTGACTGGGATGACCACTAAAATGCCATATTTAACCTGTAAACTGAGCACATCAGCTGGAGCTGTTGGCCTAGCCTATGCAGAGAATTATTGTAGGAAAAGTGTGCCTATACCTGCAAGCAGACAAGGTTCCTTGGGTGAATTTGATATCTTTTATTAGACCACCCCAAATAGTTGGAGAATAGTTATTAAGCAAGCTTTTGAGTTCAAAAACCCTTTGTCAGGCTAAGGAAGTTTCAGCAGTTGGTGTGTGCTCTTCCTGGATGGAATGAAAAGTAAAGAAGCCAGGGGCTGGGCTGGGGAGTCAGTTGCCAGGCAGACTGTAATGTATCAAAAATCCAATGCCTATGTTTAGTCCATGATCTCTAGTATCCAGGAGGTTGATGAAATGGAGCTCGTAGGCTCGTCTCTGGGAAGTGTTGTGTAAGTTTCCCTTGAGGATCAGGACTGAGAGATTGGAGAGAGAGTGGCCCCTCCTGTGAGAAATGTGTCCCCACCGGTAATTGGGTATTTCTGTCTTTGATAGATTTCCGGTGTGCGTTCTGAAATGGTACCAACACAGCTACAACCTACACCCCTGTACCTTCAAGGCACTCCTGAGATAATCAAGGGGGAACAAGGGTTAAGAGAGACCAGATACAAGCCCTGAACAAGTTAGTCAATGTGATGGTTAAAGTGCCTTGGCCTTACTGCAGTAGGCTCCCACCAGCACCAGGAGTCTAGTGGGGAAAGGGGTAATGCCACAGCTAGAGATCTGCATAGCAAAAATCCTAGTGTTGCCTTGTGCCTGGGTTGACTCACTAGTTCTCTGTTGCAAACAGCTGAGATTCAAACCATTTCACCATCTAGTGGTCATTCCCTGCCATTGCACAGTCTATTGGCTGCTGCAGCATTAGAAACAATTTCTAGGCACCAGAGAAGATGCTGCAGAACTTGGGGAAGTTGGTTTTAATATTAAGCTAAACACAATGCCTGTGAGCCCAGTCATGGTACGCCACAAAGCAGCCCTCTTCCCAGAATGCTCTAATGGGTTAGGAAGGCAGATCATTTTGCCAGCCTCCTATATTTTCTCATGTCATTCCTGGTCCTGTACATTTCATGCCCAACTCCTGGATAAGGACCTCTCTCCCTCCAAAGCTGGATGCTCCCACCACTCCCAGCAAGAGAGACAGGTACTATTTCATAACTACTGAATATCTAAGCACCTTTGGCCCAAGCCTCCTTCCCAGTGAGAATTTCTGAGAAGAGAAACAGCAGTGACTGATTAATGTGACCACAGAAGCCCTGTGGGTCCTACTGGGCCAACAACCACAGGCTCTTGTGATTATTATCTTTTTAAGTTCCAATATTATGCTCAGTGCTATACAGACAATAGACACAGCCCCTGCCCCCCAAAAGCTGTCAGTCTGCAAAAGGGAGGATATGGGACCCACTGAGAAACCCAGAGAGGAGAATCCCCACTTTTTCTGGGAGAGTCCATTAGCCATGTGATCCACCTGGTCTTTTTCAATGTAGCTACAGACACTGAGCTGTGCCCCCAAGAGCTGAACAACTGGAGATCACTGTGCTTTGCAACAGAGTCCACAATGATAAGTGGTTAACTAATAACTTACCACTGTCCAGATCTACCCCATGTCCCCTATCTAAACCTCCTGACATT
>NW_005841835.1:1138148-1150234 GCF_000455745.1 Alligator sinensis
CTCAATTCCCAGATCTCAGCTGGGAGGAAAAAAATGACAGTCTCTCAGTTATCTAAAAATGACAGGCTCTGGTGTTGTGATTATGCCAGTAAGAGCTCTCTCTCTCTTTCCCCTGACACGCTCCAACTTCCCCTCCCTTCGGTTACCAGAAGAAATGCAGCATCAGGCTCTTCTGCCCACCCCTCTCTCCTTCCTCCAGTTTACTCCTTTGGAGAACTGGCTTCGCAGCTGGATTGTAAAATAATCCAGCTGTTCCTATGACAACGTGCTGGCAGCGGGCAGGGATGACGCCAGCACATGGAGCCTTGGCCCATTTGCTACCAACACCCAAGTCTGTTTGTTCTGGTTCAGACTCTGTTTGTTTTCCTATGCAGACAGCTCTGCTGAGTACATTCCTGGGGGCCAGAGGAGCTGCAATCTCCGAGGTGCCAGGAGAGCTGTCTCTATCCCTCACCTTTTATTTCCTGCCACCAGCTCAAGCTGATGCCTGAAGGAAATGCCCTGGGGACCTGCAGTGGCCCAATCTTCGCCAGATTCTGGCAGGGCATGGGATAGTGGCCTCACCAGGATTTGGGAAGCCCCGGTCTGTTCCCCACCCCCCCCGAGAAAATGGCCTGAAATAGAATCTCTAAGTGGATAGTAACCTATTTTAACCAGCTGCCTTTCAGCAAAGGAATTCCAATTTATAGAAGGACACAAAGAAAGGCTACTTCCTCAAAAAGCAGTGGCCAAAGAGCCACCAAAGACCTAATTTGGCCTACGTACATGCTTAAGCAGTTAGTTAATACCAGTACCTACCTGGTGCCTGGGAGGCAGGATGGACTAGTTGACAAGACACAGGACTGGGAATCTAGGGAACTGTGTTCCAGTTCTGGCTTTGCCACTGACTTGCTGAGCAATCTTAGCCAAGTCCTCTTTGGTTTGCCTTGCAGCCTCTCTCTGCCTGGCCAGTTTAGGCTATAAACTCTTTTGGACAGGAGCTCCCTTGCTTTGTGCATGTACAGCACCTAGCACAATGGGCCCTGATCCCAGCTGGGGCCTCCAGCAGCTACTGTAACATACACAAACACCATTATGAGGCAGCTTTGCCCAAGGTCTCTAAATAGGCCCTTCCCACATGGTTCTTTGTCAGCCTCTGAGAACTGCCCCATGGGGCAAGACAGGGGTTTATGGCAAATGGCTGAGGTCAGCCATGCAGCTTCTCACTCTTCATCCAGTTCGCCCTCTTCACAGGAAGGACTTTCAGTCCTTTATATGACTCACTGATTCCTTCCCAGAGGTGAACCTGATTAAAGCAGCTGGCAATCTCCAGCCCTCCCTGGCCCTTAAAGAGGAAGAACAGCCTGTGCCAAGTATAGTTTAAGGACCACTGAAGACCACAGTACTGCAAAACAAAAAAAATCCATAGGCAAGTCAGGCAACTAGCCACAACCTGCCCCTGCTACAAAGAATTTGGCCAGGTACCCCAAGCACACAGACTCTCACTGTGTAGGAAGCTGCATAAGGGAATCCTTAAACAATGGGCTGGGTATGGCAGGTGGATACACCTGAACTGTAGCTGGGCAGGGTGGGTTTGCTGGTGCAGTGGGACAGATATCTGAGCCAGATGGCTAAGGCTGTTGGAGGAAAGGGTTGCTTGGGCAGCTATGGATTGGTGCCCTGGTAGAAGTACCTAGTCACTTCTGCTTTCCTTACCTCTTTCTTGCTCTCTGGAATCCACCAAGGGAAGCAGAAAGCAGTGAGAAGGGAAGCAGTTAGGCAGACAGCACATGCTGGCCACCTGGCAAGAACAAGGAACCTGATTGTCTGTGTGGCATAGGCCTGTATAGACATAGTAGGGCTGCCAATGGATCAGAGTCACACTTGGCTGCCCTACCCTGGCCATATTGCAGCTGGCCAACAGAAGGCAGAGCACTGGAGGGTAGGCAGCACAAAACATGCAGCAAATGTAGACAGCAAAACCCAAGAGGAGAGAGCACAGAGGCACTGTCATCAGATGCAGCCCCAGAAGGAAGGGGCAGTGACCATAGGTTGGTTCAAAGCAAGGCTGAGAAATGGGAAGCAGCCCAGAAGAACGGCGCAATGGAGTCATACAGCGTTAGGCACAAGGAAAAGCCCAGGGAGCCCAAGGTGGTTATAGGGACTTGGTAGTGGGGGTCTACTATAGACCGCCACACCAGGAGGATGAGCTAGACCTGGAATTCTCCAGACAGCTCTCAGAGACTGTATGGTCGAATGATATGGTTGTCATGGGTGACCTAAGCTACCCTGACTTCTGCTGGGAGGAGCAGTCAGCCAAATCTTAACTGCTCATGTAGGTTCTTAACCTGTCTGCTTCACCTAATGCAGGAGGTATACGATCCCACTAGGGGAAATGCCTTGCTGAACTTGGTGTTAGCTACAGGGGATGACCTAGTGGGGAATCTGCAGGTACAAGGTAACCTAGGGGATAGTGACCATTGATTGAATTCACTATCTGACAAAGGGCAAGTAAACTAACTAGTAGGGCTGAAGTGCTAGACTTCAGAAAGGCTAACTTCAGTGTGCTCAGGGGATTAGTTAGTGAGGCATTAAAGCTCAACAGCATTGGCAAAATAGGGGTCCAGGATGGGTGGTCATTCCTCAAGGGAGCGATCCTGTGGGCACAGAAGGAGACAATCCTATTGCACATAAAAGGGGGCAAAGGACCCTCTTGGCTGAACAGAGAAGTCCAGGAAAGCCTAAGGGCAAAGAAAGAGGCATACAGGCTGAGGAAATGGGTAGCTACCAAGGAGGAGTATACCTCCCCGGCTTGCACTTGCAGGGAATCAGTTAGGAAGGTCAAAGCAGGATTATACCTTAGGCTGGCAACAAAAATTAAGGACAACAAAAAGTCCTTCTTCAGGTATATAGGGAGCAAAAGGAAGATGCAGGGTAGCATAGGACCCCTACAGGACAAGCTAGGCCAATTAGTAACAGAGAGGGGGGACAAAGCTGAGCTCTTCAATGAGTTCTTTGCATCTGTATTCCTAGGCACAGACCAAGACAAATCTTCCAATTGGTCATAGACTCAGGAGAGACACCAGCCCACCAACTGTTAGCACAGACTTAGTGAAGGGGCACTTGAAGGGGCTGGATGTGTTCAAATCAGCGGGCCCAAATAAACTTCATCCAAGGGTGCTAAAGGAATTGGTCAGTGTCATAGCAGAGCCATTGGCATGGCTGTTCGAGCACTTATGGTGCTCCGGTCAGGTCCCAGAGGACTGGAAAAGGGCCAATGTGGTCCCTATTTTCAAGAAGGGGAGGAGAGAGGAACCTATAGGCCAGTTAGTCTCACCTCTATCCTTGGGAAAACTCTGGAAAAAATCATTAAGGATCACATTCGTGGGAGCCCAGAAGGAGAAATAATGCGGAAAGAAAATCAGCACGGGTTCATTGCAGGTAGATCCTGCCTGACTAACTTTGTTTCTTTTTATGGTCACAAAATGCTTAGATGCAGGAGTCGAGGTAGATGTAATCTACCTAGACTTTACTTCGATACAGTATCTCATTCTGTTCTCGTAAATAAACTGACAGGCTATGATGTAGATGATTACAGAGTCAGGTGGGTGGCAAATTGGCTTAGGGGTTGCACCCAGAGAGTGGTGGTGGATGGGTCAATATCGACCTGGAAAGATGTGGGCAGTGGAGTCCTGCAAGGCTCGGTCCTTGGACTAGTGCTATTCAACATCTTCATCAGCGACTTGGACGAGGGCATGGAGAGCGCCCTGTTCAAGTACGCAAATGATACCAAATTATGGGGCAAAGTTAACACACCAGAGGGTAGGGGAACAGATCCAGGTGGATTTGGACACATTGGAAAAATTGGCAGAACGAAATAGGATGCAGTTCAGCAAAGACAAGTGTGAAGTGCTGCAACTGGGCAAAAAGGACCAACAACACACTTACTGGCTGGGGGGTGACCTTCTTAGCAGCATAGCAGTGGAAAGGGATCTTGGAGTCATAGTTGACTCCAAGATGAACGTGAGTCATCAATGTGACAAATTGATCAAAAAGGCTAACAGCACTTTATCATGCATTAGCAGATGCGTGACAAACAGGTCCAGGGAAGTGATGCTTCCCCTCTATGCATCACTGGTCAGGCCGCAGTTGGAGTACTGCATCCAGTTTTGGGCGCCACACGTCAAGAGGGATGAGAAGAACCTTGAGAGGGTTCAGAGGAGGACACTTGTATGGTCAGAGGCCTGCAGGCAAGGCCCTACAAGGAGAGACTGAGGGACCTGGATCTCTTTAGCCTTTGCAAGAGAAGGCTGAGAGGTGATCTTGTGGCTTCCTATAAATTCATCAGGGGATTGCCCTATATACTAGGGCACTCCCTGGAGTAACTAGGAACAATGGCCACAAATTGACAGAGAGCAGATTTAGGTTGGACATTAGAAAGAACTTCTTCACAGTAAGGCTTGCCAGAATCTGGAATGGGCTTCCAAGGAAGGTAGTGCTCTCCCCTACCCTGAGAGTCTTCAACAGGAGACCGGACAAGCACCTAGCTGGGGTTGTCTGACCCCAACGCTCTTTCCTGCCCAGGGCAGGGGGTCAGACTTAATGACCTACTGACATCCCTTCCAACCCTAACATCTATGAATCTATAGTGAGTAGTCGTGCCAGAGCCTTTACTGCAAGGTGAGGATCTAGCAAACAACGAACAAGGCACACCAGGAAATACAGGCACAGGTAGAGAATCATACCTAGGCTCTAGCCAGAAGAGAGGCAGCTGAGAGCACAGACCATGAACTCAGCCAGATGGGCAACATGGGGGAGGGGAGATCTAGTTGGACCCCCAGGTAGCATTCAGGCCCCAAGCTTTCAAAAATCAAGTTGGTCTTACAATATATGTATTTGATGTATACAACACTGCTTACAACAGAGGCTCAGAGCAGCTTACAGTAAGAGAACAAAACTTATAAAAGAAGAGAGTGAACAGGAAAACAAAACAACTAAAAAAGCAGGTATAGTATCAACATAATACAGAAGCCACCTGAACAAGATCCCAGCCCAGCTTTGTTTGCAAAATGTCTGTCCAAAAAGGAAGGTCTTACACTGATTCCAAAAGATGTCCCGGCTCAGGCTCTGGCGAACTTCAAGGGGGAGGGAGTGCCAGAGCTGAGGAGTGACTGCTGAGAACAACTTCCCACGCATTTTTGCTGAGCAGACTTAGTACATTAGTGGTACTTGTAGGAGGTTTCTCTTGGCTGACCTTAAGGACTGTAACCTGGCATAAGGAAGAATGCAGATCCTTAGGTATGTAGGGCCCCAAGCCATATAGGGCCTTGTAGGTCAAAACAAGCATATTGAGTTTTATTTGGAAAGCTATTGGGAGCCAGTACAGACCCTGCAGCACTGAAGTTATGTGCTTTTGATACCACACTGTGTCAGAAGACAGGGCACTGTGTTCTGTACCAGCTGCAACTTCCAGTCATCAAGAGCAGCCCTGTATAGAATGCATTGCAGTAGTCTAGTCTGGAGGTTACAAAGGCATGGATGATGGCAGCCAGATCTGAATCTGAAAGATTCAGCAGGTAGAGCTGATGAAAGGCTTCTGCAGCCATAGCCACCACCTAAAGATCCAACCGCAGTAGGGGATCCAAAAATACCCCAAGGCTGCAAACCTGAGAAATTTGGGGAGGCTGAACCCTGACAGTGGCAGATGCCCCTCCCCGACACCAAGTCAAACGTTGTGGCCACCACTGTGAACTCTGTCTTGTCTAGATTCAGTTTCAATTGGTTCACCCACATTCACTCCCCAACTGTAGCCACGCACTGGAAGAGGACTGAGACTGCAAGGTCTGGGTCAGATGAGGAGAGGTAGATCTGGGTGTCATCAGCACTTCACTCCAAATTGCCACTGAAGTCTCACCCACAGGCCTCATATAAATACTGAACAGTAAGTACAAGATGGAGCCATGGGGAACCCCACAGGAAAGGCCCCAAAGGGATAATGAGTACTTACCTATCACCATCTGGGATCTTCTTGCTGGGAAAAGTAGAACCAATTTACAGCTGTCCTGCAAATACTCACCAGGTTGTGTAAATGCTTTATCAGTACCTTCTGGTTAACTATATATATGTCACAGAAAAATCTAGCAGAGGTGCTCAACCCCTGGCCCACAGGCTGGATCTGGCCCTCAGCCCCATAACATCTGGCCCATGGGATTCCCCATGAGTCTGAAAATTTGGTGGTGCAAGAGCAGTAGCACCACTCTCCCACTGCCAAATTTCCAGACTCATGGGGAGCCCTAGCCCCTGTGTATTCAATTGGGCACCCCATCCCAAGGTTAGAATAGGGCACTAGAAGTCGGTTTCTGAGCTGTATCCACTCTCTATCTTGATTTTCCCCATCAGTTAAAATGGGAGCATAATCCCTACCTACTGTACAGGGCTTTAGTGAAGCCTAGCAAGTTCAAAGTGTTGGTTCTTATCCTCAAGACACTTAAACGTGTCTAAAGTTCCAAGGATTACAGCAGCCCACACTGATCATCTGACATGAGAGAGCTGTCTACAAAAAGTATGAAGTGTGTCTGCACAGAAGAGTATTTCTCTGGAGCTGATCCAAAGCTATAAACTCCAACATGAATTAAAGATGATTACAAACCTCACCACCTTCTACTTCAAGCACAAGTTAGGCTTCTTTAACCTGCCTCCCAGACCATAATCATATCAAAACATTTACAATGCTCACCCTCAAAAAAAAAATAAATTTCATTTCGTATCTGGGGAGCAGATGAGACAACAAGATGACTTAAAAGTGAGAACCTGACTACAACAGAATATTAAATCATCAATGCTTGTAAAGAGAACTGAAATCTTCACAAGGGTAAAGTAATTATTTTAATGTATGTGATTTTTTTCAGTGTGAAATATGGGTTTAAAAAGAAAACACAAACCTGTAGTTAACAGATCTAGTCTTTATCACATTCCATGCAAGACTGGCTTTAGGGCACAATTTGTCATCGAAATAACCAGTAATTAAGCCATATTTAAGACAAGATTGAAGGCTATGCAAATATTCCCTGTGCAACCACACATGCCGCATGGACCTAAATTAGCACTGTTAATTGTTCTCACATGTATGTGCGCAACAGTTATGACTTCCAGCAACGAAGAATGTTGGGTGTTGCAGCAAGAAGGAAGAATGCAGAATGGGATGACAGCAGACTGTGGAATCTGGTGACATGAGGAGCGTGATTCGAGAAGAGGCTTTTGAGAAGAAACTCCCCTTCCCCGCTATTTCTCTGGTTTTGTACATAGTTCTTAGGTAAGCAGCACTGGGGAATAGCTTCAATTTATGTTCTGGTGCAACCTTCTGCTGCAGGTCACTGCATGATCATCATGTTACATTTCTATTTTAATTGCACTACCCCAGCACATGTCTAAATAGTATAACCATGTGACCTACTGTTTGTCCTTCCTTACCCCATCTTGACACCTGCAATTACTGCATCTGTTCTAAAATTAGCTTTCATATTCTTACAAAGCAGGAGCAGGAGCTTTCAGTTTGCACTATAAAGTCTACAGGGTCTATAAGGTAAAGCCAAATTATGGTAATAAAAACCTTTAAGAAAAACAACCGCAAAGCACACACAAGACCTATTTCAGACTATACTCTTCAGGGAAGGTGTTGTCATTATTTTGTGTCCTATACAATACTAAGCACATTGTCAACACTAAATAATGAATGTAATAAAATATTTTAACGTAAATACTGTATAGTGATGATGTGAGCTCCTTGGAAATGAGAGAAAGCCATCAAAAATGAGCTGAGTCTCTATCAAGCGGAAAGGAAATAGCAATCAGAAATAAAATGATCCTTTCCATGCTGCTCCTGGTTCCCTCTACCCCACTTAAAGGGAACTGTCAGACCATGCTAATAAAGGTTTGTTTAAAACAGAGTTAAATGTTCAATCAGAAAGGTCTTAGGAGTAGGTACCCAGACCCTTTTCCCTTTGAGGGCCAAAGATATGGAGGGGGTGGGGTGGGGTAGGAGCACAGCTTGAGATCTCCAGAAATGGAAATAATAAAGGTCACTTTTATGAGTTCGAGTCTTCTTTTGTTTCACCGTGAAATCTTGTTGGTATAAGAGCCTGACCCCTCCTTGGATATTAATTGCTTCTGACCCAGGTAAGCAATCCCAAGTCTTTTCGGACCCAAGTTGCTTCCAATCCAGAATGCTAAACTTGGTCATTTCAACTCAGCAATTTAAAAGATGGTGCTACAAACAGCATGTCTATAAAGTTCATCTCCTCCAATCTCTTAGAAACAAGATGACCACCTGAGGCAAAGCATAAGAAGAGGAGGAACCAGCAGCCAACTGTAAGGTACTAACTATGCTGACAATGGAAACCAAACAGAAGAGCATTACTGGGGCCTAATGAAGAACTGACCCCGATGCCACGTGTTGTATGATAGCACTCTCACAAAATAACTGAAGTGAAGAGTGCATGTAGAGGAGGAAGACATTAGAAACAACCCAGAAGAGCACAGGAGGAAGCAAAGAGGCTCCATGAGACACAGGAGGCAGAAAGTGAATGCGTCTGCTCCTGAACGGAAATCTCCCAGGCAGTTTGGCCAGGTCTTTGAGCACTAGACAGACTAATCGCTGAGCTTCCTGTGAACAGCACTGCTCCTGTCTTGGAGGAAGTTACAAACAGCTTGTCATCAGCCAGGTCCTGTATGAGCCTGAGATCCCACGTGGCCCAGAGGTGGAAAGCGCAGAGCACTGGGACAGGGCAACTATTGGGAGTTGGTGCCCCTGCACGCAGCCAGACTAGTGCCACTTCTCCCACAGCCCAGTCACACCTTCAGCCAAGGGCACCAGAGGAGCCAGCCATATCACTGCACATTTGTTTCCGTCTCCCGCCTTGTTTTATTGCGCCATCCGCTGCATGAACCTGTGGCCGGGGAACACCTTCAAACAGGATTACGTGGTTGTGTCATAAGCGTAACGTGTGCCGGGTGGCTTGCAAAGCACCACCACGCAGGCTGCCTGTGAGAGGCCGGGGCCTGCTCTGGGAAACCAGGCCTGCCAGGAACGGTTGGATACAAGGAAACCACCCCTTCCAGAGCCCCTCACAGCCCCGGGCGCAGAGCGCATGCGCGGAGCGCCAACCCCCTTCGTCTCTACCGCTTGGAAAAGACACAGCCCACGGCGGGCGGAGCGGCAACGCGCCCCTTACGCGCGCAGCTGCATTCTGGAACCTTCCGAGCTTGGGCAAGGAGGGAGGGAGGAAAAAGCGTTAAGAGCGCGCCACCGCCTCCCATATATGGGCAGCGCCGGAAGCGCCTACGTCATTGCGTTGGCTCGTAGCGTCTCTGCGGGGAATGGAGCGTCACGTCGCTGACGTGCCCTGCGCGGTGCCCTGGAAACCAAACAGTAAACAGGTCGGGGAGGGGCGGATCAGGGGGTCGTTGTGAGCAGGCGCGGGCCATCATCAGTTACAAAATAGGGGGAGAATCTCTGAATTCAGGCTGGCTGCATCTAGTAATCATTTATAGATTCAGTCTTTCTAAAGCGTCTTTTTTTTTCTTCATTTCTTCTGGCCCGAATCGGGACATGGCGAAGGCTGTTTCCCGCGAGAAGCGCTGTCCTAGGGGCCTCCCTGCAAGCCCCGCGAGCGCCAGGCGTGCCGTGCCCCGCAGCTCTGCGGGGAGCGGCCGGGGGTCACTGGTCCGCCCCTGCCCGATCATGCCATAGTGCCCCTCATCGAAGACTACCCTCAACCCGGACACAACACGAGAAATAACACCCTCACCTGCCACAGGAAGCAGAGAGTCAATGTCCTGCTTCTGTCAAATATTGTTAATATATATTCAAGAGCTCCCAGGTACTTGCCCCCTTTGCAGAGGAAGGCAAAAAACACAGAGTCTGTGCCAGTCTGACCATGGGGTAAATTTCTTCCTGACCCCAAATATGGTGATTGGTCTGAGACTGAGCAGGGGGGCAAGAGCCTCTGGCTTTAAGTCTCAGCAGGAGCACTGGCACACCCCAGTCAAAGTGCCCAACCTTGGCTGCTTATGGGGCCAATAATACAGGAACGAAGAGGCACTTGTGATAGTCAAGCCTGTAATATTCAGCTTTTCACTCCTATTAGGTTGGGGTTTTTTTTAGCAATTGTGTGTACCAATATCTAATGCAAGTACAAAAATATGACTTCTGATTCAAGAATATGTATTTACTTCATTCTGGGTGTAGATATACATGCTATGTTACCTTTTATCCTGGAAATATTTTTCCCTAAAAGTATACTCCTACAACATGTCGCCTATTGAGATGTAGTTGCGAGAAATGGGGGGGAATAAGTGAGACCAAATTCTGGTTTGATCCTGCAATTGAGTTTTGTGGGTAGACCCCTCTGCCCATATACATCCCTATTTGAAATCAGTAGAGCTCTGCATGAATGCAACTATTCCCTGGTATGGATCCAATTACAAAACATGCCTACTTCATATGGGGGAATCAGAACAGACAGACAATTAGATACCACTTCCTCATGATTTGTTCAAATTACTTAGTCATCCTCCTAGCTCTTCTGAAATCAGTGATAAAATCTCCACTGACTTCACAGGGAGCAGGATTTTGCTTCCAGTTTCAAGGTGATAGGAGGCAGGTAAATCATACCCATGTCCTGTCAAAACTATGGGGGATATTGGTTAAGTTTATATCATATCACTGTTGTGCAAAGCTCTAAGGATATCTAAAAAAAGCAAAGAATCTGATTCAGTGTTACACCTTCCAGGAAGCAAAACCCAGGCAGTGAAGAGCAAAGGTTATCTTTATCCCCTCCTGAATTCTGTGCAGGTTCTGGCTGAAATCAGAATAACACTAGGACTGTTGCCCAGAGTAAAAGGAATATATTTTGTTTATTGACAACTTTGAAATGTACTTCTGCGCTTTTCTTTTTTGCAACAATGCAAGATAAGCACTGGCTTCTGTTGCTTTCCACCACGAGTATCAGGAGTGTGTTAAAAAGTTTGACCAGAGTCCATAGTTAGAGGTGGACTTCCCAGGAGTCTTTATTCAGTGCTCATGGATCTTTTTTTCCTGCCTGCTGCTTTCCTTCCAATAGTGCTCCAAAGCCTGTGCATTTTGTATAGCACTTATGGTTTATTAGGTACCTTGCCTAATGAGCACTGACAGCCTGATGTTCTTTTAGCAGAGTTAAAATTGCAAACTCAGATGCCTAGATCTCACTTTAATACTCATTTGTCATACAGCTCACACATTGGTAGAGATATAGCTGCCCGTTTACATTGGGGCTTGTGACTACTGCCTACACCTGTGGCATCTGGGTGCTATCCATGTAAAACAGACTGGCAATGTGAACATCCCTGTTTCTAACTTCTTGGTGCCTGAGAGTTAAATCTAGGGTCAGTGCCTGAGAGCTGTATCATAGTCACCTGTAGACTCTTTAGCCCGTCTTATGATGTAATACAGGATGTTGCATATATGTTATTCACCTTTTCACAGTATGGATCCCTCTCATGGCTTATCTCAGAATGAGGCTGTATCACCCATTGCAATATGAATATAAGGTAGAGTGCTTGTATATGCCTGCTCTATTGTCCTATTGGGGAGGGGGAATAGAGGTTCCTCTGGTAACTAGAGGAAAGAATGCTAAATTAACCAGATTTCTAACAATTCTTGCCAAAATTTCTTCAACATTTAAAGTATTCTTGGGGTTACTGAGTTCAGTGCAAAGGGCAAAAGCTTCCACACTTCCAGTGAATGTGACCTAGGAACTAGCAATACAGTAT
Organism: Alligator sinensis; assembly: GCF_000455745.1. Lineage (NCBI taxonomy): Eukaryota > Metazoa > Chordata > Crocodylia > Alligatoridae > Alligator > Alligator sinensis. The sequence continues at coordinate 1,149,936 of NW_005841835.1, forward strand.
CAGGCTACTTCCAGAGAAATAACAATAACAAGCACTTTGGGCCAGAAGCTACAGCTGATTTAGTTAGTTTCACATACAGGTCTGCCCAGGGTGAAGGCATCCTCTAGGAGATATCAAGCTTGGGCTCCCTTGGGCATATCCCTATGAGTGGGAACATACATTTCCCTGGAGGACAAATAGAAGTGGCACACTTTTGCTGATGCTAGTCCCCGCATGCCCCTGAGGGTGTGCTCTGGCACACAGCAAATTGCCACAGATAAGGTAGGGTAGGCTGGGGCCAGCCCCTGAGCTGGCCCCAG
>NW_005841835.1:1150266-1154757 GCF_000455745.1 Alligator sinensis
GGGGCGACCCCCTGGTGCGGCGCCGGAGTCCTGGCGGGGGGGGGGGGGGGGGGTCTCCTGAGGCTGCAGCAGCAATGATTTGGGTATGCAGAGTCTGGCTGGCAGCTGGAGCATGGCTCTGTCTGGTCAAGCTCTGGTTTTGGGTAGTGCATGCTGCAACCACAAGTGCTGTGCCACATTTTTTGGCACTTCTTTGTTTTAAACACCAGGATTTCCTGATGTCCAAACAAACCCACTGTGCTGCAAGGTAGCAGTGCAGCAAATGTGTGCGTATGCCACATGCAGTTTACGATGCCACAAACTGCGTGTGTGCACCCCTTGCGTCTTTTTATAGGTTGCTTTAAAAAGATGGGCCTATTTGGGCTTCACAATTACTAAGGAGCAGCAAGAAGTGGTGGGTTTCTTGAGCAAAAATAACTGCTGGCCTAGGGAACAGATTATTTAGCAAGTGGCACTGCTAGATAAATCACACTCCTCTTACAATGCTGACAGCATGTGATGTTGAGACAGCAGAAGCTGTTCTGTTTGCCCCTTTCACTTTTTTTCCTGAGGGCTTTTTTTTCCAGCTGCCCGTGAAACTCCCATCCTACAGTCAAGCATGCTGGATTCTATACTACTACTACTAGTAGTAGTTTCATCAGAGGAGCATGTACCTCTCTATTTATGCACAATGGGAATACAAATTAAACTAACTAGAGTGTGGGATAATCTATAATAAACTGGCCCACATAGAAGAAATAAATCCACATGGCAGCTTGACTTTATATGCCTTCCCAGTCAGAAAGAAAGGTAATGGTCCTCAGGAGAGATTTTCAAAAGGCTGGATAAGGACAAATTTAGAATGAGTAGATTGTGGGTCTGTGCTGGGGGTTGGACTAAGTGATCCTGAAGACCCATTCCAACCTGACTCTCTTAATTTTATTTATAGCAGTCTTCCTGTCATGGTAAGTTAGTGGAAAACAGGGGAGAAGAGAGTCAAAATTGCTCTGAGGTGCAGCATTTTGTGGTAGAAGAGGTGTGGTACAATAATCATGTTTTGACAATTGCACTGCGTTATATGCACCTGGACAACTTGGGTGAGGGGGAAAGATACTGTTACTAGAGTGTTCTGTTGCATTAAAAGGTGTCAAACATGTGCTAAGTTTTTGTCACAGATGCTGTGGCAGCTGTACTTTCATGTATGGAGTACAAGTTTCTAGCCCTCCTGTTGCTAAGTATTAGGAGAATGTGAAGTGATGCAGTAACATGTTCCTGAGCCTGATGACTGGTTCAAAGTGGCGATTCAGAGATGTTAGCTCCCTTAGCTTTTATGCACCACTAGTACCCTGTGGCGACATTACTATCACTGTGAACAGCTTTGCTGGCAGACAGGATGATTGAGGGTAAAGCCCAGGTACAGCAGGGGGAGAAAGATGAATAGCCCTCAAGAGATGGACAAGAAAACATCACATTTGCGCCTTTTAGATTGCCATCCCCCACCCTTTCCACCCATGCCCCAGCCCCCTTCATGTTGCATCTAATCTTATTTAGGTGGCCAGCTTACCATATGTGAAGGAGATCACTGTATGCTTAGGGCTACTTTGCATTGCCAGGTGTAGCCTTCATATTGTTCTGAACATAGAATTTCTACACTGTAAAGCACAGAGGGTCACAACTTTGTGATAAAGGTTAAAAGGTGATGTGTGTCCATGGAAAGCATCATGGTTTGTAAGAAGAGACAGTGTTTCTCTCCCCGCTCCCCCAAAAGAGGATTAGATGCCTTTGACAAGTCCTGTCCTCACTGCTGAGCCCTGAACTCATGGGGCACCAGTTTCACTACACTTTAGAGTTAGAGAAGGACCAGAAAAGACTCCAGAGCAGCTCTCACATTTGACTTAAATGCTTTTTATTGACAACGTCTCTGAACAATAATAAGCAAACAATGCTTAAGAGTTTCATCCAAGTTCACTTTCCACATGTCCAAAAAAGACCTCAAGGTAGAAAAAAATAAAATAAAAATATAAATATCTGAGAATCCATCTTCATAAATAAATTAAAATGCACAATAAAAACGTTTTCATGGAAAACTTATGTCAGAACATTCAGACCACCTTGACAACGCATGATCAGTAAGAGAATGATGAACATTGATGTTGAACTACAGTACATGGATATAGCCATTTATCTATCTACTAGAAAATAAAGGAGAGTCTCTTTTTGCCCCCCCCAGTTAAGATGGGTCATTGCTAAGTCATCAGAACACGATATTGCCAGGGACACAGTAGTTATTGTTAGATCAGCTGCACTAGATAACGAGTTGGAGAAACCCAGCACCAGGTTAAATTCCAAGTCATGAAACCAAGAGCTATTCATTAATTAATGCTAGTGATACTAAGGAGGGAAGGGGAGTCACCAACCCAGCCATGTTGGACATGCTACAGACTACCAGCTCTCATAGATGGGGCACTGGGGACAAGACGAACTCCATGCGATTGATTTGCTACATCTCTGGAAGAGGTGCGAGGCCTCCCCGAGCAGCACCCCGCAAGGTCCTGGAGCGCAGGTCCGGGCTGCCCCTGCTCAGCTGGGGGTCGAGAGGGAGGCGGAAGCCCCCCTCGAGCAGCACCAGCAGGGGGCTGGGATCCGGAGTCCGTGCCCTGGGCCCGGCTCTCACAAGGCCAGCAGTGTGGGGGAGCTGAGCGAGTCGGAGGAGGGCTCGTTGCTGCTGCTGCCCTTCCGGTGCGCGGCCGCACAGCTGGGGAAGGCGTCGGCCTCGGGGTAGGTGAAGACGAAGGTGGAGGTGTAGGCGCTGGGGCAGGGCGTGCAGGTCACCACGGGCGTGCAGAGCGGCTCCAGCTCCCCGCCGGCGCCGGCGCCCAGCGCCTCCCAGTCCGCCGCGTAGAAGGCCGAGGAGCCGGCCAGGTCCATGTCGGGCACGGAGCGGGCGGTCTCGCGGGACGAGTGCGGGAAGAGAAACTCGTCGAAAGGCTCAGCTTTCAGCTCCAGCCCGCTGGCCTTCGGCGGCTCGGCCGGGATTGGGGCCGGGGCTGGCTCAGGCATGAGCGGCAGGACGAAGGCGGCCTCCTCGGGCTCGGCCTCGGGCTCGGCCTGCGGCGGGCTGGGCACTGGGCCCAGGTCCATGGAGGCGGCCGCCAGCTCCTCGGGGAAGCGCAGCTCATCGGGGATCTTGCAGGCAGGGCGGTGCGCGGCCAGGATGAACTCCAGCTTCTCCTTCTCCTTCAGCAGCCCCGCGATCTCGCTCTGCAGCGCTGACTTCTCCTCCTCCAGCTGGTCCGTCTCCTGTGGGGCAGAGCGCAGCGGGCTCAGGCGGCGCTCGGGAGCCGCGCCCTCGGGGCAGCGGAGCCCGGCGGGGCCGGGGGTTGGGGGGGGAAAAAAAAAAAAGGCAGGAGCCACTTACCGCTTGGAGGGTGTCGGTCAGCTCCCTCCTGCGGTTGCGGCATTTGGCAGCTGCCATCTTGTTCCTTTCCCTCCGGATCCTCCGCTTCTCCTCCTCCTCGGGGGACAGCTGAGGAGAGGCACAAGCGCCCGTCAGTCCCGCTGCCAGCCCTGCCCGCAGCCTCCGGGAGAGCCGGGACCGCGCGCCCAGACCCCCTCAATCCCCCCTCCACGGCCGCGCATTCATTCACCTGCTCGACTTTGCCCCTCCGGCCAATGCTTTGCCCTCTGCCTCCGGTGGCCTTGACGACCGGAGCCCTGGAGTAGGTGCCGGCGGGAGCAGCAGGGACGCCGTAGGGGTGAGTCCGTGTCTGCGACGGGGCCACGGACGAGATCAGGGTGGGCTGCACCAGCCATTGCAGGTCGGGGCTCGTGGAGATGGCGGTCACCGTGGGAACGAAGTTGGCGCTGGAGGCGGCGAGATCCGTGCAGAAGTCCTAGACAGGGGAGGAGAGAAGCGAGGGTGAGCCAGAGCCGCAGGGAGGCAGCGGGACTGAGCCCGCACCCCCCCAGCCCCGGCCCCCAGAGGCTCCCGAGCGGCCTCCGGGGCCAGGCTGGCTCGAGCGCTGCGCTGTCATCAGCAGACTCCACATGAAAAGGGGGTTGTTATAAATATCTCTGACGTCTGCACTGACGCAGGCGCCACTCCGGAGTCTCCTCAATGAACTCCCGTTTTATCAATGAAACCGCTTTACACACCCGCCGCAGAGCGCACAGCGCAGCCCGGCCCGCGGTCCCACCCCCCACCGACCTTCCCCAGTGCCGGGCAGCATTCCCATGTGGCCCCGTTCCGGGGCTGAGCTGCAGCGCTGTCCTCCCCAGTGCACCGGGCGAAGCAGGGCACCCCGGGCAGCTCACACCCGTCCAGCCGGAGGTCCCCGCGCCCGCAGCTTCCCCCTCCCTCCCTCCCTCCCTCGCACCGCTGCCCCGGGGCTCACCGGGGGGTTGGCGGGCGATCCCATGCTGGAGAAGGAGTCCGCAGGCGAAGGGTAGTAGGAGAGGCTGTCCCCGGCCGGGGAAGCGCTGCTGCAGCGTGAGGAAGCCGCGTCATAGTCA
>NW_005841835.1:1154842-1155308 GCF_000455745.1 Alligator sinensis
TGGGGGGGGGGGGGGGGGGGGTCTCTGCCGGCTACGGGTCTGCGCTCCGAGCCCGTCTCTCGTTCACTCTGCAGCGCTCAGCTGTGGAGTAAAGCTCGGCGCCTCCGCCCCTTTATAGTCAAGGCTGGTGAATGGTCTTACATCATGGGCGGAACCAATCCGTCGGGCGGGGGGAGCCGAGGACGAGCTGCCCTTGCGGCCTCCCCGGAGCCCCCGCGGGGCTTTCCCCTTTCTCGTGCACCCTCGAGTCGTCCGTCGCGCTGTGTCACGGGGGTTTTCCCCGGGGTCTCTGGGGCTCTTGGCTCCTCAGGGGCGGACAGAGCTGCGGATCCCCCCCGTCCACTTTGGTACGGCCGGCTCGGGAACCCACTGACGCAGATATCCTTATATGGGATACATCCTGTGCAAGGGGGTGTGACTGACGGGAACCGCTCCAGGCTGCAGCCAAGTGCGGCTGGGTTCCGAG
>NW_005841835.1:1155318-1157264 GCF_000455745.1 Alligator sinensis
CGGGGGTGGGGGGAGACAGGGAGGAGGGGAAGGGCAGCTGCAACAGCAGTGGCTGTGTTTGCACTTTGATCAGTGCGGTGCATGGCAACGCCAGGTGCCCTGCTGGGGGGAGACCCGAGAGGGAGCTGCACTGCTGCAGTCAGACCCGACCCCCCCACCACCCCCAAGCCTCCCCAGAAGACTCCTGCTGCTTATAGAGACACCTGCAGCTCTTACTCACCTTCCACAGCCAGGGAGAACTTCCTCGGCCCAGCTCCTCCCATCAGTTTCAACTACTTTTTCACAGTTATTGCCACTATTTATTGGTGGTTTTGAATCAAAACCAGCTTGTCACTTTTCCACACATTTGAAAATAGCTCCCTGCCCAAAGAGTAGCTCTGTGGTCTCATCCGACAAAATGTGGAGGAAGGCTGGGAAGGGGAAATGCAGCATGAAGGCAAATGGGGTGACTTTTTTTACTCCTGTCAAAAAATATGGCATATTTTTTCATGTTATAGTAGCTTTCTTGCTGTCTGTGACAGTGGTTAGAGAAAAATAATCACCCTTATAGGGTTATAGAGTTATAGAGAAGTAAGGCTGGAAGGGGCCTCCAGAGTAGTCCAACCTCCTGCCTGACTGAGGCAAGATCATCACTATCCAAACCATCCATAATCTAAACTCTACATAAGGATACCCTCAACCCTGACACAACCAGACCTAACACCCCATATGATTACTTAGTGGTTATTGTGTTCTGCTGGGGGAGACTTTTATAGCAGAGAGCTGAAACAGTTGCTGATGATTCAGAACAGGCTACTAGTTGTGTGTGTGTGTTGGTTTTGTGACAGTCTGACTTTTGCCCTGATTTCCCTCCCCCCTGTGTATTTAAGCAGGCAATGTTTTCTACTAAATACTTTTAAGAAATGGTACAGTGTATCTCACATTTCATTTTGGAGGTGTTTAGGATTTAAAGTAATTAAATGCAAGCATTATAATGAGGCCATTAATGCTGTGCAGATTTATCGTAAATTAATTCAATTTCCTCCATCCGTGTAACTATGTTGTGTTGTTTGGTTCTGCCTTCATAGAAGGTCTGGAAGATGTCTTCTGCCTACGTCTTCAAACACATGTATGACATCTAAAGTGTTGGAGAAAACATGTGACATTTCTGGTGGGGAGGCTGCACAATTTTGTGTAGTGTCAACTTGTGGCTGGGGAAACTTCGTTTAATAAACTGCTCATATGTTATTTTATTTCAACTTTATACCCACTGTAACTGTTGGGGAGTCCTAAATGCCTCTCACTCATTTTTGCTGTGCTGGGTGTGTCACTACATTCCTCCTCCAAGATACTCTGATCCCAGTTCAGTCTGAATCCTAATGATTAGATCGGGAGAGAAGCCGATTGCGAGGGGTAGTTTCAAGGGAGTTGAGATGAAGAGGCCAGTGATCATCACACCCCATGGTAACAAGGTGATCCTAGGAAAGAACAATGGTCACAGGCTGTGATTCAGTTTCGCTGATCCCCACTGAACTGGCCAAGGGCTCCTTATCTCAGAGGAATGGGTAGGAACACAGCAATCTGAACCTGAGCTGTATAAAACTCCCCCACACAAAGGCAGAGGGGTGGAAGTCTGGAACTTGCTTCATCGCTGAGGACTCATTCACTCACCACCAGGTAGTGAGTGAGTATGTCTGTATATTCTCTGCTGTATGGAGCTGCTCTGGTTAATACTGTCTGATTAATGACATCCCAATAATTCCATATATAGTTTGGAGAAACTTCCTCTGGCTTCTCTTGTACTTCTCTAGATAAAATAAAAGCCCTCAGAGACATCCTGGGTATAACAAAAGAGTGGTGTTATCTAGGGATTATTTGTATTTAAGGCCTGATGTTAAGATCTATATAAATCAGTGGAAAAACTATTGAGTATAGCAGGGTTTGGATCAGCCCCATTCTGTGGGAGC
>NW_005841835.1:1157274-1176216 GCF_000455745.1 Alligator sinensis
TATCCCTTCACCTACACCCCTTAGAAGAGCAATGTGTAGTATCCATGCAAGCAGCAGCTCCAGTCTGTGTGAATGCAGGAGAAGCCACATCATTTCCCCATTGAGTTCTATGTTTAAACCGATTTTCATTACACCCTAAAATCCAACAACCTAAGCTAAAAAAACCCAATAAAAACCCAGGAAGGTTTGCTGTGAGGGCAGGTGGGGATCACTCATGGAAGGCACGTGCACATTCCTTGTTAATAAATCTGGGTGGCTGGCACAGACGGTTTGCTCTGCACAGATCTGGCTGGAGTATGGCAGAAAGCACGTGTGGACAGAACCTGGAACTTACTCCACTTCCTGCGGGGGGAAGGAAATTACACTCAGGTGTGATTACTTATGTTCTTACTATCTAGGCACAATAATAGCTGAGAGGGAAGACTCCAGTATAGGGCACTGGGGTAGGGGGGTGGAGTGCTACAGGCTGGGCTTCTCAGGGGAACTCCCCAGAAAGCTGAATGGGATCCAGGAAGGCGAAGGGACTGTGAGGACATGGCCAAGGAAACCTCTGTCCCCTCCCCTTTGTTTTGATCCTTGTTTGTTGCAGGGCAGGCCCAAGACACCCACCCACAGTGGGGATGTCAGGCAGGCCTGGCTCAGGTCAGGCTCAGCCGGGAGCCAGACCGCAGACTCGCCTTGCTGTGGAGCCAAGAGATCGCTATAGATAGTAACAGGGAAGCTGGTGTAGCGAGTCTGTTTACGGCAACAAACAGCCTACAGCACAGTCTCCAAGGAGAGCGTCACCACACTGGGCTGGATGGAGTCCTGCTGGCAGCCCTGCCACTGCCTGAGCTCATGGCTAAATGCAGCGCCTGATGCTGCTACGCGGTCACCTCCATTCTTAGAGATCTGGGCCACGGGGGTGGGGGAGCTGGGCCAGCTGCTATTCCTGAGCTGCCCGGCAGAGCAGAGGGGACAGCCAGCCACTGAGGAGAGATCCTTTCCCAAGGCAGCTGGGAGGCTTCCCTGAGCTAGGGCTGAGCTGCCTGGGTCCCAGGGGAGCTGGGCACCCCAGCGTCGGGGCTGTGAGAGCCTCGCAGTACCCTGCTTACCCGCCTTGGCAGTATCCACAGCTGGTTGGACTTTTTGAAGCCAGAGGTCACAGCTGGAGAAGCCCACAGAGTCCCATTTAGTCCAGCCCTGAGGCCCAAGACAGACCAGACCCTAGCAGAGCAGAGCAGAGCAGAGCAGAGCAGAGCAGGACTCCATTCCCATGTGTGAACCCCAGCAAAAAAAGATAGACCAAAGAAAACTCCAACCCAGAAACTACACCTTGATGGCACCAAGCTGAGCAGCCAGTGTCCATATGCCCTGCTATACCCTGCTGGTCTCCCTGCCTGATACCCCGTCCTTCCCAGAGGAAGGAGTATCCTCAGAGAACTCCATTCTTGCCAGGAGTCTCTGGCAGGCATCATGGGAGCTGCCTGCCTCACGGCACTCAGTCAGGCCCAACTCTAAGTGCAGGTCTTCTGTGCTCAGAGGAGTCTTCACTTAGAGGAGTCTGGCACTCAGCACTGAGCTGCCTCTACAAACCATCAAGAAAGGTTCTAGAAACCATCAAGTCCACGTAGGTGAGTTCACAAAATATTTGTTGACATGTTTGTTTTGGTCGTGCACATGGAAGCCAGCCACCTGCTCTGTTTGCAGCAAACGGAAAATGTGCTGATGCTGCATGTATGTAGCATGTGCCGAGAAAGCCAAGGAAACAGAGAAACCGAAAACACATGACGTGGGCTTGTTGTTTCCTTCTAGTGTAGCGCATGCACATTCACACCACAACTTGTGTGAGAAAAAGGAGAAAGGTGACGTCTACCACACAAACACTACTATGGGGACAAAACACTGTCAAAGCAAAAACAGCACTGTCCACGTGGCTAGGACTGCCCTCACTAACATGCTGCCAGAGCAGCCAAGACCTATCCTTCCACTATGCTGCTCTCAGTCACGACCATGCTCATTGCCACATCATCTGTCTCCCTAGAGTAGTTCCAAGAAGCAGCCCAGCTGAGTCTGGGGCTAGATGTACTCAGTTCTGTACATACACACAGTGAAAGGCAGTCCCTGCTCCAAAGAGCATGCAAGGTCACACACCAAATCAAGGGCAGAACTGGGAGTACAAGGCCTAGCTCCTGGATGCATGGTAGTTCATTGCTACCATGCAGTAGGATTGCTGGGCACTAACCGTGCAGTGACAATACTACACAGTAGTAAGGAGCTTACTGCTCAGTAGCTTGTTGCTACTGTGCAGTAATGTCAGGAAAAAAATGTATGGTGACGGTACTGCACAGTAATGCCAGTTACTGCACGTCATTTAGTACTTGCATAAGTACTAAATAACAAGTTCAAGTTATAATTTGCATAAGCAAGTACTAAATGAGTGCACAGTAACAAGCGCACAGTCTGCCGCTTATGTAGATGTGGTCCCTGAGTCCCAGTCTGGTTGCTGATCCACTGAAGTACACTGCTTTATTGTGCGGCTGAAAATGCAAACATGCCTGTGCTATTCCTGTGGATGGGGCAGCACTCACTGCCTGCTGTATGCATAGTCAGGTCGTCTTCAACTTGCCCGACATTTACTTCTACGCTGATACAGAATAAAGTTTGAAGTTCCAGCTTCACCTTGTTGAATTCCATCTCCTTAGACTAAGAAGTATAATTTAGACAAACAACTTTTTTTGTTTGATCTGTTCCTTTTTCTTGCTTTTAGTTTGCATCTGACTTTGCTAATGTCTTAAAGACCACAGCAGAGAAGCAACTAAGGCATGTGGTATAACAAAACCCACACAACGGAAATCAGCTTCTGGGGTTGGAGACAGCTAAATCTAGTTTAGCACCCTGAGGGGAAGTTTACCCCACTACCATGGTGTTTCCCTTGACACCTGATAGTAACAGCCATGGAACGGATTCTCTGTTGGGTCCAAACTAACCGCAGAGCACAGCTCTAAGTTTCACTTTCCACGCTGATGTAGTGATGTGATGCGCCTATAGGTAAACACTAAGCTACTTGATAGGGGTGAGGGGGAATTTCAGGCAGTCACTGCATGACCCTACACCACTTTTCTCTTGGAACCAAAAGTGATTATCTGTGTTAAAATGCTCTAAGGATTGAAACACACCGACATGAAACCAGCTACTGGATTACCAAGCTCCCTCCCAATAGAACAAGGACATTCTGTGGTGCAACAGGTTGCTGCAGACATCACCTACCTTGGAAGTTCAGTGGGACAGGGTCCCTTACCATTTATGTCTCTCTAAAGTGCAACGCCAACTGATGGCAAAGCATAAGTAATAATTAATGACAGGAGCTGGGTGTGTGACAGGTGCTCTCTAGGGTGTGACCTTCTGCACACAGAAACATCCTAGCACCTTCTGCCTCAAGCCAATTATCAACAACTGGACTGCCTAAACCTCCTGCCCATTCCCACCCTGCCCTTGGCTGCTGTTTTCATTCTCTGAACCATGTCGTGCCTTAACTAATCTAGATCTGAAGCTCTTGGAGCAGGCATCTGCACGCCAACCCAAGGTGTACCTCCCTTCTGTGGGTTGCATAGAGAGAAGAGAGCTTTAACCCACCTTTGCATTTCCCATCTTCTGTCCTGTCAGGGGTTGACCTGGCTGTAGGGCTGTAACCTACTCTTGTCTGCAATGACCCCTGAGTGCTACTCTATGGTCAAGAGCAGCTGAAGACAACAAGAGTTGTCCTCCTTCTTCCCCTGACATCACTCGGCCTTAGGGATTGTGAGAGGAGGCAGTGCAGAGACATTCTGATAGCTCTGTGCCATCTGTTCAGCCTATTATGCAGGGACATCTTTTAAGGACTGTTTCTGCAGAACCGATTACCTTTTTATGCCACCAGTGTGGTGTGGCAGAGCTGGAGTGGAACAGACTAGCCAGTCTTACATCTTCTACTTGGTTCTAAAATGAGTGTGCATCCATTGCACTGTGGATGAAGAATCACTCATAATCAGACAGAATCAGAATCAATCCAGCCAAAGAAAGGGAAGAGTGTCCAATACAAAATGTGCCCCAAGTTTATGGAACCAATCCATACTTTGGAAAGAAACCAGAGAGACTAGAGAAAGCAGGTGCAAACATACTGTGGTGCCAGGCAGCACTGTAAAATGCAACGGAAGGAAGATGGATGGGCAGACAGACAGAAAGACAGGTAGAGGGACCTTTTCAGCTAAACAAGATGGACCTTTTTTAACTAAAATCCAAATGTGGCAAACTACAGCTGCACTAGGAAAAGAACATACAATAAAATCTTACTTAAAGACAAAGGCAAAGACCTCAAAGCACTTTAGGACACCAACTGAGTGGATGATGGGACTGGAAATCCTCACCATATGCATTTTCTATGAGATTGGAATGTCTTGAATTTTCTTCTGATTTGCCCCCAATCAATTCCTTTCATGAGCACAGTGAAAGAAGAGATGCTTTATTTCCACAATGAAATCCCCTCCCTGCCCTGATTCTTAAAAGAGGTGTAGATGGCAGAGGTGACAAGTTGGCTTGCGCAGTGGGGGCAAGCTGCCAAAATAATGCTGCATTGGTTGTGGGGGCTGTTGTCTCAGTAAGGCAGCAACCAGTATGCAGGGCACCCTACTCTTCTCTCATTTTTGCTGCCAGTTGGGTATGTCTCACTAGCTCCACTATTACAATATGGGGACATCTGTGTTTGAAAGGTATAAAAGTAAGAAAAGTTCAAATCAAGACCAAACTGAGCTTGGCTGAGGAGATCTTGCAGCAAGAGTGGAGTAAGAAAGGCAGAAGCCAAGGAAAAGGAAAGTTGTGGAAAATTGTCTGGCCCATGGGAACCCCTAAATGCTCCTGGTGCCCTGAAGAACTGCTCTAGATGAGAATCATGGTTCTTCAAAGGGCCACAAAATTGAAGGTCCACCCTGGCTTAAAAAAATAAAAATAAAGAACTTAAGCCTTGCTCTAACTACAGAAACAACCTTGCTATACATAACAAGCCTCCAACCCTTTTCTCACCTTCTTTCCATGCAGCTTGGTATTTAGATATCAAAGTGCCTGACTGGACAGGCTGCACTAAAGGGAGAGCTTAGCTTTAACACAGCCAAAAATCTCTTGTGCATTCTGAGAGTTCTCACCTCACAGGGTGACAGGAATGTCCTAAGGAGTCAGAGAGAGATACAACCTTATCCATTCCAGGCTTCAGGCATGGACATTCAGGGGAAGTGATTTGAATTTGCTGAAGCTTAAAAGAACCCCAGAGATTTGTTGCTGCCTGCTTCAGATGAACTAGACAGTTCAACTGAATATTGTACACACCCAGAAGAAGTCATCAGCTGCACGGAAAGATGCTGCCACTGCAGGAATAAAGGCCTCAGGAATGCAACAAAGGACTAAAGGATGAGGCAGAACCACAGCACAAATCAAGTCCCTCTCTCAGTAACCAAACCTGGCAAACTATCATGTGGAAACTGAAGCTTATTAAACGTGTGTGAATTGTGTGTGAAATTAAATAAATAGGGAAATAAATATCACTAAATGGTGCAAGGTTAGGTATGATGCAAAGAAGTATATTCACCAAAGACTTTGGGTGAAACAACTCTGGTTCTCTGCATGGAGGACAGAGTATAGATCCAGACCTGCCTGACACTTTTGCTTTGCGCAGTGGCCAGATTTGTTGTTTTGCCCCATCCAAAATGGGCACTCAGCAGAACCAAACGCTAGGAATGCTATTTATTGCTACAAGGGCAGCTGAAGCCCAAATGACCTGATGTAGCCTGGGAGCACTGACCTTCCCTGATCTGGCCCACAGAAGTCTTCACACTTATCCTCATAATGAAACTTCTAGAGTTTAGCACAAAACCGGCAATCACCTGGCTCCAAACTAACTCTCTTGTCATGCCCCAGTGCGAAACACGTGCTTACACAGGAATTCCTGCTAAGTATATCAGTACAGCATGTTTGATTGCAAACCCCAAACAAGGGGAAACTCCAGGAAGCCAGCCCTGAGTGCACTGCTCCATCTCAGCACTACAAACAGGATGCCAGGGGGGAGTCTCAAGCTGCTTATCTCAATCGGTTCTCAGCCTCTTCAAAGCCAACATAGCTGGCAACACATGCCTGATAAATGAGAAAGGAAGCCCATAGGGTTGTTTAAAACAAAATGGTCATTTCCTACTCCTTCCTTCCTCTGTCCCAGAGTTTAACGATTGCTGCGGCCAGTCACGCGTTGTAAGGCACTGCACGCTTTGGCATAGTCTTGTGCTTTGGCATAAAGTGTCCTCAGATTCTTGCCACACCATTCTCTTACATCATCAAGACACTTCCTGTGTGCTTGGTCTCTTGGTCTACTTACTGTCCATTACTAGGATGAGGAGCATGGGTTTGGGCAGGCAGTCACTCTTCATCTGGCAGATGCCTCCACACAGCTGGAGCTTCCTCTTCATTCCCACATCAACTGTCTCTTTTGCACCAATCTTTTTTCTGTACTCAGTAAAAGAACCAGAAAACACAGCTCTCAGCACTCAAGATGGTGCATGCCCTGTCCCCACAAACCAGACACAGCTGCTAATCTCCAAACAGCAAACCAAGCATTTGACTTGTAATCTGACATTGTGGCCCAAATCCTCTCTGTATTTTGGCATCTGCCCATGAGGTCTCTCTGAACTGCTTCAGCTTTGCAGTTTGTATAACTAAGAATAAAAATGTCTGAGAAAAAATAAATAAAATCCTATAGTAAGGGGCCTGGTCATCTCCAGCAGCCAGTACTGGGACAATAGAGCCTTTTTCTTTTAGGCTAGTTTCTTCCACCTTACTAAGTGCACAAGGTGGCTGGATTCACTGGCAATGATTTCAATTCTCTGTTGTTTGACCTGGCTCATTTGAACATGAGTCGTGGGTCTAAAGCCTGTTCCCACTTGACAGGTTCAAATGTGCCACCACCACTGACACTGATTGGCTCCTAGTTAAGGAGACCAAGGACTGAAGGGGCATGTCCCCTAAAGACCAAGGACTGAAGGGGCTGCCGCCTTCATGTTGGAACTGGTTTCCACAGGGCTGGGCTGAGGTGCAGCGCAGGAGCAACCAATGTTTGGGGCAACTTGCCTAATCCAAAGCACTGGGTCGTGAAGCCAGCACCAGGCACTAGCGTGAAACACACCTTCACCCCCACACCTTGGAAGGCTTCAGACTTTGCGTGCTTTGGGAGCAGACAGGAACAGGCCTGAAGAAACTGTCTCGACCCTGGTGCACCAGGCCCCAGCTGGAAACCCTGGGCCGGGCCCCACAGCTCCCTGCCCCAGGCAGCGGCTCTCTGCTCCCGCTTTCTTGTAAGCAGGGATTCCCCGTCCCCGGCCTCCGGGAAATCCTGCAGCTACTGCAAGGCCCGAGGCCAACACCCAGCAGCGCGGCCACACCGACTGGGGTCTGCTGTGCTCTACCCCCTCCTGCTGGGGCTGGGGCCAAGCTGGGTCCGCAAAAGGAGGAGGGGGCAGGGCCAAGCCCTGGGGCGTGGAGGAAACCCTGTATGCACGCGGCTGCGATCACGCAGGGGCGCTGGTATGGGGGGCGGGCTCCCCGCCCCTCCCGGCCAATCCTCGCGCTGTTGCTGGGGCCGGCGCGGCCGCCTGACGTTGCCGTGGCGACGACGGAACGTTGAAAACACACAAACATGTTGACGTCGGTTGCGTGGTCTCCATGGAAATAAGCCGAGCACGTCATCGCCCTTCTACTCCGCCCTCAGCTCCGCGCTCGCGGGCGACGCAGGCTCGGCGTCACACATGGAGGGGAGGGGCGGGGCCCGGTCACCATGGCAGCGGGAGCGGCTGTTGTTTGTTTGGTGTGCGGCGGCGGCGGCGCTGCGGGGGGAGGGGCGCTGAGGCCCGATGAGACCCTGGGCCGGGGGAAGCTGGAGCCACCCCCACCCCTAGCAACAACCCTGGAGGCACCCTCCCAGCCCAGCCCCCACCCGGGGAAGACAGACCCAGAACAAGCAACAGTCAGAGAACAGTCAGCCTGGTCCCACGCTTGCCTCCCAAGGCCCCTGGTGTGGCCCAGCTGCCACAGCCCTGGGCCTGGACAGAATGTTGCCTTGTCCTGTGCCCCAGCTCTGCCCCCGCAGCGGCTGTGCCCAGCAGAGACGGTGTGGAGATAAGGGTGCTGCACCTGATGCCACCATAGGGATGGGCTGGTGGTTCCTGCACAGTCAGCGTCTGGCTGCCTCGCACCCACACCCAGCGCCCTGCCCGCATGCGGCCTGCTGTGGGCCGGGGTGTTCTCTGACGTCAGCTTCCTCCCTTGCCATAGGCAGCAGCTAAAGGCCCTGTGAGACACACCTGGCGGAGAGGGTTCCCTGTCTGGCAAGGCCAGGAGACCCACCTACAGGTATTTCCCCATGTGATGCCATCCTGTGGGTGGGTTGCTTACGCCAGGAGGTTCCCCTGGCATCAGTATCCTTCGTGGGCAGGACATGCTGCACAGGTGACTGCTGACAGAGGAGAAAGGGCAGACCCCTGGGGCTCTGTGGGAGGTGCTTCAGGCACCTCCAGGGTGGGAACTCCCATGCGTGATCCTGCTGAGGCCTGCTGAGACAAGTAAACTGGAGCCCAGCTCCTTTCCCAGCCCTCCCCAGCAGCCAGGCTGCTGTCATTATTTGTTTTGCATCAGCACTGTTTGATTTGCCAACTGAGGGCAGCAGGTTCCGTTCACGGCCTGGTTCTTGTGCCGCACCCAGTTGCCCATGCAGAGAACATGTGTCTAGAGTTGCCTTTACCTCACAGCCCTAGGCAAGAGAAGGGTGGGGTGGGAACTGGCATTTGCTCTTCTAGGACAAGCCCAAGGAGCCTGAATTTCAAAGGTAAAAAGTGCACTACATAGCATGCTGCTAGATGCATGATGCTGCATCTAGCCACAGGTATGCAGTTACTGTGGCCCAGTGATGACCTGCAGCAAAGGAAGGTGGGTGTCAGAGGCAGGAATCACATTTAGTATCCTGCCAGCAGTGATGTAAACAATGTCTGATATGTTGTGCCATGGCTGTGATGAAGGCAAAACCTATTCCTCCACCCCACAGTATCCACAGGATCTGGCCTTTTCAACTGCGTTGCTAACACATCTGTTCAGATTCAGATTGCCCTGACAGCACCTGCCACATCAAGTGCATGTCAAGGGAGTGAGGATGGGTGTGGAGGCTATGAAGTGGGTTTTCTGTAATGGTAAGGGAAACATTTCCTTCCCTGCATAAAGAGGTGTTCTTCCCTTGGGGACTGGGGGTTGGCTGTATCCTGAGTATCAGACCCATATTGGACTTGACAAGGAAGCAAATTCATTTTCTTTGCTAGCCAAGGCTTATGTTTCTTTGATACAGCCCCATTCCAAGGTGCTTTTGACAGTTTTGCCCCTGAAGTGCTGGGTTTTGACTTGTAAGTTTAACTTTGTCTTTCTCATTTAATGAATCCTAGTCAGGGACCTAGGTCCTATTTGTCATCTCTTTTCAGCATTTCTCACTGAAGTGAGAAACCGTCTTGATGGTGAGACCCTCAGTAGCTATCCCCAGTCACTCCCTCCCTATCTCAGGGCATCTTGTGGAAAAGGTTGAAGCTCTCCTGGCAGCAGTCTGAATCCTCAGTCACCATCTCTGGCCAGGAGGCAATGTTAACATATCCAGATGCTAGCAGAGGGTGGATGGAGCTGGGTTTATGTGGCTGCCCTCACTGTCCTTCTTCAGTTGTCTCAGAATGCTCTTGGGTAATTGCTCATCCCTGCTCCAAGCGCTCATCCAGCATGCTGCAGTGGTCTGCCATGTTGCCCTTTCTAATCTTTCCAAGTATGAAGTTGCTGCCAGTTAATTGTGGAAGATATGAGGACTCCACTAGCATCACTATGCAGTTTAACATACAGCTGTGTATGCCTGTGTATTGCAGTTGAGCAGACTTTCAACCTCCCCTAGCACTGGTGGAGATTGTGTTATGTACAAGAATGAGCTGGCTGATGCTCAGTCTGTATTAGATGAAAATACTGCTGGTTGCTTGAGCGAGAGTGATGTTTGCTCCTTTAAATTAGCCTCAATATAATAATAGAATCTTCTCCTATAAGTTGCTTGCCCAAATTCTCCAGGGGCTGTGGGCCTTTAAAGGTTCCAAGAGTCATAGCTGTTTATGCACAAAGTTTGTTTATCCCAAAATGTTCCTCTACATAAGTCCTTGGAAATGGGTGAAAGTTGGGAAAAGGTTGTGTGTATACAGACAGTGCAGCTCCAGATGCTACTGAAATGTAAATTGTAATAATAGGTACTGTGTAAACACAGTGTGGAGCCCTGAACTAATGGAATCTCATTTATCTGTACTGCCTCTGTGACTCCCAGCCTGACAGATGTCTTAACTGAATAACTTAGCAATGACAGATTTTAATTTGAGTGCTAGATTTGTGGTTTAACTGTAGGTTTTAATAGAGACTTCTCCTGCTCTTTTGCATAATATTTGAATGTATTTGCACTTTTATAAATGATTGGCTGCTCTGAGTGCTCTTGTCTTTGCAGGTGATTTCACAGCTTCTCCCTTCCAGCTCATTTAGAATCTGTAACATTTTCAGTTCCGGCAAGTCCTTTCATTCTTTGTTCTTTCCTTGGCTTTGGCTGCTCTTTGTGACAGTGGATGTTTTGGGAGTATTGAGCACGCCTCTGGCACACTGAATAATATTGCTGAATAATCTGCAGCCCCCTCTGTAGTGTCCATCCTGGTCTAGGATAAAGTGATTCATTCATCAACTGGTTTTCTCTATCCCCCTCACCTTAAGCAGCAAGATCATTCAGACATGAGCTGCTCACCAGCACCCAAGCTGTTGTGAAATAGTTCAAATTCCTCCTGAAGCAACAGCCTCACGCGCTAGCCTTCTTCTGGTGCACGCACATTGTCTTCCGCACACGCATACCCGCCTTCCCTTTTTGATACGTGCACATACACATGATCTCTCCTCTTTTCCTCCTCTATTATTTCTTGCACATCTGTTGATTTACAAAGGGGTAAAAACTTGCCCTGAGGAGCTTGCACTCAAAGTCAGCTAAGGCAGCATCGAGATACAGTTGAGCTGCCTTTTTAAGTGGACAAAGGATCTGGGGGGGAGATGCTGGAGGGTTGGAATAATGCCAGTAAAAAGTCACCCTATGACAGAGCAGGGAGGGGTGAAAGGAGGGCAGCCAGAGCAGGCAGAAGTTAGGATGTGAGAGGAAACAAGGGGGCCAAGACACAGTGTCTAGAGCAAGATAAGAGTGTCCAGGGATCAGATTACTATTGTGACTGAGTTTAGAGGATAGTGTTGAGGTTGGACATTAAGCCTGTGAAATAAAACAGAAACTGGGAAGCATGGGGGAGGCCCTGAGGATGCACTTGCCCAGAGGAGTCTCCAGGTGCTTTCAGTGGAGCCTACTGGAACTGTGTTCCAGAGACATGAGTCTTTAGGAAGTGGGTGTGTCTCACCACACCTAGGTACCTGAGCGCTGCACGTGGCAAGGAAATGTCAGGAGGCAGGTGGCCTGACAGGATACAGGGGTCTGATTGCACGTCAGGTTGAAGACAGTCTGAACAGCTTGAACTGAGATGTGAGCCCCATGGAGTGCTAAGGAGAATACAGCAGCTGAAATCATATGTGAAGCAGCAGAGCAGGTGGCAGGGCCCAGAAAAGTGCCTGGCCTGAGGGGGATTTGAGAGGGCAAAAGCAGCTCAGAGAAAAGAGGGGCGATAAAGTTTCTTACACAGGTATGCTGATGACAGGCCAGAGGACTGCTCCTGTCCAGAGGGAGGCTGCCCTCTTTTTGACAGAGACAAGTGCAGGTATGTTTGAGAGGAGAGGAGGCAGCTGTTGAGGAGGAGGGGAGGGAAGGAGTCACTACTGAAAGGCCATTTAAGATTAAGCTTTGACATCTGTTTTGATTATTTTAGTTTTTAAACAGCCTTCAACTCCCCTCAACATAATGCATCACAAGAAACAAAAGACATTCTGCAAAACTCTCACATAGCCAAAGTACAACTCAAGTGGGAGAAAATTCACAGAGGAGGGATCAAGAGAAGAACCTCAGTTTAGTCCCAGAGGAGGTCAGTCCCCAAGAGGTGGGGAGTCAGGAGTGGAGCTGGGTTGTCAGAGTCCTGTGTGATGTATTCACTTCTTTGTGGTTGGGAAACAGTCATTGGGTGAGGGCACCACATTGTGGTTAGCAGCACAACACGGGGTCACTGACCAGTCTGGCACTTGCTGCCATTCCTACAAGATCCACCCCAAGGAGATGCCTGCACTCTGCCACGGGCCCTCAGCTGGAACATCAGAAATTACAGTAGCTCAGGGAACCAGACCCTGATCCCCCTACTGATAGCTGCTTTAAATGCCTGATGGCTGGGGAGCCTGTGAGCAGGAAGCAGGAAACAAGGGTGTATCAGGCTATAGAAAAGGAAGTGCCACAGACCACACCCACATCTCACCACTGAATGAGATTGCTACCATCTCAGACAGCCCCACATACTCAGGACTCCTCACGCAGGTGGATAGGCACCTCCTTCCCTTGCTTGGGCTCCCATAACACCACTGACATATCTCCCATGCATTCCCAGGCCTCTTAGCAGGCCAGTTCCCTGTAGCATGGAGTTCATAATGCCCCTGGTAACTTTGGCTTTGAGGAGGAGAAGGAATTAACCTCTGTTAGGGAGTCATGTGGCCCAGGCCTACTGGAGCTGGGCTGGGTGTCTTCACAGGACACCTAACAGGGTATACTAGGGTCTTCCCACACAACAAGATTGTTCCCAGCTTGGCTCGCATCTCTGGTCCTCTTCCCTGCTCCTGGCCTCCCTTCTATGCTCTGTCTCCTCATCTCCTTCTCCCAACACTTTCCCCGACTCTGCTTTGTCATATCCCTGTCCTCTATCTACTCTGCTCCTGTCTCCAGGTCATCTCTTTTTCCTTCCTTTCTGTTCTGCTCTCCTGTTCTTACTTTCCATTTTATGTTACAGAATCTTTGACTCCAATATTCCCTCTTTCTCACTTAAAGGAATGATATCCCAAGCGCCTTCTTTTAAAATTTCCCTTTGAGCTGTGGGGGAGCAGGAAGATGGAGCTCTATATGTGCTGCCTCTTTAAGAGGAGTCAGCCTTGCGTTGTCTCATGTGACTTTAAATATCTTGTGAAGGAACAAATGCTTCTGCCAGGGAAATGACTGGAACTGTGGCTGGGACAGGTCTGGGTTGTGCCAGAGATGGAACCTGAGCAGCTCCTATGCTCAAATATAGTTGAAGAGCAGGACCCAAGTTCCCTGAGCATGTGCTTACCCCAGTGTATATGCATATACAGGTGCACCTGTGACATGCATGTAAGAGATGTAGCTAACCTTTCTCTAGGGGCTAGTCAACTAAGGGTGTGTCTATGTGTGCATCGTTACTGTGCAGTAACCGAAAATTACGGCACAATACAGGTCCATGTCTACATGCGTGTGCCCATACTGCACAGTAACTATGGCAGCTTATGCCGACTCAGGAGTAAATTTGCTACCTGCATAATTCAGTAACTCCTAAGTAGTTACTGCACAGCAGAGCACATGTAGATGCCTTACTGCGCACTAACCCTGTTTGTGTGGACTGGCTTGGGAGTAACTTTACTCCCAAGTTGGTGCACACAGTGTTACTGCGCCATAATGCCTACACCTGTAGAGGCTGGTCTAACAACCGCTTACTGTGCAGTAAATTACTGCACAGTAAATGCATGTGTGGACATGCCCACAGAGGACAAAAACATACTACTGCCACCAGTTTTTGACGTTACTTCTTCAGAGTAAGTGATAGTAAAGGTCAAAGTCCTGATGCTAAATGTTCCTAAATTCAAACGTGACTGATGACCTGTGGGAGACAGCTATTATATATGCATATACTTGTATAGGATACATGGTAACACACTAGTATATGATAGAGTTACAGGAATTCTTGCTCCACCAGCATGTTACACACACACATACACACACATATACACACAGTGCAACACACACAATGCAGCAGACCCAGGTGCCCTCTGAAAATGGTCACATTTTCCCCACAACACGTTGATGGCTGCCAAGCCTGCCTGTACACATACATACAGCACACCTATGCCACACAGAATCCATGTGTGTGTACACACTTCAGTCTCCAGGTCAGGGTATGAAAATCTAAGCAACTGACAATGCTGCATCTGAGACAGAGTGAGAGCGTAAGGCAGCTCCAGAGTAATGCAGGTCATGGCAGAATGCTTTATATAACCCAGTGCCACAGAGAAAACCAAAATAGCTGCCTCCCTGCTGCTCAGTTAGTCTCCTCCATCAAACGCGGATAAAATTAGAGCAGGCGGTGACGTTCACCTACGTCTGCACAGGGACTCCAGGGAGACAGAGGGAGCCGGGCTCAGGGCTCTGCCATTAGCAGCACAGGCTGCCAGAGCTTTCAAATAGAAGCTGTCACTGAGGCCGGTATATGACTGCAGGGGTGGGTGTAAGGAATGAGGAGAGTGCTGGGAGCATTGCTGTTGGTGGCTCATGGAGAATGCTATACACCTTATCTGTGCGTCTTGGAAAAGGAGCCTGCGCATTTGTACACAGGCTGAATCACCCGCTGCTCTGAATTCCAGCCATCCTGCTTTGGAGATGCCTGGGAAGCCTCTGAGTAGGGGTGCTTCGTTGGCCTGTGGAGCAGACAGCTTCAGAGCAGTGTGTCCTGGAGGGATGAGCCCTGGAGCAGGTGAGCCTCAGAGAGGTTGTACCTAACGACAGCCTGTGAGTGGCTGTGCCTCCCCGAGATCATACCTGAGACAGTTGTTCCTTGGAAAAGTGCCCCATAATGTTGGTGACACCCTCTTTCTTGACCCTTGGAGCCACAGACTTGATAACATTTTGAGGATGGTGTGAAAAAAAATAGAAAACATAGTATGTGGGAGAATGCACCCCACCAAGTACAAAAAGAGCTTAAGTTAGGAGCCCCAAATAAGGTACCTTCAGATTTAGGCTATTAAATAACAGTTAGCCTGATTTCCAGAGGTGCAGACCACAACTTTAACTGGTAACAGTGAGAACTGCAAATGTTGGAAACCTTTGAAAATCCAGGTTAAATTTAGTCAGTTGCCTAAAGAGGGTGTCTGTTCCAGGGCAAATACAGGCCACAACTTTTAACTGTCTGGTCTAGTGGTCTGAGCACAGGACAGGAAGCCAGGAATTCAGTCATAAGCCAAGCCTGGAAATCGCTCACTCTGTGACCTTGGGTGAGTCTCTTTTCTGTGAGTGTCTCCTTTTCCCCTTTTTGTATGTGAAGATAGTGCTTTTCACCCATGGGTCTGTAGAGGGCTGAGAATTTATGAAGATAAATTAATATTTGTAAAATGACAGGAGTCCTAGAGAAAATCTTGTTGATTATTTTTTTTATGGAGGAGCAAAAAAGTAACATAAGGTTTAAAAATGGTTTTCTGGTCTGAGAGCCTTCTGCCCACTAATGAAGGTAATTTATGTCTCCATCCCTGGGGCTCTGCCATTTGCCCCCACCATCCCTGTCACATGAAATTGCTGGAAGCCTCTAGCCTAGGAGAGAGCTCAGCACTTGGCCAGCTCCTCTAGGCAGGAGTCAGAGGTATAAATAGCAGCACAGCAAGAACCAAGTTAAGCAACCACAGCAGCAGCTCCTCACTCTGGTCTTGCAAAAAAACACACACACAGAAGGAAACCTGTTCATCCTCCTCCTTCAGTGGCCCAGGGATGAAAAGGGGAGAAATAGCCAAATGAGGCCTGGCTGATGAGTGTTCCATGGCCTTCTGGGCTCAACGCTGTCCTGAAATAGCCTATGCTTGCTGGAAATGGGGAGGGAAGGAAAATATTTCCGCATTGCCCGGGAGAGGAGTCATGCACCTTTATTGGGAACCACCCATTAATGAGGATCCATCTCTGTCATCTCCTTATCTAACCTATCTATGGTATTACTAAGTCAGGGTTCCCCTGGGATCCAGCCATCAAGCAAAATAATGCTGATGAATCAGCATGTAACAGTATCAGCTGCTATTTCTGTTTCATCCCATGTGAAGATTGAATGTTCAGGAAAGTGCTTGTGTGTGTTAAGTATGTTGCTGCTTTGTGTTCTCAAAGTCAGTCCTTGCAGGAAACTTTCTCCAAAAGCTGTCTGGAAATCAGAGTATAACTCCAAGGCCCAGCACCTGTCTGCTGTAATGGGAATCTGTATGATGCCATCAAGCAGCCTAACTTCTGCCATGCACAGTATTTATAATGGGCCCAGTAAGGAGCTCCCACCTGAATGCAGGCTGAGATAATAACGCCATCCAAGTGGCCAGGGTGGATTCTGAGTCACATGGTTACCCAGGTTACCATAAAGTTCAGGTCTCCTTGACCATATTTCCTTATCTTATTGAAATCCCCACATTTGTTCTCAGAAGAAAAGTGTTCCTCACATCCTAGCCAGACACCATTCCCATCACACCTCCTGGGGTTACAGTGTACCCCTGCCACCCTTCTTGATTATGCTGCTTCCTCCATTCTTGCACTAACCCTGGGGACCTAGTCAAGGGAAGCCAAAAGCAGGTGAGATGGTCCTTGAATTTGCTGCTCTTGCAGAGGTAAAGAGAAGATTACACAGGTGAGAAGTCACATTGCTGAAATATTGTTTGTCATTTGTAGAACATTGATTGAATACATATTATAGACAACAACATACTTAGTATTTGTTCAGGCTGGGATTCTCCTGGGATAGTCCAGGGAGCTGCTTTCACTTGAGTGGGTCTGTGTTGGGGGTCAGATGGATAGGGAGAAAGTTAATCTGCAACTTCAGCTATAGCACTTGCCAGAGGATTTAGTGCCTGGGATTCTCTTGCAATGTTCTGAAGGAGCAAGGTTCATTACTAAGTTCAGCCAGAGCGACTTCCCTAGGAAGGATTTCCGGCATGACCGTTCTTCCCTGGAACAGCAGCAAGGAGCCCTGGGACATGTGCAGTTAGAGGGGAGACACTCTTGAGGCTAACATCAAGAGCGTCTCACTCTTCAAACCCTCAGCACATGGCTTATTCACAATTGTCCCCAAGTCTAAAAATAACCTGCGCTGGCCTAGGGAGCTGCCTGCAGAAATAGGAAGTTGAGGCCCCCCAGCTAGGTCAAAGGGAAGAACACCCTGTCTAGACTGACATCCCAGGGGATTTCAGACCTCTGGAAATCCCCTGGCCCAAAGCTGCCTTGATGAGTCAAAGCCTCTTGCACAAAGCCAGCAGCAGGACAAACTGCATAGCCTTCCCCAATGCGGAGACCTCCAGTCCCTCATCCTCGTGTCCTTCTGTAACTGGGTATCTCCTCAGGGTCTTCTCCTTCACATTGCAGGAGACTGCTTCTGTCTCTACCATTATCAGTAACCCCTTCAGGGAAAATGTGCCTCCACTGTCTCTTTTGCCTCTTCACTTCCACCCTGACTGCAGCTAGGCAGCAGCCTGCCTACTGCTGTTCTTACCTTTGTCTGTATCACTTTTAGACTCAATCTATGCTACATAGTTTTGCTGGCAGAATTCAAGTTCTGTTGGCAAAGCTATCAGTGCATTCACACTCAAACTGCCCTGGACGGCAGAATTATGAGAGGGTCTAGGATTTTGAAAAGGGGGGTGCAGATGGTAAAGTACATCATCACATGTGAAACAACACCTATTTTTCTCCAATTATAAATAAACTAGAAGCTTTATTAATATACTAGGAGCCTAGAGCTGGATTATTCAGTTTAAGATTGAAGCAAAAACAAATATACCTTAATTGGAATGAGTTAAAACAATCTGCAGAGCCCTGAAATATAAAAGCTTCATTACCAGGAGTAACTAACAGACAGCAGAACTGCACAAAAAAGGATAGCTTGATTGGTGGAACATCAGGACCATTACAAAGAAAAGTGGGTTGTTAACACCGAAGGGGGTCAGGTAGATTATAATGAGTAATGACCCATAAAGACAATTGGCTCTCTCAGCACTGCCTGGCTAGAAATGCTGTTGCCACTTACAGGCAGTTGGTTTTAAATTTTGGTTGGAGCAGGAGTCAAAGTGGAGTGCAAGTGCACCAGTGTACCCACTTTGGAATGGCTCCTGGGCAGGAGACTCTCTCCAAAAGCTATGTCTGGGTCTGTGTCAGGGTATGAAAATCTTTCTTTCTGCCAGCAAAACCAACGCCATTTCTTTGAATAAAGGAAGGCTTCTGCCACTGCCGGGCAGCTGAGTGAAATCATGTTTATTGTATAGTCATGTCTGTGCCTTTCCCCAACTGCAGTGGCCCCTTCAACATCTGTGCCTATTTAGGGTGCCCTTTGCACCCACTGTCACAGCTGATGAAGTGGAGCTGTGTAGAGCTGCTAGGATCCCAAGCCCGAGCAATGTGCATATTCTCTGGAGGCTGCTGTCTTCTGCCAGAACTTCTGAAGCAGACAAGGACTCAAATGAAAGTGTGAAACTGCCAGCCATATCCTTCTCTCCCGCTCACTCTAACCCAGCATTAACACAGACTAGGTTGGATTCTGTAACTGACATGGAGAAAATCAGTGTCCTATCAGTGTGACTTCTTTCTGCCTTCCGGGTCCTGTGGGTTTTTTTGGGGTGCCTTCTGTACTTAAGCCAAAATAATTTTCTGAACCTTCCTGCCTAGGGAGCTCCAGAATGCAGAAGTTGCCCATCTGCACTGAGTCGCAACATCGTTTGTGGTCTGGATGAGACACCAGCCCTGGAGAAGTCTCTGTTTAGAAAAGTTATTAATATTCCCTCACCCCACATGCCAGGGTGACCTTCAGCCAAGATAAGTGCTCCCTGCATGTGCCTATGGAGAAAGGGGACTTCCCAGTCCTCATTCACTGCTTCCCATTCATGCTTCCTTACACACTTCTCTCTGCAGAGGGTATGAATATATCCTGC
>NW_005841835.1:1176247-1179705 GCF_000455745.1 Alligator sinensis
CCTGCTGAATCAGTCCTCACCAGAGGCAACTTCCCCTTTTCCTAAGGGGGAGTGTTTATAATCTAACACGCAAATCACCAGCAATTTGTGGAAGATGTCCAGTACATATCCCATTTAATTGCCTCCCCTAATGCCAAGTATGCTACACAGTGGTCATCTGGGCAGCACACAACTGCCTTGCTGTTGAATATAACAGCAATTATTTTTAGCCCACTGGTTAGATGCTGCCCACTCTTAGGAGTTTGGTAGAGGACTATACTTAACATAGTACTTCAAATAACTGGAGAGGCCGCTTGAGTAGCACTATTTGGCTGCAATCTGAAGAGATTAATTCAGGGTTGTCTTTGATGCAGAGCCCAGTTTGTTACTGTTTACAGCATCTGTGTTTGTCCCTGACACGCAGGTTACTTTGAAATATACAACACCCTTGTGCTCTCCATTTAGTTTCATGCAGCTTGTTCCCCCGGTGATATAGGGATATTATTATGGAAGCGGCAATAGTAAGAGAGAGCTGAGTTCTGCATTTAAATTAGGGATTCAGTCTCTTGTTACGTATGAAAAATGCAGTGTCCTCCCCAAAATAACAGCAGTTACTTTTTGAATATTGAATGAAGTTTCTGAGAACTGACAGACTGCTCGCTTAATTAACTGAGGAATGAAAATTAATTAAATATTGCTCCTTTAAGAATATATATTAGCTACTCTCATACTTTTTTGCCCACAGTAATATATGTAGTAAAATAATAACTTTTCAAACTTCCTAAATGGTTACAGTTCTATGACATGTATGTAGGCTGCATGAGAAGATGTGTTTTGCAACTTGGCATACTCTTCCTCCCATTCTTCATAAATAAAAGTTGTTCTTTTGTAAAGACTGAAGAATACACACGATTATTACACAGCTTTGCATCAAGAACTGTCCTTTTTCAAAATGGCTGCTATTTCCCACTGTTTTTAAGGGGTTGGATAGCACAACCTCTCTTAATTGGTGACTAGTGTGAGAAGTTTCTCTCTCTCTCTCAAACACACAGCTCTCTCTTGGACTGCAGGCTTGTCAATACTTCATGAGAACTGTACTAGGTAGTGCAGCAGTGAAAAATGGTATGCCCAGTTTGCATACACTGCACCTCAAAATAGATGTAATACAGCCCACTTAGTAGAGCACTAAGCATGCACTAATAAACTCTCAGGGAGTGAGGATCACTATCTTCCCTGAGGGCAACTGTGGTTTCAGTCCCATTGAGAACAATGAGAGGGAAAGTCTTTCAGTTATGAAAAATAAAGGGAAGAAAAAAAGAATTACTCCTCATTTTCTCTCCAAAAGATCTGTTGCACCACATTTAAACTGGTAAACTAAGAAAGAAAGGGAGCCTAAGATGTGTGTTTGGCATTCTCAGGAATGACCTTGGGCCCTACACCCAAATGGAGCTTTTTTTTTCTGCTTGGGTGTAGGGCCCAAGTCCATGTCCAGTGGGATCCAGCTCACTCAACAGAGGGACAAAGAGGGATCTATACCACTTCTACAAGAAGTTCCAGGGTTCCCCTTACCATAGCAAGCTTGGGAGCCAAGCCCAACCTTTTGTCTTAGGGGAGAGGTCATGCAAATTCTAGCTACCCCTGTCCATGTTGAGGGTAGCTTAGGCCTCCCAGCCCCCTTACGTTGGCTTTTGTGGTATAGTTAATCCCCCCCACCCCCCAAGATACCCCGTCTAAAGGGATCAGAGTCAATCCCATCTATAGGGTGCAGGGCCCGGGTTATTTAGTTTCCACATGAAAGGTGCAGAAAGCAGGAAGCTGCTGCAGCTAGAGCAATAGAGGGAGCAGCAGCTGGGTGGGAGACTGGGAGCTGAGGAGTAACCCCTTGCAGGCCACATGTGGCCCACAGGCTGCCAGTTGGACAGCCCTGATCAAGATCACTTGGTAAGCTGGGTCCATCCAAACAAAGTATGTTTTAAATACAGACAAAAGCAAGGTCATACATCACAGGAAGAAAAATGCAGGCCACAGCTACAGAAGCAGTGACTCTGAAAAGGATCACATTAGGCAAGTAACTGAATACAAGTTTCCAGTGTGTGATACTGGTGAAAAGGACTACCATGTGATCCTTGGATGTATAAGCAGGGAAGTAGTCAGTAGGAAGGGAATATGACTGCTGCAAAGAGCGTTAGCGTGACTGATACGCATCCATTTCTGGTGTCTACCAGTTTTTAAAAGGATATGGAAAAATGGAAGCTGCTAAAAAGAATTCAACCTTTAATTGAAGTCTGGAGAAAATGTCAGTAGGAAGTTTAAGGAACCCAATCTATTTATCTTATCAAAAAGAAGATAGACTTAGTTAGCTGTGTTACTCTGAAGTCTGGCAGAAGGCAGGGCAGGGTGGCACCTTGGAGACTAACTTGTTTAGAGAGGCATGATGCCATGGTGGCTCTCTGGTGACATTATGCTGCTCTAAACAAATTAGTCTCTAAGGCACCACCCTGCCCTACCTTATGCCAACAAAGAAGATGATAGCAGTGACTTGATTATGATGGAAAAATACCCTTCCAGCAAAACAATACCAGGTGCCAAGAGCCCTTTTGTTTAGCAGATAAAGGCATAGCTGGAACCAATGGTTGGAAGTTAAAGGTATGATGTAATCTTTTTATGTAATCTTTTTTATGGTATATCTAGCTTTTGCAAACTATATCTAACTAAATACTTAAGGCAACTTGCAGATGCTGGGAGGGGTGTGGTATGTGTGTGTTAAGAGATGCTTGCAGAGAACAGCGTCTGGGATGCAGAGGATTCCTGGAATGTCTCCCTAACACCAGCAAGATAATGTCTCCCTGACACCTGTAAGTTAGCAAGAAGTTCAGAAAAAGGTCTCATTATAATGCTAAAAATCACACCCCTGGGCAGGGCAAAAGTATGTTAATGAAACATATATGTATGTAAATGAATTACATGGCTAAAACATAGGTATAGAGACATGCTCAGTAGAGAACGTCTTATGTCAGTGGCTTGTAACCAATCACTGAGCGATACACTTGCAAACATATGTATAAAAGGTACCCAAAGGTAGAAACCAGTGGTGCTTGCTTTGCAAACGATTGCCAAGCACCCCACTCCGCGCAGACTGGAAACAATAAAGATTAAGTTGGATCCTCCACCCCTGTGTGTTCATTGGCAATAGCGCACCGGGCACGAACTCACACTGTCCGTTTGGGACAACAATTTGGCGACCCAGATGGCACTCTATTGACCGCCTTGCCTGGTCCACCTCCTCGGCTCCGGCAACGGCTGTGGACGACGCAAGGGCCAGGCACCACCGGCCTTTTTCATCGGAGGTCTGACCGTCTCCTGGTTGTTTGACGGAGCCGTGGAGAGGTACAACGGCGCAACACTCGGAGGACCAACTTAATCTGACAGGACGAGGGAGGTCTCAACGGACTGGTGAGTGTCTCTTTTGATTTACGGAT
>NW_005841835.1:1186402-1192870 GCF_000455745.1 Alligator sinensis
CACTGAGCAATACACTTGCAAACATATGTATAAAAGGTACCCAAAGGTAGAAACCGGGGGTGCTTGCTTTGCAAACGATTGCCAAGCACCCCTCTCTGCGCAGACTGGAAACAATAAAGATTAAGTTGGATCCTCCACCCCTGTGTGTTCATTGGCAATAGCGCACCGGGCACGAACTCACACTGTCCGTTGGGGACAACAAGTAGACAAATTCAAATGGGAAATAAGGCACGTGTAGAAGTAAGAGGTCTTGTTCTGGTTCCCAGCAGCATATTTCTATCCTCCAAACCACTTACATTAGCCTGAAGACTCAAATACCAAACTGATAGTCACATGACAAGGGTGTGAATGTTTCCTTCTCCCATTCCCCTCATGTCAAAGGTATAACGAACTGTGCCATGGCCTAATAAATCAAATTAAGGCATAGACAATAAAATTGATATACCTATTTCAAGCTAAATATTGAGCAGTTTTAGGACTTAATTTTACTATTCTGTAACTAAGAGGAGGGTCCCAGTATGTGCACATATTCCTGCAGACAGTACCTCACTCAGCACTTTCCTGGGGTAGGACAGTACTGAACATAGCTTGTGAGGGCATGTGGCATTCTAACAAATTATGGCAGGCAACAATCTTATTGTGACTAGGTTACATTGAAAAGCAAGCAGTGCTCAAGCACACTAACTTTACATGACTTTGGTGGAGGATTTCATGTTGTACTTCTACAGACTATACCGATTACAATATTGGCAGTACAGAAGTGATTTTCTGCTTCTTTGGTTTTCAGAAAAAATGTTTATTTAAAAATAGGTTTAAACTTTTGTCTGGCTCCGAAAACACTAATATGGCTTAATCAAAATCACATGGTGTTTGCACTGTGTTACAACATAGCAGAATTGCAGTTTCTGATGAAGGAGAACTTGCAGCTACAAACAATAACAAGAGGGCGCATCTACATGTTCATTAATGAGCCATAATTATAGCACATTAAGTTTAGTGCCTGTAATAATAGGTACTAACTTAATGCACCATAATCAGTACTGAGCAGTAGCACTGGCACATGCTTTTTTGTGATGCTAATGCATAGTAGACCAATTCTACTGTGCATTAGTGCATTAGCACGGTTTTTGTCTGCAGCACTAATACACAACAGATTTAGTCTACTGCGCACTTAGTATCTTGTGTAGATGCACCGACTGTGAATTTCCCAGGTTTAACTCCTGGTTTGAGGATAACTACAACATCTCTATAATGTTTTGGTAGCGCTGAGATGATGTTGTAGCTCTGATGGTTCAGGAAATATGTGAGAGCCAAGGATTTTTGTGGGTAATATGTTTTACTGGATAAAAGATTCAGTTAGTTCAATAAAAGATACACCCACAAAAATCCTTGCTTCTTGTAACATCACTGTAATTTATTTCACCCTATACTACTTATATGTATTTTCTATCTAAACTCCATGGTACTCTGTACATGATAAATATCTGATATGGTGTGCTTAAACTAAGAGATCAATGAAAACCACCATAATGTATCACTCTTGAAAAATCTGTTACTGTACTAACTTATCTGCAGTCCTATACTCAAGAAACCATATTTTACAATGTATTTCATTGTTACTTGATATGCCATGCAGCAGAGAAAAAAAATTTAAAACCTGAATAGCTCACTAACAGGTATTTTTTCCTGATTAATTCAAATACATCTAATCTATGATCTAATCTGGCCTACTATGATCAGGTTGCTAAATCCTTGGACGCAGGTGTTGCGGTGGACGTAGTCTTTCTGGACTTTAGAAAAGCCTTCAACACTGTATCTCACCCCATTCTCATTAACAAATTAGGCAACTGTGGTGTCGATCCCTACACAATCAGATGGGTTGCCAATTGGCTGGAGGGCCATACCCAGAAAGTGGTGGTGGATGGGTCTTTTTCGACCTGGAAGGATGTGGGCAGTGGGGTTCCGCAAGGCTCGGTCCTCGGGCCTGCACTGTTCAACATCTTCATCAGCGACTTGGACGAGGGGGTGAATAGCACCTTGTTCAAATTCGCAGATGACACTAAGATGTGGGGGGAGGTGGGCACCCTAGAGGGGAGGGACAAGCTGCAATCAGATCTGAACAGGTTACAGACATGGGCAGATGAGGATAGGATGGGTTTCAACACTGACAAGTGCAAGGTGCTGCACCTGGATAGGAAGAACCAGCAGCATACCTACAGGCTGGGTAACTCCCCTCTTGCCAGCACAGAGGCAGAAAAGGATCTTGGAGTCATTATTGACTCAAAGATGAACATGGGCTGCCAATGTGGGGATGCAGTCAGAAAGGCACCTTGTCATGCATCCATAGATGCATCACGAGCAGGTCCAAGGAGGCGATCCTCCCCCTCTATGTGACCTTGGTCAGGCGGCAGTTGGAGTACTGCATCCAGTTCTGGGCGCCGCACTTCAGGAGGGATGTGGACAACATTGAGAGGGTCCAGGGGAGGGCCACTCACATGGTCGGGGGTCAGCAGGGCAGGTCCTATGAGGATAGGCTATGGGATCGGAACCTGTTCAGCCGCCACAAGAGGAGGCTGAGAGGGGATCTGGTGGCCATCTATAAACTGGCCAAGGGAGAGCAGCAGGCAATGGGAGAGTCCCTGTTCCCCTGAGCACTACCAGGAGTAACAAGGAACAACGGCCATAAGCTGACAGAGAGCAGATTCAGGCTGGATATCAGGAGGCACTACTTCACAGTCAGGGTGGCTAGGATCTGGAACCAACTCCAAGGGAAGTGATCCTCGCTCCTACCCTGGGGGTCTTTAAGAGGAGGCTAGATAGACACCTTGCCGGGGTCGTCTGACCCCAGCATTCTTTCCTGCCCATGGCAGGGGGGCGGACTTGATGATCCGCTCAGGTCCCTTCTGACCCTATTAACTATGAAACTACAATCCAGCCTGTCCAAAAGACAATCAGGAATTTATTAGAGTTCTTTTGCATTCATTTGTCTGTATTTGCTATTGTAGGTCTCAGACTTAGATATCTTATCTTTGCTAGCCCTATTATACCTGGGCTCTGTTCTTGCATTTCTCAGTGGGCGCATCTAGACATGCTATTACGACGCACAAATAAACTGTGGAGTTTATTGCTCTGCAGATTATTGCTTCTGGGCACGCTGTTTGAACATACACCCAGGAGCAATTAATTCTGGAGCAATTAACTCGGGAGCAATAAACTCTGCAGTTTATTCATGCGCAGTATGTGGAGCCAGACCAGAGCAGTTCCAGTTGGCAGGGAGCCCTGGGGGTCAACCTGCCAGCATGGCACAACTTGCTCAGTCCCCCTGGCTCAACTTGCTGTAGGAGGGCTGGCTGGAGCACGAGGGTGCTTCAGTGTGGGTCTAGTCGGCAGGCAGCCCCTGCATTGAAGCACCCTCATCTCCCAGTCAGCCCCTGTAGTATCTATGTGTGCGCTGCTGTTGATTGTTTTACTCTACAGTAGGATAGTATTTGTATTTACACGTACTGTCCTGCTGTGGAGTAAATTAAGCTACTGCAGCCTAATGAGGTGCATGTGTAGATGCTAGACATTTACTGTGCAGCTAATAAGTCAACTGCACAATGAACGTCTTATGTAGATGTGCCCAGTTGGATTGTTTAGCATTCCCATCCTCATGGAAGGGTAAATCCAGAAATGTAGTTGGGGTGGGGGGTGGAATATATTCCTGAAGCACTTGCATAATGCACAACCTCCTAAATGAGAAGCAAGGTAGCAGGATACAATAGCATAGTTGCTTTAGGGTGAGCTAATTAGCCACCCTGCCAGGATGTATGAAGGGTTTACTGTTTCTCATTTGTGAGGTAGCACATCTGCTGCTGGAAACATTTTTTCAGGATTGGCTGCTGCCCTATTAGCTTGCTTGTTGTCACTATGCTCCCTCCCTAGTATTATAACGTGATGTCCTTTTAAGAGAATCTCACTCATCATATGCAGTGACTTTTTTATGGTCCCAATATGATTTTGAAATTGAAGGTGCTTCTTGGCCTTCTTCCCCTGGCTGCTCTCTCAAACTTCCATAATATTAAGTCACACTGCGTTTCCTGAGTTTGTCAAAATTTTGTCTAAAAAATGGGTAGTACTTAAGTTACAGTTACTTCCAATGCTTCTTCCTCCTGAGCCATGCTTTCAGTATTACATGCTCTTTTAAAGCAGACACACATTGATGTCCTCACCAGGCCTGCACTTCACATCTAACCAATCTTTTTGTGAATTAATAACTATTTTCTGAAGCTTAAGCAGTGGCTTATACATAGTTTCTTAAGACTGCTTTGCAATTCAGCATAGTCTATTTTGTTTCCTGCCCATAATATTAATAAAATTGCTACAGAAAATAATCATCACCATTTCTTTTACAATCTGAACATAGTTCTGTATTTTGGAAGCATGTGCCAGTGGTGATCATGCATCAAAACATAATCAAGCCATCAGTGGTGTAAGTACAGGGGGAGTGACAGGGGCAACCATCCTGGGTGCTAGCCAGGGACGGACGGCAGACACGAAGCAAAAAACTGCAGCTGCTGCCAGCAGCCCCAGGTTCACATTCAGGACCACAGCAGCAACCAGAAGTTGCTGCTTCTGTTTTGATCTGGGTGCCTGGCCACATCCCTGCTTTGCTGCAAGCCATGTGCGCTTGCATCAACCATAGTCATAGGCTCTTTGCCAATTTCAAGAAAACTTCCACAGATGGAGAATCCACAGTTTCTCTAGGTAGCCTGTTCCAGTGCTTGACCACCTTTATAGTCAGAAAGTTCCTCCTAATCTCCTAAATATCCTCTGTTGCAACTTGAGGCCATTGCTCCAGGTCCTGTCTTCTGTAGCTACAGAGAAAAGCCCATCTGCATCCTCTGTAATCGCCCTTCAGGTATTTGAAGACTAATGAAAGCCCCACTCAGTCTTCTCTGACTAAACCACCCTATTTCTTTCAGCCTTTCCTCGTAAGTCTTGCCTCCCAGGCCCCAGTCATTATTCTTGCTCTGCTCTGGGCTCATTAAAATCTGCCCCTGACATTTTTGAAGTATGGGGCCCAGAACTGGACATGGTAGGCTGGGGGAGGAGGGGCCTTGCCAGGGCTGAACAGAGTGGAAGAATCACTTTGGTGGGCACACACTTCTCACAAGACAACCACTCTTTCTCCAGTCTCTCAGTTCTAATCCTGAAATGCATTTTACAAAACACCTTTCATAGACAAGCCTACAACTTCACTTCATAAATCTATTGGATACAAAAAATCACAGACTAAATATAGACATTGGATTGACAGCACATTATAACCTGCCTGCCATCTGACAACCCCAGGCAATCAGTCTGCATTTTATCAGCTACATTCTGTCACCAGTTCAACATTCCCCCTTCCTTCCCTGCCCTACCTGTCTCACACCTATTGTCTCCCATTCCCTCTGAACCTCACCGCCACACATTTGCATCTTTACAGACCAGCATTTTACATACTGGCTTCTGTTCTACCCAGGAAAGCATATAAAACAACACGGGACTCTCCCTATATCTGAAGAAGGGTGTTTGTGCCTGAAAGCTTGCAAAGAACAATTTTTCCAACTATTTAGTTGGTCTAATAAAAGATATCACATCTAGCTGAAGAACCGTGTCTGCCATGCCTGATGAAGCCAGTGAGCTTCATACCACCAAAGCCTGTGCTAGAGCTAGCTAGCTAGTAGAACTAGATAGACAGACACGCGTGCACACACACTTAGTTAGGTAGACACTGTCTCTCTCAGGTTAGCCTGTAAGGTGCCAGTCTTCCTGCCTGCTTCTTGACTTCAGCCTAACAAAGCCAGCTCTGTCCCAGCTCCCCCAGGTCAGGTCAAATGAGTAAATGTTTCCCTCCCCTCCAGCTCTTCAGAGCCAACATGATGCTCCTCAGGAGCATCCTGCACAAATGCATGGCAGGACAGGGTCCCCAGAGGCCCTCCTGCCCTGAGCAGGGGCTGAACTAGAGGTCCTTGTGAAGCCCCTGTCAGCTCTGCTCCTCTGTGCCTCAGCATGGGGTAGCCTGGGGAGAGAGTGGCTGGGATAGCTGCCAGGGGAAGGTTCCTGCCTAGAGTTGGCAAGCAGTAGGCTTGGCAAGTCAATCAGTTGACTGTATATTTTTGAGGGGGTCAAAGATGATAGCAAATTTACAAAAACCCCTATTTCTTTGTAGTTTTCTTGACAGAAATATGATGTATTGTTTTTGACACATTCCTTCATGGAAAACTTGTGCTTTTCCTATGTATTATTTGGACCCTTTGGCAATTTTTTACAATGTTTGACTGCTCAATCGACCAAACTTTATTTGACGAACCCAATCCCCACCAGCGAAGAGGCACGTGGCAGCGCCCCGGGTCCAAGGCCGGAACAGGCCGCGCCACTGCGGCACAAGGCCGCGCGCCGCGCACCACTCTACTACCGCTCCACAGCCGGGCACGCGCGGCA
>NW_005841835.1:1193937-1213562 GCF_000455745.1 Alligator sinensis
CCGGGGGAGGGGCCCCACGTGGCGGCGCCGGCCCCGCCCACTCAGCTTCTGTGTTACGGTGGGGAGACCCCCATCGCCTGCGCTAGGCGGCAGCCCTGGGCGGCCCCGGGTCCTGGGCGGCTGCACACGCCCTTCCGGTGCCCGTGAGCCCCGCTGGGGGGGCGGGGCGCTGATGGGGCGGCAGAGCTCCGCTTGCTACCTGCGGGTGCTCTGGTGCCCGGGGTGAGCCCCCGAACTCCCTGCTGGCCCCCTGGCGCCTCCTGGCTCTGTGCTGCTCCCCGTTCCTGCTCCTGGTACCAAGCACCTGCAGGGAACTCCTGTAGCGCTGCCTCCTTCTGTGGGATTGGTGCTGTAGGCAGCCATGAGGTACTGAGTAAGCAACAAGTTTGAGTTTAAAAGCTGCCTTCTCTTGCCCATGTGCAGCCGCCCTGGTGGAGCAGTGGCCTGCTGCGTGTCTTGCTGCCCTGCTCTGCTGTTTGAGTGCTGTGTGTAGGCTGTGTTGGCTCTGCCCTGGGAGTGCTGGCTTTCGCCAATGCTTTTTAATGCAGTTCCTCTGCCATTGTGTACTTGGATGCAGAAGGGCGAGGCCAGAGCAGGATGTCTCCAGGTGGCACCTTTTCTTTGGCACCGGAAGTCAGAGTGATGCGGCAGGCCACCCCCTGGTTAGCTACAAACCTGTAGGAGGCTGGGAGTTGATATTGATTGTACTTGGGATGGTTCTTATTGATGAACAGAGTCCTGAGGGTTTGTGAAATCCCAATATGAACAGTGGCACCCTCTGTGTGTGAAGGCTGCTAAGTGCGCCAGCTGGCTGCAGAGTCTAGGCTCTTGGGTGTATGACGTTCCCCATGGCCCCGGTCACGTGCAGCTGTCTCATTGTTCAATTCCCCACACTCCCAGTGTGATGTGTTGTTTGTCAAGCGAGAACAATGCTGTGTCTGTGGGGGGGAGCAGTGTTACTGTAAATTACGCTAGGATATCATGAAGAAACTCTTTCAGGCTGGCTTCTCCCCCACAGAAGTGTTGGTTGGGCTTTGTGCAGCTATCCTCTCCCCCATATGCTCGGTTTAACAGATAATGTGTTTGGCTGAGTCTGAGTAATGGGCCCAGTTGATGGGAACAGACAG
Source organism: Alligator sinensis (assembly GCF_000455745.1). Taxonomy (NCBI): domain Eukaryota; kingdom Metazoa; phylum Chordata; order Crocodylia; family Alligatoridae; genus Alligator; species Alligator sinensis. Next base: position 1,195,065 of record NW_005841835.1, read on the forward strand.
CAGAGGTGTTATTGTCTGAACTGTGGTTTATGGGTAGTCTGCTGCTACTGCTGGGGAGAGAACCCAGTCTGGGTTCTGGGGGAGAAATGAGTTAGGCCCAGGAACAGCACAGCCTCGTTTATGCAGAGAGGTATTTAACTGTGTTAATCTGAGGCCAGGCAGAAGGCTTGGCAGAGTTGTATCTTAGAGACTACCTAATTCAGGGATGTGTAAATTTTCATAATCAACAGCTTACTTTGTGAGATGTTTTTGTGGCATCACATGAAGTGAGCTGTTGCTTGTGAAATATTATGCATCTCTGAATTGGTTCGTTTATATGGTGCAACTCTACCCTGCTTGTCTGCTTGTTTCTGTAGAGAGAGCGGCAGGGGTTCCTCCAGCCCTAGAACACAGCAGACGTGGCCCAGCTAACCTTAGAGCAGCAGTGCCCCATATAGAAGGGACCATTTCAAGTCAGTCCTACTTCTTGCCCACCAGCAGTCTATCTCTTGGATTGAGGCCCTGTTGTGCAAACCGTACAGCATCACCCTGAATTAGCTTTGGTGAGTCAAGGTGGTACTGTGACTGGTCTCCAGGGCTGGTGAGCCGGAAGGCTGAACTCTGCCTAGGCAGAGGCCCATCTAGTACCAGATGGTCCAGAGCAGTGGTTCTCTACAAATGGGTCCCGGTAAAATAGGTTAACATTGATGACCAGTCCTGACCCAGTAAATAGTTTAAGTAGAAAACAGCCCTCTGGCCCTGCCGGTGCCCCTCACTCCCAACCCCAACTCCTGGGGGGTGGGGCATGGGGTGCCCCAAACAGCCCCTTGCAAGCTGGAACTCTGCTAGGGAAAAGCCATGGTTTCCCATGTTTTTTTCTACTTTAAATCCATTTTTAAAGTTGGTTGATCCATTTTTAAAGTTTGTTCGCGACCCTTTCATATATTCTTGCAACTCATTTCTGGGTCAAGAAATGCTGGTCCAGAGGAAGGAGCAAGAAGTGCTACAGAGCAAGTTTCTCCCTAATCTCCTGTCGGTTTATGGTTTGTGCCCTGATGTAGGAGGGTTTATCTATCGCCCTTGTTTTTATCCTGGCTGACGTGGCAGTTCTGTCAATCCTGTTAAATAGCTGAATCTTTCTTTCTGAATCCTACAAAGTTCTGGGCTCCAGTGGTCTTTTGTAGGAGTTAATTAGATGCTCTGATGATAAATAAGGAGAGTGTTTCTTTTCACGAGTGTTTAAACGTGCTGCCTTTCCATTTTATTGTTTGCCTTTTTGCTTTGCTATTGTGAGCAGGGGTTGGGGGAGGGTTGATAGGATTGCCTGACTTAGCTTTTCTATGTCTTCATTATGTTGAATACCTCTGTCTTACTTTCATACCTCCCCTCTAAACTTGTCCCAAATCTTTCATCTGTTCTCATGAAAGACTTTCCAGACCTTTTCTCATTTCAACACCCCTTTCATTTCTGCTGTTTTTTCAGAGAGTGTGATCAGATGAGGGCAAGGTATCATTTCATGTAAGGCATGGTAAAACCTCAAGTATTCTTTTGTCATGCTCCTTAATTGAGGTGTTTACGTTTTTAGGCCACTGCTGCCTACTAAACAGGGCTCTTTGCTGTGTGGTGCGCAATGGTTCTCAGGTCTCTTTCTTGAGCAGTGTCTGTCATTGGTCCTCTCTGTCAATTTAACTCCTCTGGACTTGAGAGAAGAATCTAGAAAGTATTGTAGTCTAAAAAGATGGCCTCCTGAGGTCCCTTCCAATCCTAATTTCCTATTCTGATTGTGCCATTGACACACATTAGCAATTATTCTGGTGCAGCCTTTGAGATCTGAAAGCCTGTCTGATCTACCCTGAGCAAAGTGGCCACTTTTTTACAAATCTGACACCTAGACTTTGCCTGGCTCAGGGCTGTACAAGCAGTTTGTTCCGGGGGAGCAAATGTGTCCCTTTTTGCATTTTTATAGCTGGAGAACCAGTCCTATTTATCCCTTATTGTCTCTCTGAAGGAACCAGAGAATCCTCTGTTTGTCTGTGCATTGCTTTAGGTCAGCAGTTGGCAACATTTCCTGGTAGGCTGGATCTGAGGTGGCTGACAGTAGAACCCGACTACTGCTGCTCCTCCCTGCCACCCAGTTGCAGCACAGCAGAGGAAGGGGCCCAGGCCAGGAAGTCCCTGTTGCCAAACACTGTTGAGCACTCCAGCCACTGAATGCTTCTGGAGCCAGTCACTCTGGGCTGAAAGTTGCTGATGCCTGCTTTAGGGGATTGCAAATCTAACGTGTAAGAAGATAGGAAGCATGAATAGTGATTCAAGGGAACCAGAACACCTAAATTAGTCTGCATCCAATGCTTTTTAATTAACCACATGCTAGAAGTCCCCCTGGCTTTTGTCAGCTCAGGATATGATTGAAGGAACTGAGTTGGGGTGAGGGAAGAAAAGAGTCTGGTGGAAGTGACAAACATGCAGGGTCCTGGAAAGAGCTGCTTGCATTTTCTGCTTGGCCTAGGCATGTGGACATAGTGGGGCTGTATTTCCCACTCTCATGATCCATCTCTCCTACAGATAACTGACTCGGCTGGACATATCCTCTATGCCAAGGAGGATGCCACTAAGGGCAAGTTCGCCTTCACAACTGAGGACTATGACATGTTTGAGGCATGTTTTGAGAGCAAGCTACCTGTGGGTAAGTGGAAAAAAAGGCTGGCTGCTTCCAGCACTCCAGTCAAGTGCATTTAGATGAGGGGAACATTTGGGAAAGGGTTTGGGGTAAAGTGACCCCCTGTCTTGTTTGCAGAGCACTTCACAATTATTCAGGGGGAGCAGTGGGAGGAATGGGATTCCTCAGGTCAAGATGTTCAGTGTTACAGAATAGGCATAACACTAGCTGTTAGATCAGGGGTGGGCAAAATACGGCCCAGGGCAGGTCCCTTGGCCTCACCCAGTACAAGTGCAGAGGGCAGCCTGGACCATGGCACATGTGGCTGGCTCCACTGCTCCCAGACGCACAGTGGGGCTGGGACATCACAGCAGCTGGATTCTGCCTCCTGGCAGCCCCAGTGACGGCTCATTCTAGTGGTCACTGGCAGTGGGCACCACCAGATCTGGCCCTGCTGACTGAGCACCCTGGCCTGTCTACCCAGCACCCACTGCCAGAGGTGCTAGACAGAGAGGGTGGGTCAGGTCTCCAGGGAGATGGGCCCAAGACCCCAGCAGGCAGGGCAATGCTCAGTGAGGCGGATGGGGCTCTGACTGGGCAGGGAGAGGTGGCCAGGGCCAAGATTGCAGGTCAGTGGTTAGGGCAGAGCCGTAATCTGCTTCTTGCATGACATCCTGACAGGCCTGACGTGGGAGTGAGGCAGAGCCCATGCCTGTGACTTGGCTCTTGCTGCCCCTGCCTCTGCAGAGTTGTATGTGGTCAGCCCCAGTACAGCATGGCTGCGGAGCAGTGTGGTTTAGCAGCGTGGGATGTCTCTGATGGATTGTTACCAGATTAGGCCACCCTGTGCTTTTGGGCCACCCTGCACTATACTGGAGCTACCCGCATGTGCCTGTGCTGGGGTGGGAGTTGGGTCATGAGTATACGCTTCACCCTTCTCCCAGGTCGGGCTGGTCAGGATCTGTTGTACAGGGAGTGAATTGCTGCTCTGCCCTGGCCCCATGCTGTCACTGACCCAAGATCTTGGCTGTGGCCCTGACCCCACCCTCCCATCACACTCCCACCCTCTGCTCCTTGTCTTCCCACGGCCCTGGCCCATCAGCCCAGCTGTGCACACCCTGTCGGTGTAGTAATCTACTAGTTGGAGCTCATCACAACTCCCTAAGTGGCCCTCCAGCCCAAATAATTGCCCATCCCTCTAGTTAAATGGAGAACAGTCACTACCTGCATTATTGTTGAGAGTGAAGTTGTCCTTATGTCTAGTCAGCAGAGTACTCAGGGATTCTTTTGGTTGAGGCCCAAGACAAAGGACAGGGAGGACTCCCTGAAGAAGAACCATGGTGCTCACTAGAGGAGGAAGACAGATCCCCCAGAAGTCTAAACGGGACAAGACTATCCCTTCTTGCACTTCCATTCTGCTTCTCCTTTCAGGCTCCTTTCCTTCCTCCCTGTTTGCCCACCTCTTCGTTTTCTTTGGAGGAATGTGATCTCTGTGTGCCCCCAGTGGTGGCAGCCATGTGCCAGGCTAGTAGCCCCTTTCTAGGGAGGGTGTTTTAACCTTTAGCAATGCTTTTGGGCTATACCCAGGACCCCTTCCTTTGAGTGATCCACTGACGGAAGGGGAGATGAGGAGGACGTCAGTCTTGCATTCGTGCTGCAGGGACAGTTGCTTAATGAGCATTTGTGCTGGCGTTTCCTGTGAGCATGACGCATTTGCCTGTCTCTTGGCTGAGCATCTGGGCAGGATCAGCTTCAGCATGAATACCCTAAAACAGCAAACATGTGGGCTCCTTCCCCAATTTGAGGAGAAGTATCTCTGCTTCCTTCTCTTGTTTCCTTCAGGCTTAAGGGCTCTCAAGTCCTCTCACAGTCACTACACAGATTATGCTTTTGGGTATACCATTTCTTTCATGCCTTATCCCAAAAGATCCCAGCATGCTTTGCTTACCAAACAGAGAGATCATCTCATCTCCAAACCCTGCCCAAAGCAAGGCACCTTTGCTGTGGGACCCAACAGCTATTTTGAACGTCATTTGGGATATGAGTAACTCCTGCAGCTGAAATAGAGGAATTTTCAAAGGAAAGTGATACTGGCTTTGGGTGGGATGCTGGTTATGTGATCCTTGTGTGCTGTTTCTCAGGATCTTCAGTGACCCCAAGTGCTCAGGGCTTTGGTTGTACTTCTCATTTAAAACGGAAGTGCCTCCAGCAGCCCAGTTCTTCAGTAACACTGCACTGGGGCACTAGGGGCAATGTTGACTCATTCACACCCTTCACTATACTACTTGTCTCTTCCTGGAACATGTCCAGACATTTCCATACACACTTTCTGTCTCCACTCAGCTGCCTCTGCCGCTAGCAGACAAGAGGCAGCTTCTGCTGCCACATGATCACATGCACTCCCATGCATTTCTGGCAGCTCTGTGTGACTGTTCAGCAATTGGGCTGCCAGACTGGAGTTGACTCTAGAAATGTACCAGTTGCTGAAGGGACCACAGAAGCTGCCAAAAGGTGCAGGAGTGTCTCCTTGTGCCTTCTGCCAGCTACTGGACAATAGCAAGAGCCTTGCTTTGCTTGGCAGAGGTGGTTTAATTCTGCCAGCAGAGCATCGGGTACCACTGACAACTTTATAGTATGACTAAGCCTTCACTTTCATTATCATAGTCTGAGGCAATGTGGCTTTAGGGTTGCTTCAGTTAGCTGTATGTAGACTTGTGTTCCTGCTGCTGCTGACAAATGCTTCAGTCTTGGCCCTGGCCCCTCACAGCTTGCTGTCAGGCTCCCTTGAGTTTTCTTTTAGCGATTTCTATCTTGATGTAGGCAGAGGATTTCCAGGTGCAGCCTGCCTACAGAGGCTCAGTGGTGTGAGGTAACTCCAAATGCCAGTGCCTGAGAGCTAAGAATTCCTCAACTCTGAGGGTTAGTATTTGGTGGCAGCTGAGCTGCCTATGTCTCTGTATCCAGTGGTGCCATGGATTCTGCAGTTGGGACCTTGCAGGTGTGCGGGCCGGGAGCAGTCCGGGCCCTTTTTCGTGCTGCGCGGGCTGTGGCCAGCAGCCCAGGCACGCTGGGTCGGAGAGAACAGGCGACACGCTGGAATTAGGCACGGATGCGTAATGGTTGATTCAAGATTGTTTACTTACACCGAAGATGGTCGCGGTGTAGGCTGGACAGTTTCCCAGGCACAGCTCTGCTTAAATCCTCGTTTGAGGACTCAGACAACACTCGGATCACTCCCACGGAGTTGTCGAGGCTCCGTGGATCCTTTTGCGCGCAGGGATTACGTCGAGGATTGCGATCGGTGACGGGGAGAGGCTAGAGGCTGATCAGACCCCTGTTGCCTGCTTGAAATGCACTGGGTCCAATAGGCTCCGCAGCGCTTAGAGATCTTCACACAGCGTGAAGTCTCCTCCTCCTGGTGTTCGTGGAGTCCTCCAACTTGGGCGGAAACCACTCAAGCCTTTTATACGGCTAGCAAGCCAAACGCAAGCCGCCACGGGTGAATAATTTCACGCAAGCCAGTAATGGGGCTCGAATTATAATACAAATGGCGGGAACTCTTTGCAAAGTGCATTTCTGTGCTGCAAAGAAGAAATGCACACTGCAAAGAAAGCTACAAATTGGCGGGAAAATAATTCAGTGGTGCCAAAGCGCACACAAAACAAAATCACACCTTTGGGTTGTGACGGCAGGCAATGCTGTTGCATATGCAGAGCTTAGTGAACGAAGACATGTGGAGCTGCAGTGTCTAAAAGGGTATGGGTTCCTAAGGCTCTGGGGGACTTGAGTTTTTTGGAGAGGAAGCTCTAGAGTCCTGTGAACTGTTGGCTGTGGGAGAATTGACTGAACTCTGCCAAACCTGTCCTGATGGCTGATTCTCCTTGCACCTCTGTAAAGACATTACAGCCTGCCCCGATTAGGCTGGGAGGACAGTAGACTTTGCTCAACAAAGCAAACAGATCTTTCTGGGCTGCAGCCAGGGAGGTCACTGTCATCAGCATTGTGGCTGTGTTGGGGAAGCAGAGCTGTTGGTGGAGGAAATATGGGACCGTTGGACCAGGTGGGGTTTGGGCAAAAGGGATTTCTCAACCCCTGGCCGCAGAAATGGGGAAGTGGAACTGAGAGGCAGCAGTGTAACTCTGTGTGAAGAGCTCCAGGCTCTGGGACAGTGCTGCCCACCAGTGCTGGGGATCTCCCTGTATTTGTGAGTGGTCAGCAGGCTGTTTCCTCTTCTTCCCCAGCACTCAGCTCTTCAGGCTGTGGTTGTCTTGTCCTGCATTTGCCCAGTAGCATGGAAGCACCCTGCCACTAATTCCTTAGAGGCTCTTGCTCTGGGCTGAGCATCACCTATTTTCAGGCCAGAATTGCCCTTGGGATCCCCCACTGCCAGTGAAATAAACAAGTGCCTGGTTCTCTTTTGGGGGGGGGCGGGATGGACAGACTGGAGCATAATTTTGCTGCCAACACTGGGAGCTCTCCCCTATGTGTCTGAAGCGGCGCTTTCTCTTTCTGCTCATTGCCTCACCTCAGGAAGAGAGAGACCTTGTCTGGGGTAGTCCCAGTGCCTTTCCAGGGTGACCTGTTGGAAAGGCCTTATCTCCCTGGGGTGGGCTCTGCAGCAACTGGACTGTGAATCAGGACTTCTCATCTCCAAAACCATGGGAACATTGTTTTTATTTCACTCCTGCCACCACCAGCTCTAGGAACAGTAAGGAATTATTTGGACTCAGATGAGATTGTGCAGTAGTTGGGGCCCAGCTTGAGTTTCTCTCTGGAATGTCTCTGGACTTGGGGTCCTCCTACCTCTGTAGGAGGTCTGCTTCTCCCTTCATTGTGCTCAGCATTTCTTATGCTCTTACAATCCTCTAGGAGCTGTCTCTTATGCTCACCCTGCCAGCTACGGTTTCTTCCCTCAGTCTGAGACAAAGCCCATGTGGTGGTTGAAATGCAAAGGCTGTGTGTTGCGTTGTAAGCAGCAGATGAGATTTAGTTTTTAATTCTGTCTTCATGATGTTTCCTCTTTGTGAATTTCATTACTTGGCTTCTAAAAAATAAACTAATTTCATCATGTCCAACCCTAAGGATCCCCACCCCCAGCAAGGTTTGAACTCTGGCCCTTGAGATCCTACAGACCAGACATCACTCACTTGAGTTAGAGCAGTACCTTATGTGTAGGCTGGACCACCTGCTAAGAAAGGTTACAAAGTATGTAGTACCCCCAGGTTCTACAGCTACTTGGGAGATAGGTGTCCAGGACTCTGCTCTTGGCCGTGGAGGGATGACTGGCTAGTCCTTTTCAGGTTGCTGGCCAGAATGACCCAGCTCAGGCACAGGGTGGGTGGGAGCTAAGACCCAGTTGGCATGGAGAGCTCCTGCTTCCACTGCTGTTTCCCAGAGGAAGCACAGGGAGAGCAACCTCTGCCAAACACTGCTTAAGGCCCCATCTGCAAGCTGGATAAAATGGCTCCGTGGGCCGGATTCAGCCTACAAGTCATAGGTTGCTGACCCCTGGGAGAGAAGAGCTGTGTACCTCTGTTTGGCATGTTGACCCTGAAAAGCAGGGTAAGTGAGGGAGGACAAGGGGATGAAACTTTATCTTGTATTTGGGGTCTGGGATCTATTCCCCTCTCTGCCTTATGCAGCCTTTCCAGTTAACTGCTTTGTAACCTGGAGGGGTGACACCTGACCATCTCCTGAAGCACTGCAAGCTTTGAGTATACTTTGTGATAAGAATTGGAAGTGCTCCAGCCAGTAAAGGTGAGATCTGGACCCTGGCAGTCAGCCCTGGAGACTTTTCCTTAGGCTGCAGAGTGTTTGGCTGGGAGCATCTCACATCTGTGAAGACTTCCTAGTTAGATGGCACGGTGGAACAAGTTGCTTCGTTCAGTTTACATATGAGCTGCTCTGCAAAATGCTGCCCCCTGGATGTTCTCTCTCCTTGCCTGCCAAACACAGTACTAGGATGTCACCATGTTGCTGTTGGCATAAGCTTCCCCATCCCCTCTTTGACTTGTTTTTGGTGGTAGCTTTCCCTGTCTTTAAGTGCTTCCTTGCCCTAGCTTGGCTGTTGGCTGCAACCTTTATCCTAGTCATTGTGTGCATCTAGTCCAGCAGCTCAGTGGCACAGGGCTGAGCAGGCTCTGGGTATGCTTAACAGTTTGTGCCACAAGTGTAGCCAAGGTAGGTGCACTGATGAACTGTTTGCAGTCACCTCTGCAGGCTTCACTATAGACTAGCTGCATCATTGCATTGAAGAGGGGGCTGCTTTTGCTGTGTCATATGCAAAATTAGCTGTGACCTTAGATTTTGGCAGCTTGCTCATGTGGCTTGTACTAGGCAGGAGAGTGGTTCCTCAGTCCAGTATCTCTTCCTGTGATGACTCCCCCCCTGGGCAGTTTGTACCTGTCATAGCTTGTTCTTTGTTTCCTCTTGCAGTGGTTTGTATCCTGCTACTTTGTGGTTTTGACTACAGCTTGCTTGCATTATCTCTGGGAGATCCTCCCTCAGCCGGGGTTTGTTCAGAAGTGTCTGTGACTTGAGGCAGGACTGTGCAGCTGGCCGGAGGTGCATAAGGGAGGGGTGTTGAGTCCTTCCCCAGTGGGGGGAGCTGGTGATTTCCTGGCAGGCAGAACTCTGTACACAATGAATCCTTTCATTGCACTTCCAGGAACAGGGCGGATGCCGGACCAGCTTGTGATCCTGGACATGAAGCATGGAGTGGAAGCAAAGAACTACGAGGAGGTATGTCCCTTTCCTAGCACTCATGTGATTCCAGGGCAGATCTGGGGCTCGTGATGGGAAGCTGCTTTCCCAGCTGTGATGACAGCCTGTCTGCAACCCAGAGCTTCCAGACGAACCTTGTGGTAGAGCTTTAAAAAAACTGCTACTCAAATTCTGTGGGGGCTGAGTCCCAGTGTGTGAATTTCTTAAGTCAGGCAGCTTGACTTGGCTTCTGGATGTATGTATTAGAAGCAGCCAGCAGCTGAGACCAGTAGCTTTCTCTGCCCCAGCAACCTAGGACAACTTGGCAAGGGAGCTATTCCTCCTAGATGTGAAGCAGGATTACAAAAGGCACTGACTTGTGAGGGGCCCAGGGACAATTTCAGTGTCTCATACTTAGGACAGCTAAAACTTACTCCTGTTTGGTTTGACACTGTGTGTGGGGTATAGTGGGGCTTGAGAGCTGAATCTCTCAGACCCTTTGAGTCCTAGCTTTCAGCTTCACCCAGGACCCTTTTTGTTGGGCCTGGGCTTGGGATATCATTTGCCTTGTGGTTGGGAGTCTCTGGATGGTTTGGCCCATGGGTTTTGATGACTTGTGTTAACAAGCAGACTTGAGCTTTTTGGCATTTGACCTTCAGTGGTATTGGTGCTTGGGAAGATTAGAGCCCCAAGGTGGGGAAGGCTCTTAGAGATGTTCATTGGCAATAACAGGTATGCACCAGATAGGAAACCAGAGTGGCTCAGGGAAAAGAGTGGGCAGCAAAGCAGGTAGGAATTTGTAAAATAATGTGGTGGCAGGTAAGGTTAGTGCTACCCCTGAGGTAAGTACATAGAACCCATGTCTGCTGGAGCAAGAAGACAGACCCTCTACAATCCTGGGCTGACCATGCCTGGGGCACTGCATTCGGTTGTGGGCAGCCACTGTCAGGCTGCTGACAAATTAAGGGCTCAGAAGAGCAAGCACTGATTGGGGAGTAGCTAACGGCATGGGCGCGGGCCTGAGGGAGATGTGATGAAATCATTTGGTTGACACCTGGGAGAGATTAGCCAGGAGGATTAGGATGAAATTAAGGTCTTGTGTGTGTGTGTACGCGCGCGCGCACACACACGCACGCGCGCGCACACACACGCACGCGCGCGCACACACCCACCCTCCTTAAAAGAATGGAACTGTTAAAAACATACAGCCCCCAGTGAGGTCACAGCTACGCTGATGTAAATGTGCTTATACTACTGTACCTTGCTCCTGTGCTGGAAGGAGCTTGATCTTCTATACTAGCCTAAACAGCCCTGTATTTACTTTGTACAGACTCCTCACTAGGCCCCACCACAGTCTGACAGAACGGACACTGAAGCAGAGTTCCCGCACAGTTTGAAGATGGGGCTGCGAGATGTAGGAAACTCTGATTGACCCACTTGCATGCCTTGGTGAAGCCACTCCCAGGATTAGGACCAGGGTCAGCAAAGGAGCTGAAAGCCCAGTACCCATGCAGGTTCTTAGGGCCCTGTCTGCATGAGAGGGACTTCCTTGGCACAGCACATTGCCTCCGGCTATTGACAGCTCAAGGAGACTTGATGTCAGCTGCCTGAGGAAGGACTGCCCCCTAGTGCACAGCCTGTGCATTGCATAGAGCTTGGCTCAAAGCATCAAGGGCCATACTCCTCCTGTAGAGACATGCTGCTAGGGGAAGCCTTTTTGGAACACCCTTGGCTGCCAGCCCCCCTGACTCTGAATCCCATCTTGGCTCTTACCTCAAAGAAGAGTGGTTAAATATCCATTTCTAGGTGAGGGATGAGAGTGAATTTGGCAGTGGTTTGGTAGGAGGTGTGGGGAGTTGCTGTGGTGCTAGCCCCTATCATACATGTGGTGCAGCAGTGTAAAAAGCAGCTGGCGTTAACGTGGCTTATTCCAGTGTTGAGTGAGCCCTGGTTGCTGACACCACCGTGCAGCATATGGCTAGTAGGAACTTGCTCCTGTGTCATTTTTCACTGCAAACTCTTAAAGGGAGATTACCAAGTTTCCCTTTAGCTTTGCTTATTAACCTTGTTCAGGGGTGTGAAGGTCTCAATCTGGGACAGGCTGTTCCCTGGTGGAGTCTTCCTTTTCCCATCCTTTCATTCTGAATATGGGGAAAAATAGCATCTCATTAATGTCTGGGCTTGTTTCCTCAGCATGGATTTGGCCACAGAATTCCTTGGATAGCTCCTGTGGGCCTGCTGTTTGCAGGGTTGGGTATGTCATGCATAAAGCTCTTCACCAGGGGTGGACAAAATGTGGCTTACGGACCGGATGTGGCCCGCCAAGCCATTCTACGTGGCCCATGGGGCCCCTAAAAAATTTAGCAAATGAATATTAGTCTGCACTGGGCTGCCTGTCATGCAGCCCTCGATGGCTTGTCAAAACTCAGTAAGCGGCCCTCTGCCCAAAAGAATTGCCCGCCCCTGCTCGTTAAAGAACTGCTTGGCTAGTTCATGGCATCCCAATTTTGAACGTTTCTGTAAACCCATTCATTCGCTTTTTGCTCCGTCCGCCTCAGAGGACCAGTGTTTCTAGAGCAGTGCTTTTCAACCTTTTTCCATTTGCAGACCCCCTTGAATTGTAAGTATGGGTATTCACATACTTTTGATTGATCATAGTCATCTTTTGCGGACCCCTTAGTTGTGGTCTGTGGACCCCTATGGGGTCTGCAGACCACAGGTTGAAAACCATTGTGCTAGCCTGTCTGGTGTTTAAGCTCCCCCTGCTGGCTGCACTGAACAGCTGCAGCTGTATCAAGACACTTGTCTTATGTTTGTTTCTGGAAGTAATTCTGCTGCTGTGCCAGAGACACTGCCCAGTCTTGGGCCAGGCAGTGACCAGTGCATGGGGTTCCTCTATCCTTCTCCTTTCAGAATTAATTGCATTTCATGCCTCCTTATATGAGCCTTTCCAGTGTGGTAGCCCTGGGGAATAAACGGTGGTATTCCTTCACTCAATGTCACTTGCTTGTATTGCTGTGTGAAATTTACCACTTATACATGTTGCTGCCACACTGCAAGGAGATTTTAAGCATAGTAAAGGCAAGAATTGCCATCTGCTTCTCAGTAGCCTCCGTTGTATCACATTGCCATTCTTATGCTGTAGGTTGAGGTACAGTGTAGTCAGGTCATATCCCTTCTGGGAAGAAGAAATTAATTCATTGTGTTCAGACACTTTTAAGCTTGGATGTCTGTAGTAACAGTGTGCGCTTTCTGATTGAATTTCCTGCATTGTTTTTTGAAAAATTCTTAGGCCTGAGGTGCAAAGGCTTCCCTTGCTGGTATTACACCATCACATACAGGCACCTGCAGCTTGGTCTTTTCATGTTTTTCTTTCTTGGAGGTTCGGGTCCGTGGGAGACTCTGGCAGCCCACACCTCAGAAATCAGTTATGAATAGACTAGAATTGGGGGGAATCGGGAAGGAATGTGCATAAGCACACGTTTATATGCCTGCATAGTTCTTGCTGTGAGGAACAAATGTTTGATATTTCACAGGGGGTAGTGAGGTGTAATCACTGTGTTGTCCTACAGTGTTTTCTGGCCTTTGAGGGACAACTTCTCTGGGGAGAGAAGCACGTTGCGGCGCCGCCGCGCCCCCCTCCCCCCCCCGGCATATGTGACTTGAAATGTGCTCAGATTGGTTTCAGGAGTAGCCCACACAGGAGCTATTGTTCCTTGCTAGTAACTGATTTTCCTTTACCAGATCGCTAAAGTGGAGAAGCTAAAGCCTCTGGAGGTGGAGCTGCGGCGCCTGGAGGACCTTTCTGAGTCAATTGTCAATGATTTTGCTTACATGAAGAAACGAGAGGAGGAGATGAGGGACACCAATGGTAAGAATTCATGTATCCCCTTCCCCCCAAGAGGACAGGAGATGTCAGAACTGTCTTCTCACAAGGTCTTTGTTATTGGGGCAGAATTTGGAGTTCAGTCTGCAGCTGTTCCTAATTATTTCATTCCCTATTTAGAAACTTCCAAAGACTGTTGGAGTTGGGAGGTTGGAGGGAATATTCAATTAGTCCTGGATCTCTCCTCTCTAGATGTAGGTTCCTTCTTTCTCCATCTCCTGGTCCCTAATGTGTGCTCATGTTCCAGCCCAGTGCTGCTTCTATCAGATTGAGCAGTTTTACCGTTATGACAGTGCTGCATTGTCCATTTGCCCTATTCCCTCCTTCCTGCCCCTCACCCTCCTCCACTGTGCATGAAATCCCACCTTTGAAGCTTGGCAGGGTGGGGAAAGGTGAGGCGCTAGAGATGACTGTTCAGGAAGTACTGGTTTCCTGGCTCTGGGTCTTTTGTGCTTCTGCAATGGTTTATTGTCTATTTCAGAGTCAACCAACACGAGGGTCTTGTACTTCAGCATCTTCTCCATGTGCTGTCTTATTGGACTGGCCACCTGGCAGGTTTTCTACCTGCGTCGCTTCTTCAAAGCCAAGAAGTTGATTGAGTAAGAAGGCAACTCCCCTTCCCCTCTCCTGAGCCCTGCTGGACACCATCGGAACCCAACAATGGCTCTTCAGAGCCATCTTATAGATGATACCACTGACTGGAGCTTTCCTGCAGGAACTGGCCCCCTAAAGTGGGAGGAGGGGAGCATAAGCACTGGAGACAGCTGGGGGAGTCTTCAGTCCTGTTGGAATATGGGTTTGGGGGAGGGTGTGATGGGTGCAGGGACTCAGGGGGCAGCGATTAAATAAAAATGATGTTTCCCTGACAGCTGCAGTTGGCTTTTGCTGCTGTCTGTTCTCCTTTATAATCTAGGTTTGATTCTGTCTCCTATTGTGCCTGTGACCATTGCATTACTCTAAGTGACTTGAATATGCTGAGCTTGTTCTCTGCCACACTAAAACTGGAGGTGGGGAAGGGGTGGGACCCCAAGCTCTGACCTGCTGGAACCATATCCTTGTGCCAGCAGGGCTTGTTGCAAAGTGACATGGGTTACTGTTTTAGCAGGGACTCTGAGGCATAGTCTTTGTCAGACCTTGGTGTTTCTCCCTGTGGGAGCTGGAATCCTTGGCTGATGACTGGAGGGAATTGGGCACATGGGTGTGGAGGAAGGGGAACTAAATAATTTAACAATAAATTGTGGAGCTTGGAGATGAGAAGCCTGCCTTGCCTCGGACAAGTTGTTTGGATTTGGCCCAGTCTGACTGGCTATTTTGCCTTGGATTTGCTTTTTCCATTCTGGAATGATGAAGCAGTTTCCTAAAAGCAGCTTTGTTTCTGAGGAGCTTTGTGTGAAAATGGGAAGCCTCACACAGGTATATTTGTAGTGCGAATGGGAACGTGGTAGGTTGGGAATTTCAGTCTTTGGTAAAGAACAGTGAACCCCTCTTCTCATCTGACATGGCTAGACTTGATGCAGTGTGAGGCTGGCTGGACTTCTATTTTACCAGACTTTAAAACAGGCAGCAGTAGCTTGGTTTAGCTGTAGCAAAGTGAAATGTGAAGCCTTGCATGTGGTGTACCCTGTGTGCATGGGGAGACCCTACGTACCATCTAGCAAAGGAGTGGATAGGGGAATGTAGATGACCTGGAGTACAATGTACTGGGAATTGTCATATGCCCTTCTGTAAGTCTCCAAGCAGGTGAGAACTTGTGGTGAGGGCAAAATTGTCTTGGAAACCTTCCTAAGCTGATGAAAACAACTATGCTGCAGAGAGGAGGAAGTCCTTTGTGATTCTTCTCTTGCCAGCATGGAGCTGTGCTGAAACAAGCCAGTCTGGGAGGACCAGGTAGGCTCATTTCCTGAACGTATTCCACAGCAATTTCTAGACAGAATTATTACAGTTCTTCCGCCTTGTCTGCATTTCCATGGAATAAAAGGTTCAGTAGCCTGGAAAACCCCCAGCCCTATACCTTGGCCCTCGTGGCTGGGAGTGTTATGTGTCTCTAACCCTGGGCCTCCTTACTATTCAGAAAAAGCAGCTTTTGCGGGTTTTTTTTAATGTTGTGAATTTAGACTAGAAATAAGTTAATATTTGTGCTGGGGTGGGGTGGTTCAGAGTCAAAGATTGTCATAACGCAGGACTGTCCGCTGTTGCCTCGTCACTTCAGGCGCATTGAATTTTTGTACTGTTTGAAATTGTGTCTTTTTAGGCTTCTTGGTTTCTCCTCACCAGCCTCCCCGTTCCTGCTGCCAGGATTGTGGCATTGCTAGTTCTACCTGCAAGTGCTCAGACTGTTTCTAAAATCCTGCTTTTTTTTATAAGCTATATTAAGAACCTTTAAAGCAGGGGTGTCCAACCTTTTTGAATGTGGGGCCGGATCACGAACTTTTTATCGCCCAGTGGCCTGGCGAGCCATATTCAAAGATGGCACAGGAAGTGGTATCATATCCGGAAGTGATGTCACATGACCCTTGACACCAGTGAAGTTGCAGGGGTTGACATGGTGCTGGTTGACATGGCATGTATGCCTGGGTTGACACAGTGCTGCAGGAGCCGCTTGGCTACAACTGGGTTGACCTGGTGCTGGAGAAGCTGCGGGGCCAGGCTGGGTTTAACCTGGGGCCTGCCCAGCCTGCCAGTGCCATGCCCGGGTTGACATGGTGCTGCAGGACCCGCCTGGGCAGAACCAGGCCGGCATCAGCCAGGAAAAGCAGCATGCAGCTGAAGCCAGCTTCCTATGTGCTGCTGGGGACAGGAGGAGACCGGCCAGGTCTGCACCGGCCAGTAGAAGCGGTGGCAGAGCCATGTGCTGCTGGGGACTGACCGGTGTAGGCTCGTCCTGTCCTGTCCCGTGCCGAGTGGCACATGGCCCCACCACCATTTCTGCTGGCTGGAGCAGACCTGGCTGGGCTCCTCCTTCCCCAGCAGCACATGAGAAGCGGCCCCCTTGGGGCCTTGCGCGTGGGCAGCCAGGCCCGGAGAACTGCAGCGCCCGGGGAGAGACTGGCCGGGGGAGCCAGCGGCCGCTGCTTGGTGTCTTGCGCGGGGCCGCTTCCCCGGTCCCCGTGGGGGTAAGCAGCTCCCCTCCCCTCGCTGCTGGCTGGGGCCTGCAGGTCAGCCCTGCCTGTCTTGCCGCAGCCCAGCTGCTGCTGTGGCTCTGCGCTCTGCTGCTGCTGTGGTGGCGGCACGCTCAGCAGCAGCAGCTCTGCGCCCTGCGCCGCTGCCACCACCATTCTGTGCTCCGCAGTGGTGGCTCCGCACTCTGTGCCTCCACAGTGGCTCTGCGTTCCGCGGCGGTGGCTCAACACTCCGCGCCACTGCCGCCATGGGCCAGATAAAATGGCTTGGCGGGCCTCATGTTGGACAAACCTGCTCTAAAGCCTGTCTGCTTTATCCCTCTAAATGCTTGGAAGCTGTTAGAACACGGAGTAGCAGGGATGCCATAGTAGGTTGAGATTGAGCTTCAAAGGCATTTAGACTGTCTGAAGACTGTAGCGGAGCTGCTGTATTTATACAAAAGAAAAGAGAATATTTGGAGGTGGCCTCTCGATTCCCTGTTCACTAAGGTGCAGTGTTTTCTGATTTATCTGATGTAAATGAGGTGGGGAGACTTGCTTTACACCTGGCTGTCTCTTGCTCCTTTAATTCCCTTGGGGTTGCCCAGCTTCCTTTTCTGCTCATTGTGGTGGTTGAATGGTTTTCAGGACACAGGTGTGAGAAACTTGTACGGATCTGCCTGTAATTTCTGGTTTGGGGATTTTTGTCAATTTTCTCAATAAAATTTGTTTAATTTTGTTGGGAGAAACTCCTGAATAATCTGTGTGAGAATCTTGTCCTCTTCATGGCACATACCTGCTAACTACTGCTTCCTGCAGTGCTGCCCTCAGTCTTCCAAAGCCAGTCATCCAAACACAAGGACCCTGGTAAGCTTTGGGACTTAAGAGACTCAGGGTTTCCTCTGGTTCAGATTTTACTAACAGATTGTAAATATGTTTTTCTAAAGAATGGAGGTGAACTACAGGCTCCTACAAAGTGCAAAAGCGACCAGTCTCTGTCTAGTGCAGCACAGTTGTCTTCCTGACGATGGCTGCTTGACCTCTTATGAAAGGGCTACCTCTAATGGGAGCAAGAATTCCTTGTTCATTAAATCTATGCCCTCATCACTAATTGTGCAGTCTGAGGATGGTTACCATTTCTGAACCTACCACTGTTTAGTTTCACTAACTTAGCTTGTAACAGAGTTGGATTTGTGTTGTCAACATGAAATGCTCTGCACCTGCTTTAGCAATCTGTGACATACAGTTCAAGTTAAATCCTATTCATGAATAGAAGAAGTTGGGTTAGTTTCATCTTAAATTCACACATTAAAGATGAGATTGCCCCATGTGGATGACAAATAAGCAGCAACTAGAATACACTGGAACCTATTCTCCCATTCAGGTAGAGCTCCGTTGCTGTGTTAATATACATCTTTCTTGGACACACCGTCTCCTACTACATCTTTTTCTCACCTGCTCTGTGCATGGAGACTGGAGCCACTGGTAGGTTCTTTCATGACTAGTGAACCAGTGTTGTTTTTATGAAAACCCTTTGCTGCCCTTGGAATACAAAACAAAATAATTCAGACAAGTGATTCAAGGAAAACTACCGTTCCTCAGTGAAGATCTTTTAAAAACCAATGTAATTCATGATTTTGTGGCAGCTTGCTTTTTATAATATGTATATCCTATGGACATTGGTTCTCATGGTGGACCATGCTGAGGCCTCAGCTATTGTGAATCCTCCCAGGTAGTGGGCTGTCTGCTGTATTTATACAGTGTCTGGCATGCTGGGCCCCAGCCTTTTTTAAGTACTACTGAAATACTATTAGATGGTGTTGTCAGTCAAAATTTCAGAAAGCCCCTCCAGGTAAGACTTATTTTCTCAGCAAGTCCTTGCTTGAGTTTTAGGTATGTATTCACTTAGAGTTATTCTGTTTGGCAAGTTTGGATCTGGGTCTGACTTAAAGTGTTGATGGTGCTGATCTGGTGCATTAGTTCACTTTCCCCTCTGAGAAGTGGGCTGAAGCTGAATGTAGCAGTCTGCCAGCTCGAGGAACCTGGGGGCAGTCTGCAGGTTGGTAGGGACTACAGCCCAGCTGCAGGCAGTAAAACCTGATTACAGGCTACCTAGGAGGACTGGGCCAGCTCAACCAATTAAGAGGGCTCCTGGGGGAAGGAGCCAGAGGGAA
>NW_005841835.1:1213572-1215267 GCF_000455745.1 Alligator sinensis
CAGAGAAAGGAGCCCAGGACAGGCACAGTCATGAGCTGAGAGTGAAGATAAGCAGACAGCCAGAAGTAGAGGAGTGAGAGCTGTGATAGGCACTCAGTTGAGAGCTGAGGGGGAAAGAGCTGCAGGGTCAGCACAGTGGGCCTTGAGGATCCTGCCTGGAGTGCCTTTCTCCTGGGAGATGGCCAGAGACTGGGAGTTCAGCAGATTCTGTGTATGGTTAGAGAAAAGTGTGTGGTCTGGGAGAAGACCTTGTGAGAGTAGTTTGTGCTGTGCTAGAGCTTTTGCTGATTGACTTGCTGGGAGAGAGCTTGCCCTAGCAGAGTACAGACAATAAACAGAGAAGGTGAGTCTATAAAAGGACACCGAAAGACTGAGTGAGGAGCTAGTTGACCTTGAACCCTCTACACTGAGCTGCAGAGATGGGCTCAGACCCAACTATCTGAACATGACAAACATCATTATTAAATCTAGAATTGCCTTGCAGCAAAACTGCATCAGGCACTTCCAGTTCCTTTCCACCCACCCATTCTAACTGAATGCAACTAGCAGTTTAATTATTGTATTGCTTAGACAGCACATTAATATATTAAAGGTATACTTTCATACGTTTCATCTCCTGCTGTGTCAGGGCAGGTTCTGAACTCCATTCAGAATGCCTACTGCAACTGCTCTGTTACCTTTTTAAAATTATCCTGTGCCATATCGCACATCTCTCAGAAGTCACGAATGCGTGAGAAATGACCCAAATGTGGAATGCCTGTTTTGTATGGTGTGCCATAACTGACAGATCATTGTATTTAATTCTAACACTTATTTTTAAGGGTGTTTTCCCCCCTGTTTGATTCAGATGAACCAGACATGCTGTTAGTCATTAGGGTAGAGAGTCCCTGGTTGGGCATCTTATAGGGCAACAGGGATTTGGGGAAGGAGGAATGGTTTCTGCCAGATTGCAACATTAAAA
Organism: Alligator sinensis; assembly: GCF_000455745.1. Taxonomy (NCBI): domain Eukaryota; kingdom Metazoa; phylum Chordata; order Crocodylia; family Alligatoridae; genus Alligator; species Alligator sinensis. The sequence continues at coordinate 1,214,534 of NW_005841835.1, forward strand.
AGATGGCAGTGTTCCCATATCCCAGCTGCACTGGTTTAGGCTGGCTCCTAGGCCTCCTTTGCTTCTGCCTCTATTATGTTCCTCTTTCTTCCTGAGGCCTAGAAGGTCCTCATCTGCTCCTCTCCCTTTCCCTGTAATGAGCAGGGAGAAATCCCCAGGGTGAGAGTTTAACTGCCCTAAAGCTAATGGTTGCCTTGGGGAGCAGTTCCTTTTTTACAAGAGGGAGCAGAGAGAGAGTGGATACCTGTCTGGGATGAATGTTGCTTTTGCAATACTTAGTTTATTTAGCAACCTTAATTTTGAGCTACTCTGTGGGTTTTGTCCTCTGTGTAGGTCTGAACAACCATGTTTTTTAACTACAAATTCTTAGGGGGAAAAAAAAAGCAGAAGATACTTTGAGAGCTTAACATGACTTTAACTAAAAATTACATTTGGCTTAAACTTTAAATTATTTGGGTAAAACTAACTTTGCAATAGAGAATTCAGGTGAATTATTTTCAGTGCATAAAGTGGCATATGTGTATATTTTTGTTTGGGGGTTTTTTGTTTTGAAAGTTAGAAATAATGTTGTCCATAGTCTGATATGGTTGTAAACTCCCTACAGCAGGTCTTGCCTTCTTTTGTGCTCACAAACTACTAGGATGCTCCCACCTGAGACTTTTGGTGCTACCACCAAGGAGAAAGCAGGAATTCTCATTCATATTTATTCTACATGGGCCTTGTGAATTCCTGCT
>NW_005841835.1:1215298-1222769 GCF_000455745.1 Alligator sinensis
TTCCATGTATAGCTGAAAGTTCCTCTATTTTTTTCTGTAGGATTAACCTTTTCTATCTGCACTTCTGCAAATGCTAGATATGCTTTGGTCAAATGTGAGTGATTGGGTTTAGTTCATGTGTAACAGGGTAAAATGTAACAGTGTGGGATAGACAGGAGGTCACACTAAATGAACTAATGGCTATTTCTGGCTTTAGCCTCTATGAAAGGATGGATAGTAACCTTTGTTCTGGAGGGTTCTAATTTCCTCCCCACTCCTTTTCTCAGCAAAATATAAGTCTCCCCCTTCTAGTGGAGTTAGTCAATTCAGTGCTTTTATGATGTGCTGGGAAAGGCAAAGAGCTTTGACATGGATGATTTCACTGTGCATTAAGTTTGATATCCTGTTTGCCAGAGTCCACTTGCATCAAATTTTACATGCATGAATTACTTGCATGGAAAATATAAATGTCAGCAACCAATGACATACAATCCAAGTTAAATCCTACTCATGAATAGAAACTGAGTTAGCCTCACATTAACATGTGTTCCTCCCCTATCAAAATCTTCTCATTCTACAGTTATAAATTGTAGTCTGGGGCGGGCGATTATTTTGGGCGGAGGGCCACTTACTGAGTTTCGACAAGCTGTTGAGGGCCGTGTGATAGGCAGCCCAGGACAGATTAATATTAATTTTCTAAATTTTTTTTAGGGGCCCCGCAGGCTGGATAGAATGGCCTGGTGGGCCACATCCAGTCCCCTGGCCAGATTTTGCCCACCTCTGCTGTAGTCAATGCTGAAAATGTAACATGGTGGCCTCTCTGAGGAATGGCTGAATTACAGCAGTAATTCCCAGAGGCTGCCATCAGGATTGGTGTCCTATTTTGGTGCTAATTACACAAACAAGTCAGTCTGTCCCCTATTCTGCTTACAGTCCAAATAGGTACAGAATGTAATCGGTGGGTAGAGATTAGAACCAGTGGAAAAAATAAGTGACTGAATAAAGAATACACTTAAAATCACTTATGTTTACAGTTTGGAGAGTATAGCATAGCAAATCAGTTATAGGCAAATCATTAGAAGCCTTTGGTTCCCTTTAAAAAATAATCCAAATGTACAGGACTGATGATGACAAAGGTTGAGCACAATGGGCCTTGAGAACCCTGCTTGGAATGCCTTTCTTGTGGGAGTTGGCCAGAGACTCAGAGTCCAGCAGATTCTGTGTGTATGGTTAGAGAAAACCAGGTGGTTTTCTCTAACTTTTCTCCTCTGGAGAAGCTCGAGAGAGTCCAGAGGAGAGCCATGTGAATGATTAGAGGACAAGAGAGCAGGCCTTATGAGGAGAGGCTGAGAGATGTGCAACTCTTCAGCCTGGAAAAGCATAGGTTATGGGGGGAGGGGTGCCTTGGTGGCAGCCTATAAGTATATAAGGGGTGTGCATTGGGAACTAGGAGAACGTCTGTTCACCAGGGCACCCCATGCAAGCACCTACTCTGGACTCATTCAAAAGGCTGTTTATCTTGCTGGAATCATCTGATCCATGCATACTTCCTGCCTCTAGCAGGAAAGCTGGACTCGATCTCATGAGGTCCCTTCTAAGACCCTAATGTTTATGAAATTATGAAATATGGTGCTTCCTTTCAACGTGTACTTAACAGAATCCTGCATCTGACAGAGATAGGAATGTACAGAGAGCCTGTTAGCAGCAGAAGAATATTCCCAGTGCTCTAGAGGACCATATGAAAACAAGATCTAGAACCAAGTCTTGGTGATACAGAGGCTGAAGTCCCAAGGTGAAATTCTGGTCCTATTGAAATATACAGGAGACTTCAATGGGGACAGGATTTTGCCTAAGATCTGCTGTAATCAAAGCCCTTAGCCCTAATGTGTGAATGTTGCTGATTGTGCAAGGATGTGCCTGGGCATGGAAACTGTCTTTTTACAAGTCTTAAGTCAAAAACAGGCACTTGGGGGCATTTGCCAATCAGCCTCTGTAGTTACCAACTTTTTGGTGGAGGATGGGAGGGACAGCAGAGAGACTTTTGTAAACTTGACTGAAAGAGTGAACAGTAAGAGCACACAAGGAAGGTGAACCTTTCCTATATTCCTGGAGCCAGGACTTAAGGCCTGCCTAGCGGTATCTTTCAGTTGCAAATGCGCTTTAGGTACTGGCCAGCTGCTAATTGTCTAGAGCTCTGCCAAAGCCTTATTAAAAGAAGTAGGATGTAAATGAGACATTTTCTCATGCGTTAAGGGCCATCTGATCCATTTGTAGAGCCTTCAATGACATTAACAGGAATCTGCAGGAAGAGGGCAGTGTATGGCACATATGGCTGGCAGTGATAGATCACTTAGTAGAGATGCAATCTGTAGGTTTGCAAGGACCCTGCAGAATTAGCTGAGTATCTGGAAAGCTACATGGCTTGACAGAAGGTGCACTAGTCTGCCAACTTCCAGTTGAATCACTCTGGGAGAGGCATCAGGGAGCTGTTTGAAAAAGGGATGATATTAACTGATTGCAGAAGGAAAGGAACAATATGCAGAACAAACAGAGGAATCTTCTCGACCAGCTCTATTGTACAGGTGTCTCTACCTGTGCTGGTTTCTCATATCATCCTAGATTCTCAGCACTATCAGGGGGTGTTCCCTGAAGTTACTGGGCTATAAGCTTGCATTGACTTGGACTTTCCTGGATGCACAACTTTGGGACTGAAATACCTGGTGACATGATACTGCTTGCAATAGATTTCCCCCTCTGTCAGCTGCTTGAGACATGGCTAGAGGTGTTTGTCTTTGCATTCCATGGATAAAGTGGTGTAGGTTGTAGCTGTGTTGGTTTAAGGATATAGGCAGACAAGGTTCTTTGGGTGAATCTGGTATCTTTTATTAAACCAACTTAAATAGTTGGGAAAAATAGTCTTAGCAAGCTTTCGGGTTTCAAAACCCTTTGTCAGGCTGAGGAAGCCTCTGCAGTTGGTGTGTGCTCTTCCTGGATGGAATGAACAGCACTATTCATTCCTATTGGAATCTATTCATTCCATCCAGGAATCTCTTCCTCAGCCTGATAAAGGTTTTTTAAACCTGAAAGCTTGCTAAGACATTTTTTTTCCCCAACTATTTAAGTTGGTCTAATAACAGATGTCCGATTCACCCAAAGAACCTTGTCTGCCTATGGATAAAGTGCAAGATTATCTTGGGTTAGGTGTCTTGAGGTAAAAATTCTAGTGGAGGCACTGCAGTTTTTACTTTGACATAGCTGGTCAAATTACATCCAGGTGAGAGGATAGGGTTCACCCTCACCAGCTAGAGCAAGGTAGAATTCTGTATATTTCTCTTTAGGACTTTTACCTCAAAGGAGCTATTCCCTTGAGGTAAAGGAATAACTTTTTGCATAAGTATATATAACTTTGCAAACATGCAACCACGGTGCCTAGGGCTGCATGGTACTTGGGGGCATTGAACCGAGGATTGCAAAGCTCTCTGTCGTCTGGGCATCTCCTTTTATTCCCTGGGGAAAGGCAGGGATGGCTGCTTGCCGTCCATCTGTCACTAGAATCATTTACGTTCTTTATGGGATGATGAGAACTTGCATCAGTAAATTGCTAGAAGACGCACAATATTTTTGCTTTGGTTTATGAGGCTAGCCATGTGCTCTGCCAATGTCCTGCGCATACCATTTTACTTATGGTTCTCACTCTTTGGCCTTCCCCATGACATTTGACGCAGTTGTTTCTGGGCTTTTGCTGCAACAGTGAAATACTCGTATTTGTCTCTCTTGAAAGGTGGTAGACCATGCTGACCACTTGCATCTTAAACAGTCCGTTAGTTTAGGCTCCTCAACTTTTCAGGCTTGCCTAAATAGTCTTTTGCGGAACTTTTGGTGTCTGAGTAACATTCCCAAGGCTCATACCTGCTAAGTCAAATGCACAGTGGATGCCTGGGAGAGCTGCATAAGCACATTGAGACTTAATTTGATCTATATTATTTCATTTTTTGATATTTAGAGATTGAATAACTTCCTCTTGGGGACTGTTACTCCAAGTTGTTTGGAACAGTCCTTGTAAATTTTAATCTCACCTCTGACTGTTTTCTGTTTTATTTTCCTTCCTAACATGAGGGGTGTTTCCCTGTGCTTTTGAATCATATATGATTACATTATGTGATTTTCTTTTTGCATAAACCACAGCAGAGAATTCTGTGTTGCATTAGACTTTTTTCTAGGGGTGAATTAGCCTCTCCCTGTTAGGCTGCAGCATCTCTGTCTACAGCACATAGCTCTGTCTTGCAGTTGCATCCTATTGCAACTGTCATTTGTGTTGCAGAAAATTCTCACCTCATGGTTCCTTTTATTGATTTTTGCTTTCCAGGTTTCTCTCTTTCTCCACTGAGTACCTAGGGTTAATATAACTTCACTCCACATGTACAATATTAGCTATACTATTATTTTTCCAAGTTGAATCTCACTCTGTTTCTGTTTCCAGAGACCTTTACATGTATTTCTCATCATCAATGTCTACACCTCTTGCAACACTTATGTATTTAGCGAATGAGCTGTCATCTTCCTCTTGAAGATCATTAATGATGGGCTTAAATGAGACTGGCTCTAACAACTGATCAGGTGCTATGGCAGCGTTCCTACTTAACCAATTTGAATTTATCTTGCAGTTTAGATTTGGTGAGATTTTACGCTTTACCAAATCCACACATTCTTTTCTAAATTAGTGCTCCTGTTCACTAATTTTGTTTTAAAAAGAAAACAAACACATCTGACAAGGTTTATTTTATTCACCCATATTGCACCTTATTGTTCCTCACTCCCTAGTGGCCAGTTTTTGTTACCCCCTATTTGTGTTGAGTAGAATCTTGTTATGGAAGCAGGTCCATTAATTTTACAGTGAGCAGCTTCTCACTCCACTTCGAAGGCAGGAAAACATGGTCCTTGATGTCCTGTGGTGGTCTTCTCAATATTTGTTTTATCATTTAATGAAGATCAGAATATAAACATAGTCATAGAAAAGTAGGGCTGGAAGGGTCCGCCAGAGATAATCTACTCCAGCCTGCTGCCTGAGGTAGGTTCATCCCTGTCCAAACCATCCTATACAAACCCATAGTCCTCCTAGCAAAATTATAGTCAATCCTGACACAATACAAGACATAACACCCTAATCTGCCACAGGTAAAGCAAGAGGACCAGAGCAGCCAACATCCTGCTGTTGCAAAGGTGGTTAAAATATGCTTGAGAGATCCCAGAAAGCCATACCCTTGCTAAAGAGGAAGGCAAAATCCTCCATGCTTTATACCATTCTAATTATGGGATAAAATTCCTTCCTGACCCCAAATATGGCAGTTGGTCTGACCTTGAGCAGAGGGGCAAGACCCTCTAGCCAGATACCTCCAGGTTTAAGTCCCAGCAGGTGCAGGCACATCCCAGTCAAAATCCCAAGCTTTGGCTGCAGCCAACACCCAATGCCTCTGGAAGGCTTAAAAAAACCCCAAAAACTGACAGCAGTAGGAGGGGAAAAAATATTATCTCCTGGTGCCATGTGGCAACCAGCAAGAGCAAAAATGGAAAGGAATACTCCTTATTTTCATTTGAACATGGGTCCATTGATGTTTTACTGTTCTTCCAGTATCCTACTCTCACTCCAGATCCAGTGATATCACTTCTAATGACTACATTTTGCTAGCTGTTGACCCTCAGATGGATTCTGAGAACCAAGAAAGGTTTGAAGACCCAGTCCCACCAAAATTAAATGCTCACAACGTAAGGCTATCTAAGTCTTAACAGAAAATTAAATAAAATACAGAAGATATAAATGGCTAAACACTACAGATAAGGCATACCATGCAAATGATTAAAATGTATATTTTCTTAAGGCCTAACAATCATCAATATTTGAAAGCCATTTCATCTCAACATTTCCAAGCCCTAAAATCTTAAAAAGTCTTTTAACTGGTGGCTAGCCTGTTAGGGAAAATACCTCTTTACCTAGGTTTCAAAAACTAAGTTGCTAAATAGCACTAACCAGGTACATGGTGCAAGTGGGCAATTCAGCAAGAACCATAATTCAAGACTGAAGAGCAAAAATCCCAAATTGGACCTGGTTTCTATTGGTTGGCTAAAATATCAAAAAGCTTATTAAATCAGGCCAAAGAATATAAAAGTGATCCAAATAGGTGGCAATCTTATTAGTATTCATATATTGATTCTTATTCCCTATATAAACTATAGTTAATCTATAATTAGCTTTGTTTATCATCAAGCCACCAAATGTACTCAAGGCATCCTTACAACCTTTACCCTAGCTTTTCTTTTCAGTCCATCTTCCTTGAATTTTCTAAAATGGTTCACAGTGACATTCTCTTGCGTGAACATTTCCTTTGCCTGTTTTTCTTTTAACCAAATTATGACCAAGCAAATACAAATCTATAGTATGCTATTCTATCATGAAACATCTTAAAGAATACTATAGTCTACACAGGTGACCTCCCCATGGCAGAGGGGCTGTGTGTGCAAATATTGACCTCCTCTATAGAGTATATCTGAGTGTTTACACACCTCTAAAAAGACTTTTCATTCTACAGCTGAAAATGTGGCACTGCCATCTTTTTTTCCTGGCTTTGGAGGACAGGTGGAAGAGAAAAGCTTACCTCATAACAACAAATGAGTTTTGATGGGCAAGTAATTTACTCATTTAAAACCGGTACATTTAATGGAAATACTAAGCAGCTCTTTAACCCTAACAGCATTAGCAGTTACCAAATCATGTCATGTCCCAATGAGCAAGGAAGAGCTGGTCTGTTTTCAGTGTCACTAAAAAGATAGCTGGATGGACCTTAATTGCTACATTTCAGACTCCCCAACTCCCCAGACTCCAGTTGGTGTGCTTAAGATCAAATATAAACATTTGTATATTTCCTGATCTGTAACCACTACTCTCAAAACAAAACAGTGAAAGGATACATTGCTTACAATTTTAATGGAAAAATATGTAACCCTGGGCATGACACTACCTGTGCCTTCACCTGAATAGTGGGATCCTGGGGTACCCAGTGGCCCTGCCCAGCTCCCTGGGTAGCTGCTGCAGGGTCCCCAAGTGGAGAGCATCTCCTTACAATCAAACAACCTTGCAGACTTATAAAACTATTTATAGGATTTAATTATTGACAAGATAACATATAACCAATGCAATAAAACAAATGTTACACTGCATGTCCTAGTGATGGTGGCTTAAGGGTTAATGCTTCTTGGATACACTTTACACTAGGGCAGGGGTGTCCAACCTTTTTGAATGTGGGGCTGGATCACGAACTTTTTATCACCCGGTGGGTAGATGAGCCATATTCAAAGAAGTCACAGGAAGTGGTATTATATCAGGAAGTGATGTCATGTGACCTTTGACACCAGTGAAGCTGCAGGGGTTGACATGGCATGCATGCCCAGGTTGACACGATGCTGCAGGAGCCGCTTGGCTACAACTGGGTTGACCTGG
>NW_005841835.1:1222928-1226148 GCF_000455745.1 Alligator sinensis
ATGTGCTGCTGGAGACGGGAGGAGCCCGGCCAGGTCTGCACCGGCCAGCAGAAGTGGTGGCGGAACTGTGTGCCGCTGGGGGCTGACCGGTGCAGGCCCGTCCCATCCCGTCCCATCCCGAGTGGCACATGGCTCCACCGCCGCTTCTGGCCGGTGCAGACCTGGCCGGGCTCCTCCTGCCCCAGCAGCACATGAGAAGCGGCCCCCCTTGGGGCCTTGCGCATGGGCGGCCAGACCGGGAGAGCTGCAGTGCCTGGGGGGCAAAACTGGCCAGGGGAGCAGGTGCTGCCTTGCTGTAGGGCAGGGCAGTGGGGCTGGCTTGAAGCAGGCGGGTGAGGAGGCAGGCACGGGCCGGCAGTGCCAACGGGTGCTGCTTGGCCTCCTGTGTGGGGCTGCTCCCCCAGGCCCCACAGGGGTAAGCAGCTCCCCTCCCCTCGCTGCCAGCTGGGGCCTGTGGGCTGCCCCTGCCCGCCTCACCACAGCCCCCGCTCTGCTGCTGTGGCCACTCCCCACTGCAGCTCCGCTCTCCGCAGCAGCAGCAGCTCTGCAATCTGCGCTGCTGCCCCACGGGCCAGATAAAATGGCTTGGGTCTGTATGGTGGCCCATGGGCCATATGTTGGACGAGCCTGCACTAGGGGAAGGTATGCAAATTACCCATGATGAATAAGGAACCAATACATAAATACATTGATACTCCAACTAATAAACCATCAAGAACTTATTTACACAGTCTATAACTTGTACAGTGTGTACTGAGGACCCTGGTGGGGTGTCTCAGGGAGCAGGACTGTCTGTGTCCCTGCACAGGATCTGTGGACAGTCCCTGGTGCTGGCGTCTAGCTCCAGGGATCTTGGTGCAGCAGGCAGTGGCTCCTCCCCTGCAGTCACCAGCCACACAGGGGCTTGCAGGAGGGTCTTTCCATGCTTGGAGTGTCCTCACAGGCAGCTCCTCTGTTGTTCTGCCCCAGCAGTGCTCTGAGGGGAAAGGGGGGAGAACAGACACACCATAGCACTCTTCCCTGTCGCCTCTTGCTGCTACTTCTGCAGGGCTCTGCCAGGGGCTCTCAGAGGGGCAGCCATGGGGAGATCCTTTCCCTGGTCTCCAGCCTGTCCACCCCCCACTTTTCTCTCCCTGGGAAAACTTTTAACCAAGCCTCTCAGCCAGTCCCAGGCCAGGGCTCTTCCTGGGCTTTTGCTAACCTCTCTCATTCCAACTGGATGTTGCTGGGGTTACATCACCCCTCCCACTTCCAAGAGGGCTACCTCCAAAATAGCTTTACTTGCCCTCAGGGCAAACGGTGTCCCTACTGGGACAAACTGTCTTTTCGCACTCTGTCCCTCTGCAGGGCAGCCCTTCCTATTCCTTCAGGTGGATCCAGCTTTAATGCTACTACAAATAAATTATCCTCCTATGATTAAGTCATTAGTACTTCCTTCTGTTAGTTGGGCTATTGCAATTGCAAGTAAAATATTATTCATAGGGCTGTCAATTTAATATCATCTTGGGTACAGAAATATTTGACATGGCAAAGAGGACATAACATGTTACAGGTGATTATAAATTATTAAATGTTTCTTCTATATCTGACTTCAATGCCATTTACCCTATCACAAATGATCTAATCATCTTAACAAGTTTTTAAATTTGGAATGCAATTTTAATATCTAAGAAAATAAAATGGCAAGCTCCCTTATGGCTATTGAATAACTCCTTAAGATTGTGTAGCATACTTAGCTGAGAGGAAAATGACTGAATTCAGGTAACACATCTGTCTGATAAAGAAAGTGAGCTCTTCATCAGTATAAACTAATAACTGATAGTCCAGATCCCTGTTTCAAACTATTTTCACTATTAAGGCATTTCTTGTTTTGGGAAATAAATAGAAAGAGCTTCAACTCTACCTTTTGGGAAGCTGAATAATGAATACTTCAACAAGAGCTTAGAGAATTTGTAATGCGCATAGATTTTTTTTTATTGATATTCTAGGAACTCATGGCAAAAATCATGGAGAGGTGAAATACAGAATTAAAAACACATTATTTTGTGGAAGCTGGATGTTGAGATATGACCAGGTTAACTCTAGAATAAATATTGAACACAGGACGACACAATGTTTTTCAAAGTACATTACATTACTCAAAAACAAATGACTGATTTATGGTTTTGTTTTGGATGCAGGTAAAAATATTCATATTCAGACTGGGGATTTTACATGTAAGATTCTTGTATGGCAAGAGTCTGGCTGGAAACTATACATTACATGCTCAATTTGAGCAATTGTTTGGTTTATTTAATCCAGGTGTTTGTATTTAAATAATTTTGGGATAAATAATAGTAAACCAATAAAAGAAATCTTATGAAAGTAGTGCTGTTAGAAGTGTTCCTTAAGCAAGCTTAACATTCTTTTGATAGAAATTTGGTACATGATTTCCTAGGTATTCTTAGGCAGAAGGTGGGACAGATTTGCAGTTTAGCCTAACTGATTCGGACAAGTTTGGGTTCTGTAGGCAACCCTGCTGAGACCATGGCTAACTAATCAAGTCTGTAAGGGATTTGTTCTGTAATTTCAGGTTCAAATTGGTTGGATTTGAATGTGACAGTGCAGAACTTGAACAGGGACTGCAGTTTCAAATCTCATTACCTGCACTAGGTGTCCAGGGTCCCTGGGCAGCTAGTGGGGCTGTGGCAGTTGGAGGCTACCCTGCAGCCTGTATCAGAGGTATTAACTACTTTGTTCCTCTTAATTGATCTCAACATCTCACTTCCTCCCTCCCTTGGCAGCGACCCCCTCCCTATCCCTTTCTTTCTGACAGTCCATTCATTGCATTCGAGGAAGCGGGTTGTCGCCTCGGGAAGCTCATGCCTCTCTGAACCAGTTAGTGTCTAAAGTGCCCCCTGTTCTACCTTCTGCCTGACTTGGGAGTAATAGCTTAACACCTCTAGGCCTTTTTAAAAGTCATTGGAAAAAAATGCAGATGACAGGACATGGAACGGCCCTGTCTGCTTGCGTTAGTCACCTCGTCCGGCAGGGACTTCCTAAACCCCGGCTACAGCAGAGCCTGCTCTCACCCTCCCTCGGCTTCTTCAGCCAGCGGGACGGGCCGGCGGAGGCAGACAGCAGGCTGCGGCCACCCCGCACGACTCTGGGGCTCGTGGCGGGGGAGGAGGGCGGCTCGGCCGGCGGGGCGCTGCCCGCTGCTCTCCCGCCTCCCTCCGAC
>NW_005841835.1:1226654-1245401 GCF_000455745.1 Alligator sinensis
GGGCGGGCAGAGCCCGGGCCCCTCAGTGCCCGTCCGGGAGGCTCCCCGGGGAGCCCTGCCTGCGCCCGCCGGCTCCAGCCCTGGCTGTGTGTGTGGGAGGGAGCAGCCCCTGCCCATAAACTGGCTCATTTGTGGCCTCTCCAGCATCTGTGGGTGGCCCGCGCCCCCGTGCTCCACAGCCAGAGGCTGGACCTCGCTGGGGCTGAGGCTGGTGGCTGGGGATGGTAAGAGCCCGGGCTCCATTTCTGAGTGCCACCTTGAGGGAGATGGTGAGAAACCCCTGCTGGACAGGGCCCTGCATCTTTCTCATGGCTGCTGCTGGCCAGGAAGGGCACATGGGCATCTTGCAGAGCTGCCCATAACTTGCCCAGCCAGCCGGGTGAATCTCCGCTAGGATCGTTGGTGCTGACTCCCCCCCCCCCCCTTTCCCTTTCATTTTTCCTTCCCCCTGTTTTTTTTTTTTTTTTTTTTATTTGGCCACATATATTTTTGCTGCTGGCAGAGAACGGTACGTAAGGCAGTTACCGAATGAAAATCTCTAGGTGTTGTTATCACATCTTTCATGCTGACGGAGACGTCTAGGTGTTAGGGCAGTGTAAGAGTGCTGTTGGAGCCATGATAGTCTAGATGCGAGAGGCCAGGGTTTCTTAGTGATCCCTTTTATTGGCCCGACAATGTAGTTGGGCTACAGTTAAACAGGGAAGAATGTCTTGCATTCGAAAGTTAATCTGACCTCTAGCCCAACTACATCATTAATCCAATAAAGCATATTACCCCAAGAAATCCTTGCCTCAGTATTATGACACGAATGGTTGGGAGTTTGCAGTGACTTCACCACAAATGTTGATAGACTGATCTAATAGATGGGCAGTTTGATTCCTTAGCTTCTACAAGGGTAAATTCTTTGTAATTCCCTGTGTCTTTCCTGGGAGGAAGCTGAGAGGTTCTGACAGCCATTCTTCCTACATGGGGGTGGAACCAAATAATTTTTATTATTGAATGCAGAATGTGTTTGGATTTGTTCAAGGCAGAAACAAAACCCCAAGAAACCTTTCCTCTGCAAAGGCTCTACTTTCTTTTTCAAAGAGTGGTTGACAGACAGCTGAAAAAACAGCTACATGTCACTATTCAGGAGCAAGGAAGCTGAAAATTAATTTTGGGGTGAATCTTTGTTTGAAATCTGTGCGTGTATAAATAAAAAAGTAGAAAGTCTGTACTTTTCTTGGACACTTAATTTCCTGCCATAAGGGCACATGTTGTTCTCTCCTCTTCCCAGCAACGTATTTTAATTAAAAAGTCATTTCTTGTGTTTCAGGATGACTCGCTTGTAGTTTGGAAGGAGGTGGATCTGACCCGGCTGTCAGAAAAGGAACGTCGTGATGCTTTGAATGAAATTGTTATCCTTGCTCTGTTGCATCATGACAACATCATTGCCTACTACAATCACTTCATGGATAACACCACGCTGCTGATCGAGCTGGAGTACTGTAATGGTGAGGTTCTCATTCCCACTTAGAAATGGGAGGCTGCCATGCACCTCTGTTGCCCTTCTCAAGAAGCTGCTGGAGGTCAGGTGTATTTCTTGTATATCATCTAGAGCAGCGTTTCCCAACCAGTGTGCTGCGGCACATGTGCTGTCAGGCATGTCCAGGTGTGCCACGGCCTTTTGGGCTGGAGCCATGACCCCTACCTGCTGCTGCTGCGGACACAGACAGATGCGGAGTGTAGCTCCAGCCAGGCAGGGGACATGGCTCTAGCCTAAAATGCATCCAGCTGGCCGTGTGCCACCCTCCGCCCCCCCTGCTCCTCGTGCTTTTTTAGTGTGCTGCAGTGCTTTTTTATTTAGGTAAGTGTGCTGTGAGGTGAAAAAGTTTGGGAAATGATGTTCTAGAGGGGAGAGGGATGGAGCCAAACCCTGCAGTGCAGCTAGCAAAGAGGAGGTTGAGAGCTCTTTCGTGTTGGCCTGTTTGGGAGATGCCAACGAGAGAAATGCCCAGTACAGGGTGTTCCAGATACTGTCCAGTTTCTGGAACATTATGAGTAGATGAAACAATATAAGCAGGGTATTTCTAATACACAGCTCTTTCACACTTTTGCATATACATACAAACTAGGATGCAGCAGGGAAAGACAGGTTGTTCAGGTTGTGACTTTATTTTAGGATTGTAGTCAGAAAAAAAATCATGTCTTTTTCAAGACTCCTTTCATTTGATAGTTAGAACTAGAGCGTGAAAATCCACTTGTCCAGGCTGAGTAGGAACTTCTACTGGTCAGTGCCATCAGCTTCTGCAGTCTCTGCCATTTCGGAGATAAATGCTTCTAGCCATTATGGTTGTAATGAGAATCTTCCAAACTTGAATTGGGTATAGTTCGGTGCACTGATAGTTTCCCAAGTCTGCAGAGAGACTGATCCCAGTTGGGGACAGGGAAGTGGGAAGATGCCATTGTTATGTGTAGCCCAGCTACAGCTAATGGGAGGAGGAAGGTATGTATGTAGAGCTACTATCTCCATGTCTTAGAGCAAGGAGCACTACAACCTGTGTGTGTGTGTTTATACAGATAGAGTGCGACCAGTCCAGTGAAGAGCTTTAGTCCTGTTGCACCAGTAGATCATTATAGTAAACACTGATTAGTGTGCCATTTCAAAGGGAATGCAAATAATGGCAAATTATCCAGCAGTGACCAATAACCAGGAATTGATAATTGGTGGGGAGGAAGGCTGGCAGGGAGCGGAACAGCATCAAATTAAACCATAGCAGTGAATTAAACTGTGGGCAAATTAATCAGAATTTACTGCATTCTCTGGTAGAATTCCCTCATACTGCCACTGTGGAAAGGGTGAGGACTCCACCTGAGGTGTTACTGGCAGAGGGAGGCACCTGCACAAGAATCTTTTGTAGAGAGCAGGCAAGGATGGCCAGGCCTTTCCAGCCCCTTGGGTCTGCTGCACTTTGTTTGGAGGTAGGCTGGAGTCCAGCATAAGAGAAGGAAAGCATTAAGAGTCTCAATTTGGGGCCAGTATAAATTGATTGGAGGGGATGGAGAAGGACTGTATCTGTCCAGTTGCACACATTCATTCACACACTCTCAGTGAATTGTTTTATTTGGGGACTCTCCAGCTTTACTTGAATTATCTGGCATAGGAAGAGAAAAATATTTCAACTACAGTAGACTGGGATCTTCAGGCCCAGCAGGTTAGGGTACACAGTGGGGTTGAGGAGAGACCATGGTTGTGGGCTGAGAATGTGGCTTAGGATATAGGTGTGTTTTGCTACTTGTATTTTTTCAGTCACGTTTCACTGTAAGAGATATTAGATTAAATTTTTAGACAAGATTGTGTTAGAAACGATCAAATAATTTGTGGAAATAAAACATGGACAAAAAAGCACATGAAGAATACCTGTCTTCTTTATAACACCTTTTAAGGGGGTTTACAAGTGATTTTTTTCCCCCATTTTATGGATGGAAAAGCTGTAGGATAGAGACATTGTATGGGCACATATCAATAGCAGAAAAGCCAGATTCTTCCTGGAAGAGTGCCAGTTAATAATAATATGTGGAAAATACTTTGACACATACTTTATAGGCAGACATAATCACTGAAGAAAGAGCAGGGAAGAGGGAGTTTGGTCTGATAGTGGTGAACAAGCCAGCCATAAACTTGATGTATGCAAAAAAAGCTAGCATGCTTTTTGGCCTGTATGTGCACAGCAGCATCATATAAATAAGGAAGTGATTTGTTTCCTTATGAATGTTTGTTGAGATTGCACTGGAGATGATTATGGGTAAGGGCTGGAAGGTTTATTCTCTAAAGCAAAAGAAGAGCTAGAGATTAATAGCTTGTCTTGACTTACTCAGGAGTAGGAAAAAGTGTTTTAAAATAATGTAAACATGTGAACATGGCTGGGAGAGAAACTGTCCAGAGCATTGCAGGGTATAACTGGGGGAAAATGGGACTCTTAATACAGGATGTCTTCTCAAGGGAAGTGAAGAACCTCTGTGGACATATCCATATAGGTTTTCATAGATCCATAGATTGTTAGGGGCTGTAGATCATCGGGTCCATCCCCCCTGCTCTAGGCAGGACGACAACTTGGATTAGATGAGAGGGTCTCCTCTTGAAAACCTCCACCACCTCTGGAGGGAATTTATTCCATAGTCTGGACACCCTGACTCTGAAGGAGTTTTTCCTGGTATTAAACCTGAAGCAGCCTTCCAGGAGTTTGTACCCATTGGTTCTGGTCTTCCCCGGGGTGCCCTAGTGAACAGTTGTTCACCGAGCTCCTGATGCACTCTGATATATCAGTAAGCTGCTATCAAGACAAACTGAATCTGTAGGAAATATCCTGCTCTGTACCTCTGGGGATGGAAAGGCAGCCTACTGGGTCTGTTCCATTCTATTGACCATAATAACCTTGGGACATGAATACATGATCATGGAGGACTGAGACGGTAGCAGGATGAGATTAGAGATTTGCCACTTGCTGGGAAGGTGCTGGTCTGTTTGGGAGCCTGTTCTTGCTCACTGGGTGCTGCAGGCTACTTTGTTCATGATTTCTTGTAGCTCTTGTGCTTCAGCTTTCTTCACTGGGATTGCTAAGCAGCTTGCAGAGGCTGACAGTGACTATTGATGAAGAAAGCTGTTCTAGTTGGATTGCCAGTGTCAAGTCTGTTTGTCCTTCATCAGGACACTTGATGATCATAGAGGTAGAAGGCTGGGTGCAAGGGGGGTAAGCTTGATTTGGGAGGATGGGGCTGCAATTACTGCTGCTCTCTGAAGTGGCTGTAATTTTTGTTTTGAGGTTCTTGTGCAGGAGAATCTAGTCTGTTTTCTTGTGCAAGGTAGAAAGGTCTGCCTGTTCCAGGAAATGCTGGGAGGTAAAGGGTTAAGGGAGTGCTGTCATTTAATTCAGGGCCACCTCTTAGAACAGATTGAAGCTGGTGCTCAAAAAAACAATCCCTATCTGACTTTTGACATGCCCAGTCTATTTTTAGAGGGAAGAAGGGTGTATTTTGGAGGAGAACTTTGTTTTGGAAGCTCCTGCAGAGTCTGAGTGAAGGGCACAGAGGGAAAGCGGTTTCCTTTATAGAGGCTTCAGGCATCCAGCAGGTTTCCCAACTATACATTAGCAGAGTAATTACCCCCATTAACCAGGTTGTGCTTTTCTTTCACTTTTAATTACAGGAGGGAACCTCTATGATAAGATCCTGAGGCAGAAAGACCAGCTGTTTGAAGAAGAGGTAATTTAGACTATTTGAGGAGAGTGGTGGGGCAGGGCTTAGTGCTGTCAAACATGTCCCGTTATCTTAAGTATTGATACCTTAACTAATTTCCATAACATTGGCATTCCTCTACCCTAGTCAAGAGTCTCTATGGGTATTCTTTGTGCTGTAGTCCTGCCTCTTAGATGTCTAAAGCAGTTATGTAGCATCAGGAAGACTTTCTTTCAGGCTGTGGATATCTCTAAATAATGAACTAGGGAGAAATAATGAAAGGAGAGGCTTTGAGAACCTCACTTAAATCACCCCTTCTGCTTTCTATTCTGGTTATTGCTCTTCTCAACTCTTGGCCTTTCACAGGGTCTTTTCCAAGTATGACTAATTCTTTATTGGCATTACGAGCTTGTCTTGCCATAGGCATTTTCCTGGACTATTCTTCGTTACTCTATTTCACTTCCCATTAATTATCCACACTCATGCCATCCACCTCCCACGGTATTCAAAGATCCCTCACACTTACCTGTTCATATACTGAACCTAAGGGCTTTATGGATCATGGAAAGGCTTACATGGTCCAAGTTAAAGATTCATAAGACACCCCCATCCTGGATTTCCCCATTAGCTGCCAAGTTACTGATTACTGTGGTACTGATCACAGTATGTCTTGACATTTATTTGATCAAATGATTTTGTGTAGGTTCCCTGTTGTAATCGATCCCCATCCTCTTTTAGGGGACTGATAAAGATGTCTCTCTCAAAGAACATCTGGCCAGTGGTTTCCCTGCTGACTGTCTTCAGGTCCTCATGCTTTAGCTTTCAAGGAGAGTGGTGTTTGTTTTGCAGTCTCACATACAGCTTTTGTTCCTCCCTCTGCAGATGGTGCTGTGGTACCTGTTTCAGATTGCATCAGCGGTGAGCTGCATCCATAGAGCTGGAATCCTTCATAGGTAGGTGTTACATGTAAAGAGGCTAGTGTGAGCCTGTGGAACTTGTGTCAGAGGACAGAATCCCTCTGAGAACTCGGTGTTCTTACTTTTGGAGCAGCCTGCCCCTAGCTGAGGTGAGGCATGGGAAGAAGGGAAATTGGCGTGTGCCTGTTTGTCCCTTTGGAAAGTTTCCTTGCGTTGAGCCTAGCTGGATCTCCCTGGATTAAAGACCCCCATCATCCATGAGTTTTGTTTAGGTTAAAAGCAGCATCATCAGCTCTATATAATGAACTAGAAAGCAGTCTTTCTGGCTAGCCTGTGCTGCATCTGTCATCTGCTCTCTGGGGAAGTCTGAAATCTGAATTAATTAGTAAAAAGTCCAGATAAGAAGGGAGTAAACTGGCCTCTGACTGTTTGAGCCAAAAAACAGATGTTTCCTAAGTGAAGCAGGATTGAGATAGTTTCTGCCTCACCAGCAACTGTCTCCATCTGGAGAATGATGCATGATCTTATGTGATGTTGTTAAATCTGTGATGTTATTTCTGTGAGCTAATAGAAGCATAGTCTGATTGGCGCATCACTGTGGCATCCACACTTGTCACGTGGCCAGAACATATGACACAATTATCCTGGGTTTGGTTCAGCTCTATTTCCTTGGCCTATTATTTCAGTGCATCACTGGCCTCTATAATGACAGTCGTCACATTCTGTCTGATAAAAGGAGGAAATAGGGTTTTTTTTGCCCATTTTTGAGGAATGAGACAAGTTGCTACCTACTCTGTATGTCAGGAGTGGCCAAGGCATGGGCAAAATGACAAGGCTCATGAGTTTTGTAATGCATCTCCTATTTAAGGTAGTGGTATGGGCTGCAAAAATTACTATTCCCAGGATGAAGTGTGATGTGCATGTTCAGCAAAGTTGGTGTGTTGCATTTTGCCTTTGCAGCACGGTCCTCATGAAACACATCTATACAGGAGAGCCCAGTCATTTGTATCTGGGTGATTTGCAACCCATTTAATTCATAACTGTTTGCTGCAACTTTTACTTGAGAGTGCCTCTCCTCCACTCACCTGTAGCTTATCCACAGTCTTGCACAGCTGATTGAAGGAGCAGTGCCCTTTGAAATTAAAAGCCTCTGAAAATAGCTGGAGTCCCTCAGGAGTTCTGCCTAGCTGTTTGCTGTGACTCTGTACATGTTACTTCTCAAACCCTCATCAGAGCTGAGTTGGGGACCTGTCCTTGTGAAGTATTTGGGTCCTACCATATCACAATTTGTTCCATTTTATACATATTGGATACATCCACCTGAGTAACCTTCATTAGGAGAATCATTTGGGAGTTTTTTTGCCAGCTGCCCATTTTGGGTTTTGGGGTTTTCTTGTTTTGGGGTTTTGTTTTGTTTTTTTATTAATGGCAGATGTGATGCTCTCTGCTGCTTGGTAACGATAGCCCTACTCCATGGACTCAGTTAGAGCACCTCTCTGCTGTCCAACATGACAGTGAGGGTCACAGTTTTGAGTAGGGGTACACTGATAGAGATTTTGGGGGCCAATACCAATAGCCAGTTTTTAAGGAGGCATATCGGCCAGTACTGATCTGATTTCCGATACACAGCTCTTCAGCTTGAGGAGCTGTGTCCAGCTGGTTAGTTGGGAGGGAAGTGGGGATGCAGATCAAGGCACCTGCGGAGAGGGAGGGAATGGGGCTGGGGCAGGGGCAGTTGCTGACCAGCCAGGGCAGTGAGAGGTGTGGGACAGAGCCACAAGCAGCTTGTCTAGGAGGCAGGGGCATGTATCCCCCGGATCTGTGTGGGGCAGGGTGGGCTGGGGCTGGGGTGAGACAGGTGTGGCTCATCAGAGGGGCATGGGAAGAGGGGGTGGGGTGGCTCCTGCCACTGTGTGCAGCTCGTTTGGTGGCTCCCGCTGCTGCTCCGTCCACTCATGGGGGTGGGATGGGCATGTGCCCCCAGATCTGCGTGGGGCAGACTGGGGCCGGGCTTTTCCTTGCCAGGCAGATCTGGGGGCACATGCCACCCCCTACCCCATTCCCTCCTGGACAAGCGGCAGGAGCTGCCAGATGAGAACTGGATGAGCCGCATGCAGCCAGTGAGAGCCGCACCTCCATCCCATGCCCACCCTGGCTTCGGTTGGGTAGTCCCAGCCCCAACCCTAACCCCAGCCCCGCACCCTCCCTTACTGCAGGGGGCCTTGATCTGCCCTTCTACCACACCAGACTTACCAGCTGTATGCAGTACTCCACACTGCTGGCTCTGCTCCTTACTGCCTACGTGCTGCACTGCGGCTATGTGCATGCATGGGCATTTATTAGACAAATTATTGGCCACATTGGGCCAATTTCCAGTACAGAAATTTTCTTTATATTGGTGCTGATCTGATATCGTGTATCGGTGCGTCTCTAGTCTTGAGGGATGTCAGTGCCCCCATTGTTCCTTGGGTGCTGCGCTGAATTTGTTTTTGAATGTTTGAAGCTCTTTCCTCCCACTGCACACATTACCAGAAGATACATCTGCACGGCTACCCCTGCACTCTTGACCCTGCAGCCACACAGCAACGACCTGACCCACTGGCCCTGCTCTGTGGGCACCGTATGCAGAAACAAGATGGTGCTGCTGTGAGGGAGCCTCTACTGCTCCCCTCAAGATCTTTCTCCAGCATGCTTGAGCACAATGGAGGGGAGCTCCCATGAAGCGACCACATTGCTTCATTTTCAGGCTTGGCCTCGTGGAGCTGGTGTGGATGCAGGGGGTGGGGCTGTGCTGTTCAGTGGCAGTCTTGAGGATGTCAGGGCAGCCATGCTTCTCTGTGGTTATCCAGAGGGACATAGCCTACTGGATAAATGCAGTGTTCTCCTTTGCTTGGGGTTGTCTGGAGCTGTTCTTGGAAATGTTTGCTGGTACATTGTGGGGCATTTGTTTAGAAATGCTGGCCCTGGGGGGCATGTAACACCCACAGTTCATGGATTGCAGTGACTTCCTCTTTACAGTTCCAGGTACTAATATCGGTGTGCAGTGCTCTAAATGTAGAATAGTTTGTCAGGGGTTGTGTGCTCTCACTGAGTTCTGGAATTTAACTTTCTTCATAGCTGAGGGAATCTTTTGACTTTCTAGAATGAATGTATAGCTTGTCTGTTCCCAAAAGCCTGAGCAGGGTAAGAGTGGGGATGGTCTGTTTAACAGCTAGGCCCTAGGGTTTGATCTTCCAGTGTGTTTGTATTAGAATGTATTAATAACTTTTTTTTGGTGAAGTCAGAGATGCCCTGCCCTTGGCTGCTGATAGAAATGGCAAAAAATAAAGCTTTTTAATGGCCTTCACTGGAGAGTGGGTTCAGAGGGGAAAGAACTGCACTTGGTCTGTGGCTTGTACATTGGGATCCGAAGGATGAACATGTTATTTTTCTGTGTCTGTGTGTATGATAACATAGCTGGTAGGCAGTTTAGGATGAGATCTTCTCAGTCTCTGCAACACTGGGAGAACTTCATGTACGAAGAGGAGAAAATCAGTTCTGGTACAGTAAAGACAACTGTTTCAGGACCAAGACAGAAGGGATGGTAGTGTGTGTTCACTCCAAATTCTGATGACTGAAATCCAGGCATGTTTTTCTAATGATTCTTTTCTTTCTCCTTCTAGGGATATCAAAACATTAAATATCTTCTTAACCAAGGCAAACCTGATTAAACTGGGAGATTATGGGTTAGCAAAGAAGTTGAACTCTGAGTATTCCATGGCTGAGACTGTGAGTATCTATTTGTTTTGTCTTTTGAATTAATGGCGTTGTCTCCACCTCTTCAATGTCTGATGGATGTTTTCTGGGGGGCAGAGCTAGGACATTGCAATTTTCCTGCCATTTACCTTGTGTGATCTTTCCTTCCCTCTCCACATCCTTGTTAATCTCAGTAGTTTTTGAGAGTAACCAACTATTTTGCTACTTTCCCCTGCCCTGGGGAAATGTCAGTATGTTCATTGCTGAAATTTATTTTTTGGAGACATGTCTCATTTCCAGGCTGGTGATTGAAGAGTAGCAATAGGCTACATGCTCAAAGCAATATTTGGAACATGTTTCTTGAAATATAAAATGTGGCTGTATTAAAGGAGTTCTGTGCTTCTCATCCCAGCATCTGATAAATGGCATTTCTGAGGGCTTATCTATGCAAAATAGTGCAGACATGCAGATACTTAAGCTAGCCCTGAATGAGCTGAAACTGGAAGTAGTGTATATGCATTAATGCAGTGCTTTCCTTGGTCTGTTTGCTTCAAAAGGCCTTCTCAGCCATCAAGTGCAGCCCCCTATATCTGCAGGCAACCATTTCTCCAAGACTCTTTTTGCTTACCTTTTCAGGATCTAGAGGAGAGGCCCACTAAAGATGAGTTGCTTGCCCACCTCCCTTTCTCAGTAAAGGCAGGGCTACTTAGATCACTGCACTAAAGTGGCTCTAATTCTTCCACCCAAGGTAGCTTAAATCTGTTTGCTCAGGACTGCATTGTGTCATGTCAATGTACTCTAGAACACTTGCCACTTCAGCATAAGAGCTCTGAACTAAACACAAAGAGTGCAAAAGTGTCCAGGAGAAATGGTAGCTTTTACTCCTGTCTCTGAGATAATGGGGTGTCTCAATATTTATGTTAATTTTTCTTTTTGATTTAGTTTTCTGAATATCCTTTCTGGGGAAGAGGTTTGCAGAAAAGGTCAATTTTAAGCTTCCAATTTTGTCAGCTTTCAGACTGGTTTCATTCCAGTCCTCTCCAGCAGAGTATTTCACAACCTGAGTTCTAATGTAGAAAATGGTCTGCTGCAGTCATCTGGGATCTTGGCCTTCCAGCTCCACTGTTCCTGTGGTGAATAGCATACTTGGAAGGGGAGATGGTCTTTTAGGTCCCAGTGCATTAATGGCTGTGTGTGTTAGGACACTAGCCAACTCTCACTTCCCCTGTACCTGCCCTGATAGGTTTAATGATTGCTATTGGTGTCATCTTGGGATGTATAATTAAGCATTTGTCAACTTCCTTCCAGAACATCAACATCATTATGCAGCCTCATAATAAACATGAGCATAACATTACTGTACAAAGTCTCTGGAAGCATCTGCTATAGCAAAATCATTTCAATTATGACATGTTTTTCCCAGGCTCATAACTTTCCAAGAAATTTACTTTTTGTGCAAGGAATTTCCATGCTGGTTTGTTACCCAAATGGAATGAGGAGTGGAAAGTTTGAGCAAAATTCCTTTAATCTCTTTAGCTGCTTTGAGCAGGCTGGCCATGCTCTCATTCATACCAGTCTCCCATCTGGCTGAAGTTTAAACCTGACAATGATTAGAGCTCACAGAATTGTGCACTTACCATATGGCATAAGTGAAAATGGATGGTAGAGTAGAAGGAATGGGAAAGTAGAAGGGATTGAAGTATCCCTCCCTTTGACTCTACTGGACCCTTTCATTCTGAAATAGAACAGTCCTTGTCTTGTCAACATCCCATAATCATAAAGGACTGCTTAGAGCTGGAGATGGCATCTGCTTTCAGATACTTTCTGGATCCATTTTCTCTCACCCTTCCCAGGACAGTTGGGAGGGGATGGGGTTAACTGGGTGGCTGAGCCTCATTTTATGACCTATTCTGAACCCTCGTTTGCCTTCCCAAGTCAGGCAGCAAAAAGGGAGGCAAGGGCTGCAATTCCTGTTCCTGTACTAGTGATATCCACTATATGCTACATCAGAGTTCTAGCAGCTAGGTGTTTTCAGCTTTCTTATAAACACATGACAGACAGGATTTGCAATGGAAATGTTTGGTAGGCCTGTAATAACTGTCATGGGTAGTAAAGTCCAGAAACCAGGATCTGGCTGGTATGTGTCTGACATCTTTCTGTTCTTTGTTTTCTAGCTGGTGGGCACCCCATACTACATGTCCCCAGAGCTCTGTCAGGGAGTGAAATACAACTTCAAATCTGATATTTGGGCAGTGGGCTGTGTCGTTTTTGAGCTTCTCACCCTGAAGAGAACCTTTGATGCCACAGTAAGTCTGCATACCAAGGGACAAACCCATTGTGTTAGTGGTGGTTGTTCCAATGTCTGCACTGATCCTGTGGCTTTTGTTATCTCTTGCTTTTCTTTGTGAGCAGTGATTGTTTGAGTATGAAGAAATTGGATAGGGAAAGCATTGGTCTCAAAAACAGTGTTTAAATCCTGTTGTCCTGGTCCCACCTCAGTTGTGAGAGGAGTGTGTCTGTCTGATATATCTGAGAGTCACTGTAGGCCTGTGTGAGTGGGTAAAATTATGTGCTGTCACTTTGTCTGCCTTGTCAGTGGAGGCTAAACTCCAATGAGTGAGAGCTGCGTAGTGCCCTGGAGTTTGGGGGTGAGGAGCAGCTAGGGTACTCCTTCTCATTGAGACAACCTGAAGTACTGAGATGAGTCTGCCCTCCCCTCCCTCAATGGGTCATTTAGAATAAAAAATGATGTTGCCACCAAGGTGTGATCATGGCAGATGTAGCATTTCTGTTGGTGAGTCTAGTCACACAGGGACTGGAAAGAGGAGGAGGGCATGTTTCTGCAGTAAACCTCTAAGGCGCCCTGCATCTCCTCCTGTTGAGCATGTTCAGCTCCTTTACAGTAGCACACTGTTTCTACCTAGAACCCTCTGAACTTGTGTGTGAAGATTGTACAGGGGAATCGGGCCATGGAGGTTGATTCCACTGTCTACTCCTGGGAGCTGATTCAGATGGTGAACTCCTGCCTCGATCAGGTTGGTGAGATGTATTTTCTTCTCAGATCCTTTACCCAGCTGCCCCAGTCATGCAGTTTTGAGGGCAACTGGTGAGCTGTGTGTTGCTGGGTGAGGGCTGGTGATATAAGAGGGGTTCTTACATGCAGCTGCCTGTGCAACTCAGTATGTTTGTGAGAGTGATCTGACCTTCCTTCTGCTCTCTAAAGCTACCTCATTTGGATACTTTCCCAGCCTGATGGGACTGTGGGAGCTGAAGGGTCTGTTTGATGCTGTTTTTAGGTGCTAGTTAGTTGAAGTTACCATATCTCAGCACTGTAGAGATGGAACATTCTTCCAGAATAGCCTATTTGGGCTCTAGCTCTCTGGACTGCATCTCTTGTTGCCCTTGCAGTGTTTCTTGGAGACAGTTACATTTCATATCCTTGGAACGTGCAAGTCTGCAAATCAAGAAGCTAGCATTTACCCTTCATTTTCCAGACACTTGGCTAGCCTCTTGTTTCACTGTGGTGTGACCCTTTTCTATTCTGAAAGGAAGTACCACAAGAGGCAGGCGGGGCTAGAATGAGTTATCCTGTTTTAAGATTTCACTGTAGATAATGACCCTTTCCCTAGGGAATGACCTGTTGCTCACCTCTTTCAGGATCCTGAGAAGAGACCCACTGCAGATGAGCTGCTTGAACACCCCCTTCTCAGCAAACGCAGGAGGTAACCAGATGTTCTTACCTCAGACCTGATTGAGTCATGGGTGTTAGGAGGAACAATGGGGCTGCCTTGTGCAGAGGAGTTACTTTGGTGCTTCCCAAGTTAACTCTTTGGAGTGACATCTCTTGGGCACTTGTAGAGTCATTATAAAGGACCTTTTATCATCTCCTGCATCTGATGTATCAAGCCCAGTCCTGGGTTTTCTCTCTTCGCCCTTCTTTGGAGACCTGTAATGAAAATGTACCACTATTAGTAGTTATTTGCAACTCTGGTCCTCTGTAGGCTACCCCTCTTTGTTCAAGAGCCTGGAGGTTTTAACATGTGCTCCTCTGTAGTGACTTAAATGGCCTGGTTAAGAATTTGTTTCTGCCATTTGTTATTGTTATTCAATCATAACACCTTGTAGTCCCAGTCCTGGACCAAGACTGCTATTAGGCTGGTCACTGTACAAAGAGAACAATATGATAGCTCCTTCCCCAGAACACTGATAGTCCAACTAATCTACAGAGACTGGGCTCTCTTATTCATATGATAGGGTGGCTGTGGGCTGTGACATTGGACAGTCTGAGTCATGCTTTGGCCATCCTCATGGTAGTAGACCTATTTACTTGGACTCAAGTGGGTTTTTTTTTGTTTTTTGTGTTTTTTGGGGTTTTTTTGTTTGTTTGGTTGGTTTTTTGGGTTTTTTTTACTGGTAGCCAGTCTTCAGAATAGTACCACAGAGTGGTGTTTTTCTGAATATACCATCTTTAGGAAGATGCATAAAACTGAAGTCTTGATACTGCTTTCCCAATTAAAAGTGCCAGGCCACTCTTCACACAAGTAAGGTGTTTGTTTCAGTGCTTCAGTTCTAGTGTATATGTTCCCCCTGCAGCTTTATTAGCTCTGTAACAGATTACTTCTATCCTGATTGTTACTGCTTATTGCTGTGCTCTATTAAACAGTCATCTTGTTCCACCCCAGTGAGAGCAGCATTTATTGGAAAGGGAAGTCATCCTTGTATATGGTTTTTCAGTTTGTGGAGTCTGTAAATTGCTTTGGGATACAATAACTCACTGTTTTTTATAACCTTTCTTTTTTTTCCCCTCTGTGTCAGGGAGATGGAAGAGAAGGTTACACTGCTTAATGGGCCAAACAAACGACACAGGTAATTCCATGGCTGCCTGTTTAAATGGACGCTTGTAGATAAAAATTTCTCAGATTAAAAAAAGCGTTGCTGAGAGTAGGGTAGTGATGTACCTTCCAGAGTCTCTGGGCTAACTAAATCAGAGATGCATAAGCTTTTGTGAGCCTGAGTTCGCTTAATCAGATGCTGTGAAAGGACATGCATAGAGCAGTGTATCAAAGAGCAAATGCTTTGAATACAAAAAGGAGGGAGGGAGGTGGGGGCAGTACTAGGGGAGGCAAACAGGTAGTAAACCCATAGTGACAAAGGGGTCACAAAAGCTAATCCAGGCAACAGGATTATGATCTGTGATCATTTTATGCCGTACTTAACATGATTCAGTCTGTGGATGACCGTTGTAACAAAGTGTCCTAGTTTAGGAGAAATTTAAATGCTTGAAATTTAGGGAATTCCTACAGCTTTGCCCTGATATTTGGTCTTTCCTCTACCTATATGTGGAGATGATGTGGTATCTTGCACAACTATAGTCTCCCTGCTGAAAGGTGAATTCCACAGTGGTCTGATCGGTGTATGAGATTATAATCTCATTATAATCTCTTAGCCTCTTTTCAGGCTTATTAGGTGTAAAGATAGGAGGGGATCTCCGTTTAAGTGGAGAGTGAATGGATTTCTGTCTTTGAAATCAGTCACACAGTTAGTGGCATGTTACATTTATCTGTCTTGCTGGAGCAATATACAGCTGAGAAAAACAGGTCACCAGTGTACATCTCTATTCCTCAGGTTACTTTGTTATGTGGCTTGACTTTGTGAATGACTTGAAGGAAAAGGTAGAGTGGTGGCATTAGGAGGTGGCCAGCAACAGTCTGTTCTTGACCTTTTTGGACTCAAGGCACCCCTTGCTGGGCTTGAGGCACGTCTCACTGACTTCAGGGCACACCTCTGTAACTTGTGTGTGAATTGTGTGGCACCTAACTTCAAAAAGTAATTTTATAAATTGCAGTGCTTACCTCCCTGCAGAGGGGCTGGGCAGTGGCTGGGGGAGATTGACCAGTCAGGGACAAGCCTGAGCCTGTACTTATCTACTTAGACTATCCTCTTAGGGAATTTATGCACATAAGTTTTCATGCTGTGATGCACCAGTGATCCAGTGTGTTGGAGCAGACTCGATTAATTGCACCCAGCACTGCGTCACATGCATTTGTATAAACGGCAAGCTGTGTGTCAGTGCTGGGGAAATGGCAGTGGCGTGCTTTTGAACTAAAACACATGGAAGGTAGGGATTATTGGAACATAACATGGAAGGTGTTTTAGTTCAAAAGCGCACCACTGCCATTTTCCCAGTGCATTTTGCCATTTATATAAATATATGTGATGCAGTGCCAGGTGCTTTCAAAAGCGCTTGGGCTGCATCACACATGTCTAAAAATGCCTTTAATCTTTTCACACCTTGAGATACCCTTCAGAGGATTTAGCGTTACCCCAGTGGAGAATCACTAGTCTATATGTTCCTTCTGACCTTCCTTCTTCATGGACAGGAGTTAGAATGAATTCCTATCAGTTTGGGTGTCTGAGTACTTAGGGCTTGTAGACAGGTTGAGGAGTTGTTTGTGTTTTGAGGTTCATAGAAAAATGGATAGCCTTATAGAAAAATGGGGCTGGTAAAGGCTCAGGAGGTCATGTAGTCCAGCCGTGCGCTCAAGGCAGGATCCTTCCTGTAGAATCATGTCAGACAAATATTTGACTAATCTGT
The DNA here is from genome assembly GCF_000455745.1 of Alligator sinensis. Taxonomy (NCBI): domain Eukaryota; kingdom Metazoa; phylum Chordata; order Crocodylia; family Alligatoridae; genus Alligator; species Alligator sinensis. Next base: position 1,243,116 of record NW_005841835.1, read on the forward strand.
ATGTAACATTCAGTGATGGAGAGTCCACAGCCTCTTTAGGAAATCTGTTCCATTGCTTAACCACCCTCAAAATGAGAAAGTTCTTCCTACTTTCCAACCTACATTTCCTGTGTTGGAATTTAATTTAATTGTTTCTTGTACTGTCCCAGTGGATATGGAGAGCAATTTAATCACCATTCTCTTTATAATAATCTTTTTTCGTATCTGAAGATTGTTATGCAATCTGCCCTCAGTCTTCTCTTCTGTAGGCTAAATAAGCTCCATTATTCTGGCCTTTCTTCATATGTCATTTTCATTACACTTCTGGTCATTTTATTGCTCTCCTCTGGACTCCTTACAATTTGTCCCAGTATCCAAGATGAGGCCACGCTAGCGCCAGCTAGAGTTGAAGTCACTTCCCTTGACTTGCCTGTTAACTTCCCTGTTAATACATCCCAATAGGCTGCTTGCTTTTTTGCAATGATATTACAGTGCATGGTTGATTTGTTTATACTCAGTTGGTGATCCACTATAAACCTGAGATCCTTTTCCATAGTGCTGCAGTCAAACCAGTCATTCCCAAATTTGTATTTGTGTATTTGACTGTCCCTTCCCAAGTATGTTGCTTGGCTTTTGTCCTTACAGAACTTCATTCAATTTAATTTGAACCAGGTTATCGAGGTTGTTTTGAATCCTAATCCTGTTCTCCAAAGCATCCACTATGCCTCCCAGTTTGGTGCTGTCTGCAGATTTCCATCCTCAAAGTAATTTAATGAAAATATTGAATAGTACTGGACCCAAGACAAATTCCTGGGAAACCCAACTTGATGTCTCTTGATATCGCTAATGGCTGTTCTTTGAGTATGATTATCCAATTAGTTAAACAACCTCTGTATAGTAGTTTCATCTACCCCACACTTCATCAGCTTGCTTATAAGGATGTTATGTGAGAAGCTGAGACATGCCCATCCAAAAGGCTCATTACCTTGTCATACAAAGAAATAAAGAATTATTTGCCCTTGACAAATCCATTTTGGATCTCAGGCTGGCATTGAGAGGGCAATTATGATGGGCTGTGATATGTTTCTAGGACAGTTGGAAGGGAGAGTAGTGAGTGGAGACTGGACTCTTCAGGCCAAAGTGGCAACATTGGATTTAGGCTTTTTAAAGGACCAGATATTAGAAGCTGGCTATCCTTGAATGTGTAAGTGGTTGAGTATACCAGAAGAAGGTCAAATCACCACCTTTATATCATGAGTGGCTTGTGTTTCAGCTAGTCTGTAAACTAAGGAAGACTAGAGAGTCTGTCCTTCTTCAGTGTTCGAAAACTAGTGCTAAAATGGAATAGTGACAACGTTAATATTGTTACTAGAAAATTAACTATAAGTTTTCTGGTTTTTCTAGCTTGTAACATTTTATAAGCAATAAAAAACTTAGCAGTCGTTTGAGGGGTGCTGGATTTTTATTTTCAGTAGCTGTAACAAAGTGTTTGTCTGAGAATCTCCTTTGTGTGTGTGTGTGTGTAGAAGTGGACGGTAGGAGAGAGTGTTTTGTGCTCAGATAACTTGAAATTCTACCCCAGCTGTTTTAGAGAGAATTGTGATTGTAGGGAGAGGAGAAGAACACAATTAAGGAGGTAAGGATTAACACTAATCCCCCCCTTGCAAAAGAACTGCGAATAATCCATGGTTTGTTTGTGGGGGTTTTTTAGTAAAAATCATGTGACAAACTCTCATCCTCAGAGACTAATTTACTTTCTGTTGAGAGTGCCTGTGCCTGTAAAACAAAATGATCAGAGGGTGGGGTGGTGGTCAGAGCAGGTACCTAGCATCCTCAGGACATTGTAATCACTGTCCAGGGGAACCATGCTACTTGGGAGCAATTTGACTACCAGTTGTTTGAATTTTGTGACAGTCTTTCATAAACCTGGGATTGTGGATGAGTTCTGGAATCTTTTCTAATGTACATAGCAGGTGACTGTAGCAGATCATTTTTTCTGCTGGTGAATTGTTATATAGTTTGATTTTCTTTTCTTTTTTTTTCCCCTCACAAATTAGAAAGTGTTGGGCAAGCTCTTCATGGAGTTGCATTACTTGTCATTAGAGGTGCACTGATATATCTGCGCCATATGGGATCAGCACTGATAAAGGGAAAATTAACATTATTGGGGGTTTTTTGGTCAGTGTAGCTGATAATGTCACCAATAAATATGATATGCCTTCTGGCCGGGTCCCTGGACGCCACGTTCATGTGGCCAGAAATGCAGTTGGGAGATGTAGAGAACAGTGCCTTGCAATTAATTCTGTG
>NW_005841835.1:1245468-1264079 GCF_000455745.1 Alligator sinensis
GAGGGGGGCAGGGGCTGAGGGTGCTGCCCAGCCAGAGCAGTGAACAGGACCTGGGGCTGGGGCAGGGAGCAGGATGGAGCTGTGGGCAGCTTGTCCAGGGGGTTGGGGTCAGGGCTGGGGATGGGGAGGCAACTCCCCACTGCTGCACGCAGCCCCTGGGCGAAGGCATGGAGGGGGCATGTGACCTCCCTCAGATTTGTGTGCGGGGTCGATGAGGGCTGGCTGCTCGCTGTGGGCTCGGGGATTTCTGCTCTGCTGCCTTTGCCCCAGCGACTCTGCATCAGCCTCATGTCCCCTGGCTGCCTGGCAGCAGTGGGGGCAGCAAGTTTTGCTCCCAGGGCAAAGGCAGCAGAGTGAAGAGCCCCGAGCCCACAGCAGGCAGCTCACATCTGCCCTTGCCCTGCTCAGCTCTGCTCTGCTCCAGTTAAAAGCTTCCCTATACCACTTTTAAGCCCCAGGACACTGATCCCTGGGACAAGCTGCCCATGGCTCTGTCCTGATCCCCAGTCCCTGCCCCACTCCCTCCCCACCATGGGAGCCTTGATCTGTTCCTTCCCCTCCACAGACTTACCTGCAGGGCGCTGCTCTCTATACTGCCCAGCTGCATTCCTGTATATCGATTATCAAATCGGTATTGGCCAATATGGCTGGTTAATAATCGGCTATTGGTATCAGCCAAAAAAATCTTTATCAGTACACCCCTACTTGTCATCCACAACTTATTCCTTCTACTCTAGTTTCCTTTTTGCTATTGTTTTTGTGGAGTGATTAGTTGGTACATACCTGTGTGTTTGCTTCTTGATTGGATGGCTGAAACTCTAATAAAGAGAGAGGGAAATGAGGAATTGCAAGGTATGTGTGTGTTTGCATGATTGTTTTTGAAGCTTTTCTTTTTTGAACAAGAATTGTGTGGATTTTTTTTCTAAAAGAAAAAAGTGTTAATATTTGTAAAGTGCTGCAGCTCAGGCCTGGACAGACGACTCCAATTAGTCGGCACAGGGGAGCTGAAAAAAAGTTGAATACTGTTGACTATGATCATGCCTCAGTACTAAGTACTCATATGTTCTGGGGGATTTTGTACAGATCGAGCACCATGAATGAGACTCCCATTGCAGTGGTGACTTCGCGCACTAGTGAGGTGTATGTGTGGGGGGGCGGGAAGTCAACCCCCCAGAAGCTGGATGCCATCAAAAGTGGCTGCAGTGCACGCCAGGTGTGTGCGGGCAACACTCACTTTGCCGTGGTGACAGTGGAAAAGGAGCTCTACACTTGGGTGGTAAGTGAGACAAAGAGAAGGAACCCGAGAAGGAACCCGGGAGGCTAGGGGCAGAACAACCAGTATGGTGTCAGCATCACCATCTGTGGATCATTCATTAGTCTGTTTGAAACATGAGGATGAGCTCAAGAGGAGGGGAGAGAGTGGAAGTGAATTCAAGAAATGAATGAAGTGGGGAAATTTGTGGGCTGAGGCAGCACCGTTGGGTATAACCTCTCAACAGGAATCTGTTTACAGGGTGGGGGAGGCTTCTGTTGTGGTATTAGCTGTTGAAGTACTGCTGATGTTACCCAGAATTGCAGCAGACCTTTGGGTGGTGAGGGGGTGGAGGTAAGATACTACTGTGAATTACTGTCCCAAGCTCAGGGCCCTTTTCCCTGCCCTTGATCCATCAAAGGGTGGTGGAGGCCTTCTTTCATTAGTCCAGTGTCTATTCTGGGAGAGGATGAGTGGATGAGCATACCAGGGTGTAGGAGACATAGGATTCTGAGTAGTCTGCAGCGAAGGCTCCTGCCTTCACTGATGAGCTGGAATTTTGGTGAATCAGGACCTGGGGATTTTCAGCAAATTCCGTTCCATGTTCTTTTTGCTTTGATATTCAACTAAATATATTTATCCTGCACCTAAACTATCAGTGTTCATAGATTTCTGTATCAACCATGCATAACTAAATCACAGAAGTAGCCAGCAGGAAATGTTACTGTCTGGGTAGGAGAGGGTCTCTGGGGAGAGAGGCAGTTTAAGATTGTCAGACAAACGCATTCATTGAACAAATGTGAAAAAATGATAAGGGAAATAGTTTGTGGTATTGACATTTAAAATGTCATGTTTAGGTTTCAAAGTCAGCACCTTATCCAGATAAATGGGGTTATTCACTACTTGGAGCTATTATTATTTTGTCTTTAGACCCTGGCAGACGTGTCACTGATGAGCAATGTGCCTAATATGCTTAAGGGTTAGAAATGTACGTAATCATCAAGAAAACTGAGATTCCGTACCACAGGTCTGCTGCAAGGACTGGATTCTGTGGTATGACAGATTACTCAGGAGCTTAGCCATACATTTGGGTAGGAATAGGGAAGGAGATTTTCTTTCTGATCCTTTAGGGTTATCAGCTGCTGGCTCAAAACCTGATTACTCCTCCTCGGTGCATGACTGTAAAGCTACCTGAGGGCTCATGTTAGCTTTCCAAGGGTGCTTGCTGTCTACAACACTGAGAGCAGCCCTTTTACTAGGGTGGGTAAAGAACTTCCTTTTGCTCTTCTCTTTTCTTTCCCACCTTGTCCTTGGTTACTCCACCCTTCTCAGTTATTGATTATAACCCTTGAACTGTGGGCATATATCCTCACCAGGTTTCCCTGTCTTACAGAACATGCAGGGAGGCACCAAGCTGCATGGCCAGCTGGGGCATGGAGACAAAGCCTCCTATCGGCAGCCAAAGCATGTGGAGAAGCTGCAGGGGAAGGCCATTCGTCAGGTGTCCTGTGGGGCTGATTTTACAGTCTGCATCACAGGTAAGTGATGGATGATAGGCTCTGTGGTAGAAGCAAGTCTCTACAGATGGACACAGCCCATCAGTAATAAAACTGGACACGGGGCACATACCACCCACCTCTTGTCCCTTGCTCTGATCACTAGGTATGAGGCACATGTGTACTGATAAGTAATAGATGGGTGGGAAAGTGAAGCAGTTTGAGACTTGTCTTGGACTATGGAGTCCAGGACAAAGTAGGATAGGGCAGGCAAAATACAGCCCACGGGCTGGATCTGGTCTGCCAGGCCATTCTATTTGGCCCATGGGGCCCCTGAAAAATTTAGAAACTTAATATGTATCTACTCCCGGCTGCCTGTCAAAGATGACAGGAGCCTGGGGCAGTAGGGCCTAGGGGGAACTGGCAGGACCCAGCAGCCAGGCTTGCCTGGCCCAGCCCCCTCCCCCAACCCCTGGAAGCCTCTGCCTAGCAGAGTCTTCTGGCCTGGGATCCTGGGGCTGTTCTCACCTCCCTGTGCCAGAGAGAAGTTCAAGTAGGAGTGGTGGGGAAGGCAGGGGATGGCTGTGGGGATCACCTCAGTGCTTGGGGCCAGGCCTCCTGGCTCCTGCTGAGTCCCATGGTCTGGCTCATAGACCCTGACAGCCCAGGCCCCGCATTCCTGACGCCCCGCTCTGGGCCCTGCTGGCACTGGCCCTGGGATACTGGTGTGGGCCTCCTGCCCAGCTGTCACTGTGCTCCATGCACCCTCGCTGCCGCTGCTTTCAGTGTTTCCCTGCCCACCTGCTGGCCGCTCCTGCACCATGTGGCACCCAGCTGCAGGAGCACAGGGCAAGGAGTGGGAGGAGTGGTGTGTGTTTGTGTCCGTGTGTGTGTTTGTGTCTGTGCAATGAGGGAGGGAGGGACAGAGTATGCGTGCACGTGTGCAATGAGGGAGGAACACAGTGTGTGTGTGTGTGTGTGTGTGCGCGCGCGCGCGCCCACACACACACACTGTGTTCCTCCCTCATTGCACACGTGCACGCATACTCTGTCCTTCCCTCCCTCATTGCACACGTGCACGCATACTCTGTCCCTCCCTCACCGCGTGCGCGCGCGCGCGCACGCGGTGAGGGAGGGACAGAGTATGTGTGTGTATGTAGTGAGGGAGAGAGAGACTGTGTGTGTGTGTGTGCGTGTGTGTGTGTGTGTGTGTGTGTAGAAGGGACAGAGTGTGCATGTGTTCGTAAGGTGAGTCCCACATGCATATCCCACCATATACATGCCCCCACACCCCCCCCTTGCACAGCCATACACACAGATCCCCGCACCCCATATCCACACACATCCACATGCTCTCGCTTCCCCCACACCTATCCACCCCCAACCTCTCCACACATACCTACACTCCCCCACATACCCACAGGCCCCCACAAACCTATACCCACCCCCATAAAATACACAAGAGTATGACTTCATTTTAAGCTATTGTGTAATCATCTCTATATACACTACACAAACGCTTGTAAATCAGGACAAAAATATTTTTTGAAATCAAATTAATGAATGCTGTAGATGTTCAATTTTTAGAATATAATTTGGTATTTTTCTGGTTCCAAGACCTCAAAACCCCTTGCTGAAAGGAGTACTTTCTGGGGCAAGAGGAGGGAGTTCTGATGGCAAAGGGCAGGGATTAGAGGGCAGGACTTCTGGTCACAAGAGAGCAACTAGGAGGTGGGGCACCTGTTAAGGGGCAGAGCTACCAATGCGGCCTTCGAGAGCTTGCCAAAACTTGGTAAGCAGCCCTCAACCCGAAATAATAGCCTGCCCCTGAAGTAGGAGCTAGGGTTGAGGTTAGCCAGCAAATTCCTGACATGTTGAATATGATGGTATTCTTGTCCTGATATGGTTGATTCCATCACCACACTGGACTGAGAGGATGTGTGGATCATGGCATGTTTGGTGTGAGGGAGTTTGAACCTTTTGTTGCCCAGAGAAAATAACCTTGTTGACAAGAGATTCTGGAGCTGTGAGCCAGCAAGTGTCCCACAGAAGTGGTACTGATTATCCAATGTGCTGGTACGGAATGGTGACTTGAACCCAAGCTGTCAGCTTGCCAGGAGTCTGAGGGCTACATCTTACTATTATAAAGACTGCAGCTCCCCCTGCCCCCTGTTTGTAATACAGAGGAGGGAGAGAATTGCAGGGATTGCAGGTCCTAGCAATGCAATGGTTCTTCTTAATATGAGCAGCCAAGGTATATTTAGGCAAAGACTGTAGTCTCCAGGGACCACTGCCTTGCGTTAAAGAAGAGGCTGCAGAGAGCGGGCTTCTTTAGGCACCCATGACAGGTTAACAGGAAATCTAATACAAGCCTCTGTCTGACTTTCCCTGTTGTTTTCCCCTACAGATGAGGGCCAGGTGTATGCTTTTGGCTCAGACTATTATGGCTGCATAGGCATTGACAAGGCTTATGGCTCTGAAGTGCTGGAACCTCTGCAGCTGGACTTCTTTCTCACCAACCCTGTGGAGCAAGTGTCTTGTGGTGATAATCATGTGGCAGTCCTAACCAGAAACCGAGAAGTGTACACGTGGGGCTGCGGGGAGTATGGTATGTGCAGCTACGCTACTTCCTCGGAGCTTCAAACAAATCCCAGAGAGAGGGCCTGGGTGTGTGTACACAGCCTAACCTTTCCAGGCGGTGGCTCTGCTGCAGATACTTGCAGCCGGAAACAGGTGTAGAGTGCCTGGGGTACCCTTGGAGCCCATAAAGACCAAATGTCTCATGAGACTTTTTTCCCCCCAAGTTATAGACTGAGAGCTGGGGACTGAGCCCTTGAGGTTTGTTCTGGGAAATTACTGGGTATGAGGCAGTTTCCCCAGGATTAGGGCAGTTGTCATTTGGGGTGGTTGGTTCCTTGGGAGAACTGGAGCAATGCCATTTGCTTGGAGGAGGTACTCTGAGGAAGGCAGCCCCGTATCCCCAGAAGTAGGGCTCCTTACCTGTAGGGGATTCTCCTGGAAGCAGGGATTCCCCTCAGTCCTGGGAACACCTTGTTTGACTGTTTCTCACTACAGTCTCTGTTGATATAGGGCGCTTGGGTTTGGATTCAGAAGAGGATCACTACACTCCTCAGAAGGTAAAACTTCAGTGCCTTCTTCCTGGAAAACCTTTTGGGCACTGACCCAGGTCGACATGAGTCAATTTCTGAACATCTGCTGCCAAAGGCTCTCGTTCCCTTGAGGCATCCCAGAATTAGGAGAATTCCCTATTCCCTTATTTGCTTCACTAGTCTTTGATCCCAGGAATCATGGCACCTCTCATTTTTCCTGAGAGAGGATGTATTATTCCCACAAAGTCTAGAAAGGGGTGCTTCTTCGCATCACAACTTCTAGCTCCATTGCTCTAAACTTGTTACAGAGATGGTAAGCACTGATTCTGAAGAATGTTCCGTAAGACAGCAACTGCAGGAACTATTGATCATTGGTAAACTCCATGCCCCAGATCTGTAGAGGAAAACTGCACCTCTCTAATCTAGAATTCTCTGGTTAATTCAGTAAAAATAATGGGGGAAAAAAGATCAGATTGATATAATTTGTCAAAGGTTAACTAAAATTAAGCCCTTCTGAGACAAGGTGAAGTTTTGTCATGGATTAGAAACCTGATGAGAGACGGAAACCAAGGAAAGGACAAACTTATTAATTTTCCTTTTAGACAACATATTAATAAGTAAAACTATTAATAAGTAGTGCTATTTTTCTGTGCTGTGACTGATGTTGCTTGATATGTTTAATGATCATGACTATAGGGATGGAGAGACATGACAATTGTTAGATGACACAAAGTGATGTAGTGTAGTGAATACTACAGAAGTCTGAGGACTTTCTGGTGGTTCTAACAAGGAACCAGCATATGGTCTGAGAGTGGCTCAAGTGTTCTGTGATTATTTCCTCACTTAGAAAAAGGTCTTGGGCCTTATTTTTACCAAAAAGATGCTACATAAAATCAGAATCTTGTTCTCCCCTCTTCCATGTGGCTTCCACCAGCCCAAATTCAATAAAGTATCAAAGAATTACATTAAATAGAAAAGAAGATACCAAAAGAATTAGAACTGTGCGTGCTTTGGGAGTTGGTCTTAAACTTTGAGGGTATCTAAACCACTTCCTTATAAAATAACCATGATTTCTGTTAGAAGGTTTTAGGAAGGCTGGATAGGATTCAGTGTAGATCTGATGTTTGGAAGCATGGGCTTCAGGTCATAAGCCAGACTTTGACAGGAGGAGGCAACTTCCCTTGTGTGCAGTTCCTTCTATGGTGAAGTTACTTGTACCTTTATCCAAAGCATCTGTAGTGGCTGTCAAGGGCATCACCTAGACTAAACTGATGGATGCTGTAATACAGTTTGTATTTCCTGTGGTTTAGGTGTGGGGTTTAGTCACTGGCTTTGGCTCTACAAGTATCAGGATTTGATTCCTCTGGGGTCTGCTTTCATTTAGGTGGATGTTCCAAAGACATTGAACATTGTTTCAGTCCACTGTGGCTGTGATGGGACCTTCCTGCTCACTCAGACAGGCAAAGTCTTGGCATGTGGACTCAATGAGTTCAACAAGCTTGGCCTGAATCAGTGCACATCAGGGATCATCAACCATGATGTAAGTGCCTCTGATACCAATGTACCTTTTCCTGGGTTGTTCTGTAGATGAGGTAGCATAGATTCCCCAATTATAGCAAGCAATTCATTGCCATGAATGTACCCATCCATAAGGTTCCAATTCACAACTCCGGGTATCAGGTATTATGGTAAGAGGAAATCATTTTGCATCCTCATTGCTGCTAATGGCTTTTGTCTCAATACGGTGGTGGTAAAGCAGTGTGTTACCTACACTTAGGCAGTTCGTATGATAAAAAGGAAATTCCTGCCTGGTTGTTTTCCAGTATTTTGTAGGGGGTGGCGGGGAGAATGGAGAATGTTGTGGTCTACCTTCACCTTTGTGGACAGACCTTGTCTTGTGAGTGTGTACCTGGTGCTTGGCTCTGGGCCTAACTGATTGTCTGCTCTCTTTCTTCAGACTTACCATGAAGTGCCCTACACCACTTCCCTTACCTTGGCCAAGCAGCTCTCCTTCTACAAGATCCGCACCATTGCCCCAGGAAAGACTCATACAGCCTCCATAGATGGTGAGCCCTACTCGCAGTGCATGGGCTGCTGAAGAAGAGATCCACTTCCCCACACTCAGAGGACCCCATTGGAGTTGTGTTTATATGCACAGACTGGGCTGTCTGTGCACATAACACTAGTCTATATTCTGTGATCAAGATTAGTGAGATGGCAATTGAACTAGCCCTGTAAATTGGCTCTGTACCTTTCTAATTCAGCTACACTGAATTCACTAGTGATACCTGAAGCTCAGGTAGTGACTGAAATGAGTACTGACCCCTCAGTACTGAGGGTCCTAGGTTGGGTCTGTCCCCTTTACCACTGGTAGAAGAAGTTAATGCTGGAACAGGTATGTATTTCCTGGAGCAGTGATATCAGAGGTTAGTTCAGTCATCCTAAATGGAAGAGAGCTTGGTTGTGTATGGGGTAGGATAATACCTTGGCAAGCCAAGGTTCAGCTTTATAACATGATCAGGCACCTTGGTTTTGTCCTGCTCAAGTATGTTAGCCAAAGGACAGGGAGGAACCACAGCCCCTGGTCAAAAGTAGGGAGCAAAGGGAACGAATTGGGCAGGGGGAGTTTCCAGGATTGAAGCAATCCACATTGGCTAATGGCACCCTCTATCATATGTTGGCTATAGGTGGATGTTGCCAGTTCTGTGCATACGTGGCTGCTTTCTTGTCTTGGGTTCTCACTGTCAGTATGTCTTTGTTCCTTCTCTCAGAGCGGGGCCGTCTTTTGACCTTTGGCTCCAACAAGTGTGGGCAGCTTGGTGTCGGTGACTACAAAAAGCATCTGGGAATTAACTTGCTGGGAGGCCCCCTTGGGGGTAAGCAGGTGATCCGAGTTTCCTGTGGAGACGAGTTCACCATAGCTGCTACTGATGGTGAGTGAGCATTTCTGAGGGTCCAGTAGGAGGGTCTGCTGGTTAGTCAAGAGACTTGCAGCATATTTAGTGTTGAGAGTGGTTGGTTTATCACTTGCCACTTGAAACAGCACTGAAGACAGGAAAGGGCAATCCTCCAGATTTAGTATCACTGGAGCAGAGTAGTACAAAGTTTTCACTGCTGCTATCTTTAGAGCCACCAAGTACCACTGGAGATTCACCTGGTGGACTTGACTACACACATTTAGCTTTCCATTGGCAAGCTTAGGCAGGTAAGCTATTTGCTATGCCTGCTTTGAGACAGTAATTATGGGAGAAGAGGGGGGAGTCTCTGTAATGAGCCTGGTATATCAGGGCCCCCTGGGGGGAGATAAGGTGTCTGAGGTCAGGCTGATTATTGCATCCCTTTTTCTACAGATAACCATATCTTTGCCTGGGGTAACGGTGGAAATGGGCGTCTGGCAATGACACCAGCGGAGAGACCTCACGGCTTAGATATTTGTACCTCATGGCCTCGACCCATCTTTGGATCCCTGCATCATGTCCCAGACCTGTCTTGCCGGGGCTGGCACACCATCATCATAGTTGGTGAGTGTGATTCATAGGATATTTCCTAACACGGTGGGCAGTATTCTGAGGTGGTGGCTCAGTAGAGTTTCCCTAACATGGGCTACAATGGAGATGTCAGGACTGTTCTTGAGGAACTTTTCAGTGAGCCCATGTCAGCCCTGGTGCTGGAACCCTATTTTGGTTTGTACCAACTTCTACAATTTCTCTAGACCCCTAAACTAAGGGGCTGTTCTTTTTCTCCGCAGAAAAGGTGCTGAATTCTAAAACCATCCGATCCAACAGCAGTGGCTTGTCCATCGGTACTGGTGAGTAGCCAGCCCTGAAGGGTGCGTAGGTTGTTTGAACACTGGAGTTGCTGGGTAGCAGCAACCTCAGACCATTTTGGAAAGTTGCAGGCTTGTGCAGTGGCCCTGTCAAAGGGATTTCACTATGCAGTCATTTCCCATCCCACCCTCACTGCTTTCTGTCTGCATGGGGAGGGAGCTGGTTTGTCTGTTTTAGTGTGAGGAATCAGCTGATAGTTAGGGACCTACTTAATTCATGGATTTCTTGATTTCTGCAAGATCCAGGCTTGTCCATGAAATCAACAAAAGAACCCCAACAGCTTAATAAAGGTAAAACGCTGGCTCCCCAGTGGAAGCCTAGCTAGCAGTCCTCGCTGATGGGAGGGGAAGGTACCAGCTGCCGGGGTGGCACAAAAGGCACCAGAAAAGATGGTTACTACCCCCTGTCCCTTCTCCACTGGGGCCTCTCTACTAATTAATACTAGAGCTGTAGGAAGGGCAGCAATCAATCAAGGTAGGAGCCCACCCCCCAGGCCTCTGCCAGTCAGCATCAAGGGATGGGGCCACTGTGAAATGAGAACTTTATGCCGTTAAGTCCCTGACCCACCCCCTGTGATTTAGGTAGACCCTACTGATGGTTCTCTCCACAGCATGGAAGCACCTGTTAGAAACACTATGATGTGTTTAATGATGTACTCCAGTGTGATATATGCTGCTTATGTAGCTACCAGCAAAACTATTCTTGCAAGCCAGAGCAGGTTCTAGCCTGGATAAACCTTGTGGAACGATGAGGGCTGAAACTCTTGAGGAACAGGAGTCTGGCAGCAGCTATGCTCCCTGATTGGGAAGGTAAAGTGAATTGTGTGCAGTGGTTGCTTTTTTCTTGTCTGCTAGTGGCTCAGAGCTGCACAACAGGTGGAGGAGAGGAGGAGGAGAATGAACGGGAATCTGAGACACCTGATCCAAGCAGAGGCTTCCGAGGAACCATGGAAGCAGATCATGGAATGGGAGGCTGGATCAGTGCCACCGAGGCTATGGGAGGCAGCAGTGCTGGCAGCAGCTCTTGCCCTGGCTGGCTACGCAAGGTAAAACTGCCTCACAGAGTTCTTTAAAAACCCAGGATTTGAGGTCAAAATTTGAAAGAAGAACAAGCTGCTGCTCCTTCCCCAAAGGGTCCAGGTCAGAGAGGCTAGCCTCAGAAGTCTCCACAGCCTCTGTTCTGTCACACCGTATAGCACAGGAAACACCGTCATCACCATACTGACTTTCTTTGCCCTCTGTGTTCTGAGGTGGTGGCTGAAACGCTCTTGCAGATGGGATCTGCCAGCCAGCTACCCCACGCAACACGCTGAGGGATTCACCCCAAAGGATGACGTGTCTGGGAGCCTACCATAGTTCCAAGCTTCTGTCCAGTTCAGAGGGCCTTCCCATAGGTTCACTTTAAACAATAGGGTGTGCTGTGTGAGGAACCCTTAAGTCAGTTGTTTTCAACCTTTTTAGACTCAAGGCATGCCTCAGAAAATGCTGGGTTACTCAGCTTTCACTCACTTTTTGACCATGGAAAAATAATAGAGCCAGTCTTCTGTTGCAAAGAATTCAGACACAGCAAGTCAGAATGATTTTGACACTATGGGTTCCTATCTGAAATATGTGGATTTATCTTGTGAATCATATGTAGATGTTTGCATACCTACCAGTGCTAATGTTGCATGGTGGTCATACAGGGCACCCTGGTTGAGAACTTAAGCCATAGTGTTTTTCCACCACAAGAGGGTGCCAGTGTGCTAGCTGAAAGGTACAGGTTGCTGTGGGAAGTGAGACAGACCTGACACTGCCCTGTTTTTTCCTCTGCGTCCAGGAGCTGGAAAATGCTGAGTTCATCCCTATGCCCGACAGCCCCTTTCCTCTGAGCACAGCTTCTTCAGAGCCAGAAAAGGAGACGTTCCCCTACCAAGAACTGCAGGGACTCAAAGTGGCCTCTGATGTGTCTACCGAACTCAGCAAGCCCAAGACAGAGGCCTGGGTAAACAACCACCTCTAGACCATGCCTCCCTTGATGAGTGACAGTGAACCAAGGGGCCATCAGTGGCAACCTTAGAGTTTAGAGGGAAGGTGAAGAAGGAGCTGTGGTCAGGCTAAGTAATGATTGGCTAAGAGGTACCAGTCAGGTGGTTGAAATTCAGATGGTGCTAAGTTTGGAGGGAACTGCAAACACTAGTGAAGAAGAGAAACACACAGACTCTAGGGAATGTAGGCACTTGGGCTGGAAATGAAATCCATTGTGGGGGCATAATAGACAGTCCAGACATCCATGGAGGAGAGACCAGGTAAGCAGGAACATGTGAGGGGGAGAGGGAAGAGTGAGGAGGGTTGTGAGTTGCTCAATGCCTACCTGGCTGGGGTCACTTGAGCCCAGTTTTCCTCCTGCCCAGGCAGGGGGTCGGACTTGAAGATCTACAAGGTCCCTTCTGACCCTACTTCTATGATTCTATGATTCTACAGGAGTTCCTGCAGGAGAACCTGTCCCTAACAAGCTGCTAATGACAGTTTCTGCTTCTGGGAAATTGGGTTGGGCAAACATGGACTTCAGATGGTTGGGAGGTGAGGCCAGCAGCTGAGAAGAGGGAAAGTAAAGAAGGTCATGTTCCAGGCTGAGATTGGGGGTTGGCAATGAGTAGGGTAAGTCTGCTGGCTTGTTGCCTGAGGCTTTAGGATCCTGGCTTGAGCTGTGGTGCCATCTTCAGTCCCTCATTGTGGCACAGGCAGGCATTGGACTAAAGTTTCGTACACTTCAGGCAGATGCAGGTTCATCTCCTTTCTCTGTTTCTGTAGCCCACCCATGCCGAACCAGCCCTGCCCTGTGACAGAGTGAAGGCAGCATCTCCGGTTGCAGGTTGCATGTGCAGCACTCTGCAGGCTGAGGTGAAGCGGCTGCAGGGCTTGGTGTTGCAGTGTCTGACAGAGCAGCAGAAGCTGCAGCAGGAAACTGTTCGTCTTAGTGCCCAGCTCCAGATGTTCTGCAAGGGGACAGAGGGAATGCAGCAGGTGAGAAGACTCCTTAGGCTCAGGCAGTCAGACTGTTGCTTCAGGCTGAGGGCCCTTGTGGTTCTTGGTAGGTAGGAGGGGACAGAGCTCTGATCCATGTTCTATTTAGGCTCTGGAGGTGGGGAAGGAGCTCTGAAATGAGTCTGAAGTCATCAGGATGTGGGACAGAGCCAAAGGCTGTGGGGTTAAGATATCTTGTACCTGTCAGTCTCAGCTGACATGCAGCTACTCTGCCAGTAATCTAGCTGTAATAAAGCCAGGCTGTTGAGTCTCTGAGGCACCTGATTTCTGTGGGTGAGGAGGAGTGGGTAGTTCCTGGCAGCATGCCCAGCTTGGGACTGTTATAGTCGGAGTATTTGTGTCTTGTGTGGCCAGTAGCTGAACTGTGGTGGGGGTTACTGACTGAGTTATATCTGGACATCAGGAGGCTCATTCCAAAGGAACACAGACGGCCAAGGAAGAGATGGAAGTGGATCCGAAACCCGACTTAGATTCAGATTCCTGGTGTCTTCTGGGAACGGACTCATGCCGCTCCAGCCTCTAGTCTCCCGAGCCCACTGGGTCCATCCAACTTCACAGCACACTAACTGAATGCAGAGAGCGGCTTTCCTGGCTTCAGATCACTCGCAGATAAGGAGTGAAGCCAGAGGCTCCAGAGCAGCACCCATGTATGTTTGGAGGGGAGGCACCTCCTTTAGATATGAACTAGGAGTGAGTTTTCAGAGGGGCAGGGCCCTGAGCTCCAGGCCACAGCCAGCTCAGTGATCAAGGCAGTGGCAGCAGCAGCTCCTTTCTGTACCTCATCTGTCAGTCCTACCCTTGAGGCAAGACTGACAGCAATGGCTCCAATAGCAGCTTGTTGCCCTTTCATTGTTTCACTGCTTCCTGGGAGCTGCCTTTGGGACCCCAGCATTTATCACTGTACCTCTAGATGAGAGAAGGAGAGCCACTGTGTACTGAATGCTAATGCTTATCTCCGTGGCTTTAGAGGAGTGAGGAACTCCCAGCCACTTTGGCATGGGGCAGATCCCCAGCCTGTGGGGCAGCTCATCTCCGCTGAGGGGCAGAGGGAGCACTGGATGCATCTCACTCTGGATCCAGTGGAGATCTCAGCGGGAGATGGTGGCAGATAGCATGTCCCCAGCTTGAGGTGAAGCTTCTGGCCATGAAGCTGTGCCCTGACCTATACAGATGGGGTCAGAGGCTTTGTGCTAAGAGCATAGCACTCACCAGTGCTTCCCCCTCCAGGCAGAGAATTGAAGCAGGTGGTGTTTCCAGCTGTAGCAGAGGGCACAGTCTGAGATGGGGTTTCTGGTTCTCCATTTTTTACTAGCTGCTTCCTAACCACATACAGAGTTATCTATATCTCAGACTGAGGAACATATTCATTGCTTCATCTGTTGAGCTTGTTAGGGGTGCCGGAGCTCCTTTTACTAGCAAATTTCTCAGAACAAGCCTGTAGCTGCCCCTGCTTAGTCTCTGCTCTGCTCTGCTCAGCCACCACCATAGCCAGTCTCTGTGCTGGGGTGGGAATAGCCAGTATTTCTTTTTCTTCCAGTGTTTCAGTGAAGCTGGGCACAGGTTCCCCCTCAGAATGGGTCTTGAATGCTGTTTACACAGAAAAGAGCATTCCCTGTGGTCTTGGTTCTGAGTATGCCCCTTCTCTAGCAGCCCTGGCTTTGCTCTCCATGGGGACGTGGAGATAAGAGGCAGTGGTCTGCCACTCTGGGGTTTCACTTTCCCAGATTGTTTAGCAAATTGCTTTGGAGTGAGCCTTTGTGGTGAGAGGGGCCTCGATGGGGTACCTACTCCTTTCCCCTGCCTTAGGATAGGGAATCCAGGGAGCACAGGGTCTCTCCCCTCATTGGTGGGGGAAGGCTGTGCTTCCATTATCTCCCAAACCATCCTGGTCACTGGGGTGGCTAGTATTGCCTTGAATCTTTTAGCAAGGGCTATTCTACCACCTCCCTTAGCTTCTTCCTTTTCTGTAGGCTTGTTCTTGGGTGCTAAAGTTTTCCTGATGGCTACTCTCTATCCAGGGATGGATGCCAAAGCATTCTGCTTCTTTGGGCCTTCTCTGGGGCCTAACCCATCTCAAAGCTGAATCGGCCTTTACCATGCAGTATCCTGGGAAGCTATGTACCAACTTGTCAATCCTGATCGCTGGAGGGAGGGTAGGAGAGAGGTGGCCTGAGGAAGTCCCACATGCCAGGACTTCTGGGGTCACTGTGTTGCTCAGTTGCTCATGTGACTGCCCTTCCTTCTCCCTGTGCATTGGAGCCAGGATTCTGTTGCTGATTTTGGGAGATGAAGGAACATATTATGTTGCAGCAGTGGCTTTGGGAAGGAGTGAAGACCTGAGGCTGAGCCATGACTGATTAGCAAGCACCGAGCTGATGGGAATTGCTGCCCTGCAGCGCACTGCTATCCTCATTTCTCAGTGCTCTGCAGCTGGGAAACTAGGAGCACAGACTGGATTTCCCTTGGATCTAATGGAGGGTTTGGTCCCCAGCAGGGGGTGGCCTGTGCTCCATGATGTCACGTGTGCCTTAGAGGATTCATGCTAGCCAAGCTGTGCCTGTTACAGACCACAGATTTCACCAGCCAGCTATGCAACCAAAACAAGTTTTAACCCAGCACCACATCTGGGGCAGGGAAGTGAAGGGCAAGTGGGTAGAAGTGCCTTTGAACAGTTTCAAACCTGTTTTCCTCCCCTTCTTGCAGTGCTAGCTCTATTTGTGTCAGTCTCCTGCTAGTATTGCTATTGAGTTCTTGTAGTGGAATACAATACACCTGCTCTGACACTCTGGCTGAAGAACTAGGTTGTCATTGTCTTTCTTTGAAAGGTTAAAGGGTGGAGTGGTTTGGAGTTTCTGTTTAAATAAATGTTTAAACTCATTTTTCTGTGTCCTGACTCTTCCAGGAAGTTGGAGGGGAGGGGACAGGGGTGGAGGGAAAGGAAGGGAAATGTATTAAAGCATCAGTTAGATGCAGGTTCCTCTCCAGGTGGTCTTTAAAACTGCCCCTGTTGAGAAGAGGAAGAAGACAAGATGGCAGATACTCATGTTTGGGGTGGGTTTGCAGAACTGCATTAAAAGAGGCTCTGTTCACTGGAGTTGTTTCTTGATTCTCATTTCCTGATGAAAATGTTTGTACAATATGGGGAATACATAGTAGGAAGCACTGGGCTCAAAAAGGACAAGAACAGTTCCTTAGAAGAGCCTGCAGTAGTGTTCAAGCCTGTGGAGACAGCCTGGTCTCATGGGCATCTGCTCAACAGCTCTGACACAGTTACCAGTTGATTCCCTTTCTAGGTTTAATCAGATGGCTGTGGAATCCCCTAGGCTGCAGGACAGCATGTGTTTGGGTTTTTTTGTTTTTCTCTTTTAGTTTGTTGCTTACGAGAGTGACAAACCCAACAATGTCTGCCTGAGAGGTGTCTGCACTGACCTTCCTAGTGATTCCAGAGTTGGCTTCAGACTAGGTGACTGGGGAATATGTATACTGCGGTCACTTGCGTAACTAATGTAGTCCTGAACTAGTGTTTCCAAACAACCTGAACCAAGAACTCATCAATAGGATAAAGGTGACAAGCCAATTACTGCTGCTGTAATTCCATCAACTCCATTGGGGTTCCCCCAGCAGACCAACAGCCTGCAATTTAAATGTCCCTTTTGACTTTTTGGCCTGATCATTATGTGAGCAGAAGCTTTTATTAGATATTTATCCTGTGATCCCAGCATGGAAGCCCCGTTGTCCCTACACTCTTGCCATAGCCACCGGTTTCCTCCCTCTGACTTGGTTGCAATTAGGGCTCATCAGTAAAAACACCTTTGGTACATTGAAAGAGAACAGGGTACAAGGTAAATTAACTTAATTAAAAAATTCACAGGGGCCTTGGGCTGCTCCTGTGATGGCCCAAGGGTGTGGGGCTTTGCCTACTTTCATTCAGGGCATATTTTCTGCTTCTCTTGGGAGACTCTTCTACTTCTCAGAGGCGAGAGTGATTTCTTTTATCCAGCTCTTGATTAATCCAATTTAATCTGGCCCATATTTACCTTCTCCAAGCTGTACGGAGCTGGAAAATTTGCTGGGGTTTAATTTTCCTACCATGTCTTCCTTGTTCTGGTCTGTGTTCAGCTTGTGCGCCCTCCGTTAGCACTGAATCTGGTTCTTGCACAAGAATGCTGGGTGGGATGCGGATATTGCCTTGCCTGGCTGCTCTCCAGGCATATATGGAGATGGGGAAGAACCTTGAAAGCGAGTGAGTTTTAGCTTATCTCAGGCCTAACTTCATAGATTTCATAGACATTAGGGCTGGAAGGGACCCTACGAAATCATTGGGCTCAGCCCTTTGCCCAAGGGGCAGGAAGTCAGCTGGGGTCAGATCACCCCAGCTAGATAAGCATCCAAGTGTTTCTTAAAGGTGTCCAGAGTAGGTGCTTGCACCACTTCTGGGGGGAGTCTATTCCAGTCTGGAGACTCGGACAGTAAAGAAGTTTTCCCTTATGTCCAGTCTAAAACGGTCTTCCAGCAGTTTGTGACAGTTGGACCTTGTCTTCCCTTGGGATACCCTGGTGAACAGACGTTCTTCCAGTTCCTGATGCACACCCCTTATATACTTATAGGCTGCCACTAAGTCACCCCTGAGCCTTTGCTTCTCCAGGCTGAAGAGTCCCATGCCTCTCAGGCTCTCCTCATAGGACCTGTGCTCTCCTCATAAGGCCTCAACTTCTGAGCAGCTGGAAGCCAACCACCACATGGGCTGCAGACCCAGGAGTCGCTCCTTGCCACATGGGCAGCTTATCCCAAGGAGTGGAGGCAGGAAGTGGAAACCAGAGGAAGGAGGGGGAGCCCAGAGATTCCTGGTGGCTGCAGCAACATAAACCATGGGGGAATGGGAGCCAGGCAGGAACTTGTGGATGACATGTTAACCCTTGCAGGTTAGATAAAGTTCATGGGGCACAGGTTGGACAGCGCTGGACTATGTGATAAATCATCGTTTAATGTTGGTCCTCGGTCACCTGAAGGCTCTGGCCCAGCTCTGGGAGTCTTATCAGTCCCAGGGAAAGCTCAACCATATGCATGTTGGCTGAAAAACTCTCCTCCAAACATCAGTATGTGTCTACTGGTGCTTGGCTCCCCTGCCTCCTTTCTGCTCTAAGCAACTGTTGCCAGAGCAGCAGTGAAGGGGTTTCCCCTCCCACCCTGCTCTGGTAGGGATGCAGTCAGGTCAACCATGCCAAGGTGAGGTCTGGTTTTTAAAAACAACATTACCGATCCTTAGCCCAAGAGAAAAAGGCCCAGGATTTTCTAGAATTCCAGCACAAATGATCTGAAACCTTCGTTTGGCATAAGGCAGGAGCATAAGATGAGTCTGCCTGCTCTGCTTTTGGTCCTGAAAGTGAATGGGACTAGGTAGCTGAGGGAGAGAGAGAGATCTGTATGAGCTGGCAGGGAATTTATTTACATTATTTGCTAAACCAACAGTGTAAACTTGGCTGCTGATTGCCCTCTGAGAGGAAACTACCTTCCCTAGCTTTGCCAAGCAACTGTATTACCCCACCCAAGGCAGAAATGGGGACCTGCGCCCACCCCCAGTCCTTCCCCATAGCCAGGTGCCAGTGTCTACAGGTGAATAGGGCAGTAGGTACCTTCAAGAGAACTGCTGGCAGTTACTTTCCTCAGCACAAGTATGATGCTAACATTTCAACTGGCCCTCCTCAGACCTGGGACATCCTCTGTGGCAGGCCTGAGGTGGATCATGAGGGAACTTAGTAGCTTCTGTGTCTGACTGCTATTTTCCAACAGAAAGATCGAGCCTGCAGGTGGGTGCTAAACAGAATGCTGAGGACCAGTTTGCTGCTCATAGTTGGTTTTCCCTTCTGCTGCCAGCCTATGGCAGCATGTGCTTTTCCCTA
>NW_005841835.1:1264110-1268384 GCF_000455745.1 Alligator sinensis
TGTGCTCTTGGACTCTTTGTACAGTCACACAGGGAGGACTCTGGAACCAGCCAGGAGCAGGGGTGGAGATGGAAGCTGCTCTGACCCACTTACATGCTTAGGAAACTGCTGGCCGCAGCTCAAAGTACACAAACTTTAATACGCTGTCCATGGCTTCCTGTACATGGGACTATCTTATACCACAGCAGCCAGCTTGGGGAAGGGTGACAGCACAAAATAAGTCTGTAAGGGCAGGCCCTGGTGAGGCCAGATCCCATTTAGCAACGTCTCCTTTGGGGTGGGGGCGGGGGTCTATTTTTGATGGTCTTGCATTTGGGAATGTGTCTCTCCGCCACTTTGGGTGCGAAGCGGCGGCTGCAGTGGGGGCAGGAGACATAGTCTGGGTTCTCTACTGGGGACAGTGGGGGCAAGTCCGAGAGCTTTCCCCCTCTGGACAGCACCTGCTGCACCTGGCGGGCTTGGCGCAGGGTCTGGATGAAATACTCATGCTTCTGTCTCCAGTTGTTTGTCTGAGGTGGCTCATTCTGCAAGGTAGGAGGTGAAGTTAGTGCAGAAGGAAGGAGCAACAGCTGTGCTGGCTCCAAGTCCAGTCTCTACTTACCCTTTTATTGGGAGGTTCCCCCTAGCCCTCTCACCCCAAGCCTGCCTCAGTGCAGTACTCCCTTTCCCCCACTAGATTCAACATCCTCTCAAAAAAAAACTTCAGCTCTCAGAAGAGTTGGGGGCAGCTGCTACTTCTACATGCTCCTTTCAGCTTGAGGGTCTCACAGAAGGAGCAGGTGCAGCCTTCTTGGAGCTTAGGGGGCAGTTTGATGGTGCTGGTGCTACTGTCACAGCTGTGAACCTGAGGCAGTCACATGAGCATAGAGAAGCAAACAGCAGAACACTCAGTAGGTCACAAACATAATTTTCCTCTGCTGGGGAGTCTGCAAGACTGCCCAAGGACATACTTCCTCAGGGACTGCTCTGGCACATTCATAGTGATGGGGGAAGGACTGAGACATGCTTAGGTGCCTCAGGCCCAGGTGCTAGGGACCACACAACAAACTCAGTAATGAGCAAGAAGAAGGCTCCCCTGTGAGCAGGTTGTTTCATATCTGTACCTTGTGTGAACGGTACAGACCCCGCTTTCAAGGTGTTGCTGCCATGAGCTATAACCTTGAGCTGGTTCATTGCCAACTTCCCCTAGAGAGGGTTAGATGTCAAGGAGCCTGAATGGAGTGAGTGGGATACGCTACACATTATTAAGCAAGTCTAATTCCAGGTGCCTTACTGCAAGACCCAAAGGAAAGGGGAGTCTAAGCAAAGGCAGCCACATAAGGGTGCATGTTACCTGTGGGATGTCTGAGGCCTTCCATTGCTTAAATTGCTCCAGTTCGGTGCCCTTGGCTCTGGCCTTGCTAGAGTCAAATGCTTTCCTTTTGGAGCCCTGATTCTTGCTGCAGATGTTCATGTGCTTCTCCAGCCTAAAGCAGAGAAATTGGCGCCTGCAGAAACCACATTGTCCCAGCTCCCCTTGCTCTGCAGCAGCGGGGACCTGCACATACAATGGCTCTGCTGCTTGGCAGTGGCTTAAGTCTTGGTGGGAGAGAGCTGCTGCAGATGGAGCCTGGCTATAGTTCAAAACCAGCTCTGGGCGGGAGGCCGAGCTCTCCAGAGGGATGTGGTCTTGAATTTTGTTATTGCTGGCTACCAGCCGTTCTTTCTTGAGTCTCTCCATGCCTAGTTCCCAGGGAAGGAAACTAATGCCAGTCAGAAAACTGGCACCCTCCGGAGACTGCCCCTGGTTATAGCACCCCTCACTGGGTCTGGTAGTAGCTCTGCAAACATTTTCCTTTCTTTCAGGCATCCTTCGTGCCTCTGTCGGCACCCCTGTTGCCTTTCTCTCTTCCACCTCCACCTGCTCCCTCTCTCTTTGGATCCTCCTGAGCTCCTCCTCTGTTCTCTTCAGCTTCTCCCAGAGGAGGGCCTCTTTCCTGCGGATCTCTACCTCCATGCTCTGTCCAGCTGCCTCCAACCTTTGAATGTAACCCAACTCTGGTCTGTCCAAATGAGAGGCTGAATGCTTAGGCTCTGCTGACCAAGGCGATGCCTCTGTATCTGGCAGCGCCCTGGCTGTTGTAAAATTCCCTTTGTTCTTTGAGCTAGACCTGCTATTGGGAGACTCCTCCATGGCTTGGGGACTTCTGAGCTGACCAGCACTTGTCACTGGAACATTTCCAGCCTTGCGGTAAAAGACTGGTTTCAGGGGGTATGACCGGTCTACTCCTCTTCGCCTGGCTATCCATTTGGAAGGCAGAGTATTGGCCTGATTGGTAGGGTATCTACTGTGGAGTCCCGCAGAGTAGAAGCTGGCCTGCCCAGGGTTCTGTTGGTTGCTCCCAGCAGAGAGAGAGCATGAATAGCTCTGGGCTTTGTGGATGCACAGACCCTTCAGCCTCTCCTCTTTGTCATGGAGGAATTGCTGCTGGAAGTTGTTCTTCAGGTGTTCAAGCTGGGTCTGATGCCCAAGGGGCTTGGAGTGATACCTCTCCTGCCCTATCAAGGGAAGACCAGGAGATGTCACCATAGAATCCACTTGTGTATACAAGGCCAGCTGTAGCTGAGCCATTCAGTGGCTGTGGTGGAGCCTGGGGGCAGAAATAGAGTAATTACTGACTGGTCAGATTCCCAGTTAGTGTTTCTTCCTGAAAATGTACACCCTAGGGGCAGGGCACTGACCAGTTCAAAAGGAAATGAAGGAATCCATGGAGCTTTTTCCATTTCTCTATACTCTGAGACTCTATTCATTCCCTGAGCTCCTCTTCTGGCTCAATTGCTTGCTAATACAGTTGTGGATAAGGGCTTCTTGTTCCTGTCCAAGCCTGGGTTTCATCCCAGTACAGAGGCAGCACGAATTAACTCAGATGTCAGGGAAGTCTTGCCTAATAAGATCTCATAGGGCCATCCCACACGTTCAAATTAAAGCTGGACTGAAACTGGCTATAAAAGGGTTAGACCTTTTCAAGCACAGACTTGGTAGCTGGTTGGCTCTTGTTATAGGTAGATAGACATTTGTATGGTAAGGTCATTACTTTGCATGTGTAGCCTGTCTACAGCTATTGCGTGATTCATCAATTAATTGCATCATATATGAAACCTAGCAGGGGCCATAGTGCCCCTCCTGTGAGCTTCCCCCTCACACTACTCCCCGGGGAGGTTGTTGTCCTTTAGATTCTCCCAAGGTAGACCCATACAGCACTGCCAGGTGTAGGGTAATTATTGTATTTGTACAGTCATTTCAACTCTTGGATGATGCACAATAGATAATACTAAAGTGTTCAAAATGTAAGATATTTTTTAAGGCAGTTAAATGATGCAGCATATGCAAAACCCAAGTCACTTTCAGGGAATTTTAACTAACTTTCAGGTTCACTGTCAGCACTTTTGTATGACTGCTTGCCTCAAACTAAAGAAATGCTTTGACTTTGACCCAGTTCTCACTCACTGTTGAGTTACAGTGAGCAATACAAATTGGATTTATTTGCATACTTTTTCTTCAGTGTATGATAATTTTTCAGAAAATACAATAATTTGAGCTTCCAATATGGTAATTTCATATTTAACATACGGCAGTGCTGGGCCCATCGGTAAGAACATAATATTTGCCATTGACTGGGTCAATCTTTCCTGGTCACCTAGCACACAGGGGCAAGGGGTGGGTGCTGAAAGGAGGAGTGAACTGGGTCTGACCAGGGTTCTGTCCCTGCTCCTCTTTGCCCGGCAGCCTCCAGCACTCAAGGTCTAGGCAGTTCGGATTCAGAGGCTCCCTCTCTCTGTGTGTGCCCCTCGCTTCCATGCTCAAAAGCTCCCGAGGCCCTTTTCCTCCAACGATTTGTCCAACCCCTGAGGCTGGCTGCACTGCCAGGTTCCACAGCATCTGGTGACCACGAGTCCCACCAGGAGCTGGAATTGGGCTCAGCGTACAGAAATCCTGCAGAACTAGGGAAGGCAGCTTCTGCCACACCATCTCCCCCTGTGCTACCGGACCAGGCACCTCTGCCCTTCAGGGCATCCGGCATCGAGAGCATGTTTGACGCTGGAAGCAGGAGCGCGACCCGGAGCGAGACTGCGACGGGAAATAGCGGGGACTTCTGTTCCCTTCGCAGGGGGAGGGGGGGGCGCTGGGGCCACGCGACTGCAAGCGGTGCGAGCGCAGTCCGGTGCCCCAGGCGGGAGGGGGCGGCACTGCGGTGGCCTCAGTCCCCCGCGTGGCCGTCCGCAGGCGTCAACCC
>NW_005841835.1:1268774-1271226 GCF_000455745.1 Alligator sinensis
GATGGTTGGGAGCCGCTCTGCTCACAGGCGGACTTCGGCTCTATGACCCCGCGCCCGTAAAGGCTGGGCGCACGGTGGGCGGGCGGGCCCTGTGCAGCCGTTGGGGTGGTCGGGGCGGGTCCTACTGGCGGCAGGTAGGTGAGTGGACCGGGGCGGGGCGGCGAGGTCCCCGCCCCTTTTGCATTATTTATGAGGCAGGGGTGCAGGGTGCCCTCATTGGGCGCGGGGAGGGGTCCACGCGCTGAGTTCTCGCCATGGCGCCCGCGGGGGGCTGCCGGGGCTGGCTGCTGACGCTGTGCGCGGTGCTTGTGTGCCAGGCCGGTGCCGCCATGGATAGCCTCGTCTCCGTGGACTACGAGATCTTCGGCAAGGTGCAGGGCGTCTTCTTCCGCAAGCACACGCAGGTGTGGGCTCCGCCCCGCCCCGCCTCACCGCTCTCTGCCCTGGCTGCGGCCGCGATGGCGATGCGCAGCGCCGGCTCTAACGCGGGGCACCCCTGTCTCTCCTTTTCCCGCGCAGGCCGAGGGGAGGCAGCTGGGGCTGGTCGGCTGGGTCCGGAACACGGAGCGGGGTACGGTGCAGGGGCAGGTGCAGGGCCCGGCCGCCACCGTGCGGCAGCTACAGCAGTGGCTGCGGGACACGGGCAGCCCCAAGTCCCGCATCGACCGAGCCGAGTTCCGCAACGAGAAGAAGGTGGCGACGCTGCAGTACGAGGACTTTCTCATCCGGAAATAACCGTGGGCGGCAGGAGCGCAGCCTGGGTCGGCCCGGCCACCGCCTGCGGGGACTGGTAGTGAGACCGAGTTCTTTGGGGAAAGGTGATGTCTTGGCCGACTAAATTTAGATATCACCTTTCCCCAAAGGACCTGGTCTGGCTGTGTTGTTAAACTAGCACGGCTACACTCAACCCCCTGGGACTTGCATTTTGTTGTATCTTGTTACTGTATTTAAGGTATTGGTTTGTCATGCTGCTAGGTGCACCCTGACACTTCCTGCATGTGCACGCATGGGAGAGTTGGACTGTGTTCAATAAAGGGCTCACTCGGACACCCAGCCTTTGCTGCCCGAATCTGTGCTGAATGCATTGGAACAGCACAAATGGAGAATCAAAGACCTCGGGTTTCCACTGTGGTGCCATTTTTCAGATGGTGCAACACGTTGTGAACGATCACCCGATTAGATCATTTAATGGGATCTAAAATTAATCCATGCAGCTACCCCTGAAGCAGTAGAATGGTTATCAGATTTGGATATTAATCTACAAATGTTGTAATTCTAAAATGTCATATGAAAGAAAAACATTGGGACAGTGGTGAATGGGCCGGCCAGCTAGTAGGTCACTTACTCTCTGGAAGTGTCACCCTTGACTGGGGAACTGAGACCGAGAAACCAATAGGTTAGGGATTTAGCTCCATTCCAGTTGAATATTGTTGGAAGAGAGCTGTAAATCACTCCTTTTATATCTTTAAAAAAATCTTGCGCTCTTGGACATGAATGTCTCTCTCTCCAATCCTACCAACAGGGATCATGTCCAGGCATATTTGTATTGACTGCCTCATCTAAATTTTTTAGCGGCAGCGTTGATTTATTAGTAGGCCAACTTTCACCCAACCTGAGAAGGTTGTAAGAGGGTTGGTAGGAAATGCCACTGCTGCTGAGGTTGCTGTTGGGGTGGGGTGATGGCTTACATGGGATGGTTACAAGGTTCTGTCCCTTTAAAACTGGTTTAGTAGGAACCTGTTCAGTGGTTTGCTACTGTTGAAATAAGAGGAGACTTGAGTGTTAGGCTCTTTCTGGAGACTGACAAGAGACCGGCTAGAGCTGTCGGCGGGATGGGTTTTGGAGCACTGAGGAAACTGCTGTGAGGCCTGCCAGCTTGTTTTGCAGGTGCAGCTGCCACAGTGAGTCTGACGTGAGATCAGACTATTAGGGTGACCCTGAAGTTTTTCCCTGGCTCCTTTCTGTAAGTGATCCTGGCCTGTTCCTTCCAGCTGTACAGTAACAGGTTTCTTCAGCAGCCTGATTTCTCCCCTCCTCCCTTCCCCATCCTGGATCATCCTGTGGTAAATGTCCACTGATGTGTCAACCCTTGTCTGGGACATGGGGATGCTACTGTTTGATAGCCTGTGGGCCAGGCCAGTGCAGAGATCCTTGCTCACTGGAACTACAGGGAGAAGGAGGAGAGGTGATGCAGGAGGGAGCCTGACTTTCAGCATAGAGTTAGGGACATCCTCAGGACATACCCTGCCAACACAGCCCTGCCCCCTTCCCTTCCCTTCCCACCCCAGCCCTTGCTAGACACCTCGCGCAGGCGCGCGAAAGTGACGGGCCGCCGCCGGGTTCCCTCACCGAGACTGGATAACTACATTTCCCAACATGCCGTGTCGCAAGGCCGTGCTGCAGCGCATGCTGGGAGCCGCAGTCGCCCCAGGCCGGCTGCCTCCCTTCCTCT
>NW_005841835.1:1271289-1289138 GCF_000455745.1 Alligator sinensis
CCCCCCCCCCGTGACGGGCGAGGCGGGGCAGTGCCCACTGTGGGTGGCCGAGGTGCCCTGGGAGGCAGCCAGCGGGAGGTTGGGGGCTCCGTGCGGCCCTGCTGGAAGCAGAGGGTACCAGCGGGCGGCAGCCCGAGGAGGGGAGCAGAGGGGCGCAGTACTCCTCGTCTGAGGAAGAGATGGGGCTTCCCGCATTGCGCTTCCTGCTCGCCTTCACTTCAACACCCGGGGTTTAGGGGAAACCCTGCGTCCCCTAATGACCAGCGGGTGACAGTGAATCCACACGCCATAGGATTGCCTATATAAAACAGAAGTTTGGAAAACAATACTGTCTTTATTATCCAAACACCTTGCATGATACCCCAGTGCCACCCTTGAGCCAGATCCATCCTCCATGTGGGTGCTGGCTGGCTGTGGTGTGAGGGATACACTGAATCCACTTGACAAAACAGCACAATAAGTTATTGGCTAATAACAAAATGAAAAGAAATCTGAACTTAGCTTCTGGTAATTGATGTTACTAGAAACTGGTGCTTTCCCTGTTCAGGTCATCGATAGCCTGTGTTTGGATTTTCTTTTTGCGAATACGAGGTCTGGGAAGAGATGACATTAGTGAAGAATGTAGAAACAAAGAGTCTGATCCTAGGACTGGAGGTTTTGCCACAAAAGCACTAGCTGATGTGTCCTGGTAGTCAGGGCAGGGAAAGTGAGCCTAGACAAGCTCTCTTGAGCATCGGAGGAAAAAGATAATGAATGTGGGCAAAAATAATGGTAATTTGTTGCTATATGGCAAATGTAGGAAACGTCAAACTGAACTTATATGTGTTCTCCATCTCTTTCTTCATAGGGATTGTTTTAAAGAATGTGGAGGAATGGTCCCTGAAACTTTTTTGAGTTTCTTACCTTTCTCTTTTGGCCATGATCAAATGCTTGGAGGAAGATGTGAGAGCCAGGTTACGCTCTGGAGTGGCCATCAAGTCTCTGGGTCAGTGTGTTGAGGAGCTTGTCCTCAACAGCATTGATGCTGAAGCAACATGTGTGGCCATCAGGGTGGATCTGGACACCTTTAGGATCCAAGTGGTGGACAATGGCTCTGGGATAGGGCGAGAGGACCTAAATAAAGTGGGGAATCGCTATTTTACCAGTAAATGCAGCTCAGTGGAGGATTTAGAGAACCTGAAATTTTATGGCTTCCGAGGAGAAGCTTTGTCAAGTATAGCAAATATGGCCAGCATAGTGGAAATTTCATCTAAGACCAATAAGACAGTTAAAACCTTCACAAAACTGTTTCAAAATGGGAAACCAATGGAAGTCTGTGAAGCTGAACTGACTAGACCAAGTGGTGGAACAACAGTAACTGTGTGTAATCTCTTCTACCAGTTACCAGTGAGGAAGAAGTGCATGGATCCAGTCCTGGAATTTGAGAGAGTAAGGCAGAAGGTAGAAGCTCTTGCACTCACGCATCCTTCTGTCTCTCTTTCCTTAAGAAACGATGCTTCCTGCTCCATGGTGCTTCAGCTTTCCAAAGCAAAAGACATTTGTTCTCGCTTTTGTCAAATTTATGGACTGAGTAGATCACAGAAGTTACGTGAAATAAATCATAAGTGTGGAGGATTTGAGTTGAGTGGCTATATTAGTTCAGAAGGGCATTACAATAAAAATCTGCAATTTTTGTACGTGAATAATAGACTGGTTTTAAAAACAAGATTACATAAACTCATTGATTTTTTATTAAGGAAAGAAAGTGTTATTTGCAAGACAAAATCTAGCTTTGCTGGTAAACAGATGAGTTCAAGTCCTGCACGACATCGGTGTGGTCCAGAGCTCTACGGTATATTTGTTGTCAATGTGCAGTGTCAATACTGTGAGTATGACGTGTGTCTGGAGCCCGCAAAAACGCTGATTGAATTCCGCAACTGGAACGGTCTTCTAGCTTGTGTTGAGGAAGGGGTGAAAGCATTTTTAAAACGAGAACACTTATTTATTGAACCGTCTAGTGAAGACATCAAAGAATTTAATGAAAATAATGACTTTTGTTTGTATAGTGCCACAATAAAACCTATGCTCATTGAAGAGACAAGTATGAAGGACAATTTTAAGAAAGCATGTGATGATATTGTGGATTCCTATGAAATATTTAATTTGCAATCCAAAGACATCAAAAGAAAAGCAACTACTGGAAAAAAATCTTCAGATCCCAGATATTCAAATGACAGAGCTGAGGAAATGGAAGTTTCCTCAGATCTAACCATTGCTGAACCAGCTAACACATTTAAGAGTAGTAAAACTAAGAGTCCTTCATTCAACAAAGATGACACTACTACTGAAATCCCAGAGCAAGATCCAGAAGAATTTAATAGTTTGCAAATGGCATCTGGTCACAAATCTTTAGAAAATTTCTGTGGAGAGGCCAGATCAGAAATAATAGAAATAGACAATTGTGATGAAAGGCCATGTTGTACTGAAAATTATGTACAAGTTGCAAGAAGCCATCATGACAAAGTGGCTCTAAAAAGCAACACCACTATTGCTTTCAGAAATGATGTCACTCAAGGGCAGCAGAAGGGAATAAAAGTTTCTACTGAAATAGCTGAAGGGCCAGAAATCCTTGTTGGAAGGGCATCCATGGGAATATGTGCTACAACAAAAGAAAACCGTGGAACTACTACAAGAACATATACCTCTGGTGGACAAAATGTAATTAGCTCAGGACTGTTAAAGTTGTGTTCCACAGGGCTTATAACTCATGTCATACAAAATCAGTCACCACCTGAACAAACTGAAATGAACTGTTCATTAAGCATGCCTTTTAGACCTGGTCCTGTAAGTGCCAAGGATATATTTGGAAACAAGACTATTTATTCACTTCCATCTCTAAATATTCGAGATGTTTCTAGTAGTCTAAATAAAGACAATCCTATCCTATCCAAAAGAGAAGTGTGCAGAGCAAATGCAGAGGAGAGGTTGGAAAATGAGACTGTATCAAATCAGAGGAATAAAGAAGTAGCTTTCTGTATAGCAGGTAGTAGAAGGGATTGTGTGAGATCACACACTAATGAGTTGCCTCTGATCACTTCCTCAGGTGATGTTACCAACTACAGAAGGCAAATGGTTGAGCAGTCTGCTTGGTCTGTACCCCGAGCTTATAAGAAGCTGAGTTTGTCCACAAAGGCAGGATCATTAGAGAGATTTAGGAGACATTATGGAAAGCCCAGGAGTGAACCATCAATATCTATTTCAGAGAAGAGGTGTGAATTTGGGCTCCCAGTTGAGCTCAGTACTCCAATTGATCTTGACACTTCCAAAAATCAGAATAATAATACTGAATGCTTTAGTATTTGTGAAACGCCAACTGTGGAACATGCTCATTCTAATAATAGTTGCCAATCTGGTTGCTTTCCTTCCTTGGAGAGGACTCAGTTCTGTGGCACAGGCTTTTTGTTAGACAGACAGACTTGTGAGAGAGAGAGTCCTTTGACACTGACCAATTACTGTCAGAGTAGAAGAAAAGATAAAAGCAACAGTAGATCTCCAGGGTCCCTGGCCTCTAAACTATCTAGAATGAAAGGTGACCATGAAGAAGTTTTAGCTCCAGAAGTTGGGCAGCTTGAGAAACAATCCCAAACTGATTTAAGCAGAAAAGATGATACAGGGAAACTTGTGTCTCAAAGTGAAAGTGATAATTTATTGCAAAGTTCTTATGAAATGTGTCAGAATTCCTCACAAGAAGCAGAGGTAGGTGGGCATGGTTGCCTCTCTCTAGCCTCTGATGAGATGAATATTCCCCAGAAAATGCGTTGTATGAGAGCAGGGGCCATGGAAAATACTGTCAACCACAGCAGCGATGAGGCTCCATGCAGTGGCTTGGCATTGCCTGGTAAAAAGGTTTGGTCTGAAGATGCTTGCCAAGATCAAAGTGTTTTAGATGTGTTTTCAGAGCAGAATTTGAAAGCCACTCAGCTTCCAAGTGTGACCTTACCAGATAGCTTGGCAGTCTCTCCAGATGATACAAACATGGCTAAACCTGTGAATGAGGATTCATTATCATGTGCTTCTGACTGGTTGCAATATTTTGATGTTTCCTTGGGTAAGACAGTTTACATCAACAAAACAACTGGGCTAAGTACCTACAGCACTCCTCCCTCTGAAGAAGTTCAAGCTGTTTGCACAAAAGATATAACTACTATGGCTGTGAACGTTGTCTTAGAGAGTGGTAAGAACATGGTGCTTAATTTTGTTGCAAAGAAAGAATAATGTGAACTGCATAAAGACTTGCATATGCAAACTGTTAAATTACACTGATTGATTGCAGGTGGAAGGAGGTGAGGATAATGATGTATCTTCTTAAATCTGTGATACGCACTTAGCTCTTTAATTTCTTCAAGTAAATACATTTTGTTATTTCATTATTGTTCCACAGAGAATGGGGGCCTGAATGGTACCAAAGGAGATTGGGTGAAATGTGTACCATGGGCTGAAGGTCTAGGTCACTTTCCATCCTAATCCTGGTAATAGTGTAGGGTCATAATATGCTGCTTAAATCACTCTTGTAAGGATTGGAACAGGCCATTGGGCTAATTCTGGTACTTCACATAGTCTCAGTAACTTTAACTTTCCATAAACTTATTCATGGACTCCATTTATTTGTTTATTTTTATACAAAGTTTTAATACGAGTAACAGCAAACTGATAGTGCCAGTTTTCCTGAATATGGGGTAGGAATGGGCATTTTTGTATTTGGTATATTGGGGGCTTTTCTATGGTTCTTTCTGTCCTTTCAGAAAAATACTTTCAAATTGCAACCATTCTGGAAATAATCCTCATTGATTAAAGGAGTAACATGCTCTTAAGAATCCTTGGTATGCAGACTCTTCAATAATGTCAGCCATCTCAGAAGTATTATTCACTTTTAGTCTGTGTAAGCACAGGACACCCCTTGGCTCCCTTAGACAGCATTGGCATGTGTAGCAAAGGCCAGAAAGGCAAATTATGCCATATTTTGTAAACCTCTGGTTTAAAACATCTACTAATGATTATTGCCCTGTTTCATACATATAGAAGGTCATTCAGTACTCTCAGGTTATGAAATTTGTCAGGATGGGGCCCTTACTGAGGTCAAAGTTGAAATGGTATAAATTAAGTTAAAGAAACAGATGCCTTCTGTATAGTGTGATCAGCTATGCTGTGATATGTCATGGCACAGCTGATTGTGCTCCACACACCTCGCAGTGGGCCATGCCCCAAATTGTAGCACATCTGCAAGCAGGGGAAAAAAACTTTGCTTGCAGACACACTCCCCCACTACCCAACATATGAACAAATATGTTTAATTTTCACCATACTGTGCATGCAAAGGTATTGTATTATGAATCTTAATCTTCATTCAAATCCTTCCTCAAAATGTACTTCTTCTGCCAAATTGGCCAGTGTTTTCCCAGTCACATTAGAAATCATATTAGGTAGCTATATTTGTTTATTTTTAAATGCATTTCCCAGGGCTGACCTTCAGCTGGCCATTCAGAGCATCCAGCATTTTTAATTGTTATTTCTCCAGTTTTAACTGCAAACTCTGTGGGGCAGCACAAGGCCTTCCTCTGTGTTGTACAGGGATGAGCATGCTAATGTCTTTGTTTATAAACATGTGAATACCACAGCCCTCTAAATATTTATTTTAGCTTTCTGCCAGCTGTTAAACTTGCTGCAATAAATTTTTGTTGTGTATTCAGGGTTTCAGTGCAGGTGCTATCCCTTTAGAAGTGAGCTTGTTCTACCCTTCCTTCCTAGACCTCGAGAAGAGAGGATTCTAGCAAGCCAGCATTCCAGAGGTAGGGTCATTTTGCCAGGACATAGAATACTATGTTAAAAACAAACCCAAGAATTCTTCCAGCTGTCCTGACAGGAACTCATAGTTACTCAAGGTCTGTTAACAATGGGACTGTGAGTCATTTTGTGTGTGTCTGAAAATATACTAAAGAATTAGAGTTGAAGTCTGTTAGGGGGTGCTTATTTACAGGACAAAGTGCCCAGTTCTCTGTAAAATCATGTTAATAGTTTAAAGAGCAGTTATCTAATCCTTTTCTCTGTCTCTGTTCCAGCCAGAGAACATAAAAATGGGTTTTATTCTTAGGATTCTCTTCCCTAACAAGGGGTGAAATTGCCACTTTGGTATGTGTCTTTATCTAGTGGGAGTGGGTAGCTGAGGTTTATCCATCTTTTTATTTTTTTCTTTCCAGGGAGTGTTGGATTGTGCTGCAGTGTGTATAATATTGAAATCAGAGAAGCTTCCTAGAGTTCTAGTCCCAACAGACAGTAAGAAGGCACAATCCTGCATTCCCTTGTTAATCTGTTTTCCTCAAGAATAAAAAGACCAATGTGAAATTGGAGGGGGGGCAACTTGGTGGAAGTGAACAATGAATACATCGTCTGCTGACTTTCCTTTCGGTGTCTATGAATCCATGTTTTACATATGTTCTCTCCTAGAAGCTGATGCTGATTCTCTCCAGTCCTTGTTGTCTGGCTGGGATAATCCCATATTTGCTTGCTACCCAGAGGTAGGTATTATTTTGCATCCACAGTTGCAGGGTGGGATCATCTCAGTCTCATCTTCTATTATGTTGTGACTTTTGGATCAGAATGGCAAGTACTAGAACCACTGTGCATATTTAGTCTGTTATACGTGTACCTAGATACTTGATAGTTATACCGTTCTGTAGATGTTTATACAGTAGTCCCATTTTTTTAATTTATGCAGATTAAGACAAGTATTATGGATGATCCTGTACCTTGTGTTTTTTGGAAACGATAATGTTGTGTAGGCTATGTCTGTTACTACAGAAGTCACAGCATCTGATGAAGAGCTTCAACTCATGAAAGCTTGTACTGTGTATATATGTGTTTACACACACACACACACACAAACACACACATTTTGGTTAGTATAGAAGGTGCAAATCTACCCTGCCTTCTGCTTGACTACAGACTAACATGGCTAACTATGTCTAACTACAGAACTAGCTATCTTGATGAAAGATAAAACACTGTTCCATAGCATGATTTAGGATAGTTTCTGTCCTTTTTAGGGAGGCGAAAAACAAGCACATTTATGTTTGTTATATGAGTAACAACTGGGTATCAAAAACATATTTGACTTGGGTTATTTTTATAGTATTGGCAGGATGATAATATGCCAGGGAAAATAAAAGTTGGAGCTTTTAGAGCTACATCCTGTGTAGTTATGAGGTAATGTGTGAGCATACCGTTTTAGTCAGGATGTACAATATGTACATAACTATTTCCACCTGTATACAATTGAGATGGAATAGCAAACCACCTGCTGCTAGGTTTCCGAAAGGGAACAATTCTTTAGCAAATTTGTTACAGTAACATGAATTCTTGCGTCATTCTGGGATAATTCATCTTCCTTCATGTGCAATGCGTTGAATGTGTATGTGTAGGTTGATAACTAATTTCAGGTTGTCTAATGGCTTTTCATTGAAATAGCTCTTATTATCCGGATGTGTGTGAGTGCTGAAGTGGGAGCAGAGGGACTGCCAGATGGTATTTTGAATTAGTGCTGTTCTTATTAGAAGAATCAGTGTACCAGGTACAGAGGAACCCATTTCTAGAATGGTCTTACTCAAAGTTGACAATATGATTTTTGTGACCTTAAACTCACAAGTCATGCTTGTATCCTAAAAAATGATTTGTGATGTTCTATTTCATAGGTTGCTGTTGATGTGAGTAGTAGCCAGGCTGGGAATCTGGCTGTGAAAGTTCATAATATCTTGTATCCCTATCGTTTCACCAAGGAGATGATTCATTCAATGCAGGTAATGTAAGAGTTGATAAGTGCTTTGTGTAAACAGCTGTATTTCAACAGCCATGGCCAAATAGGATGTGTGAGCCTTTCCACTGAGTGGGAGAGAGAGACAGAGAAATAAATAACACTCTTTATCTGCAAAAAAAATCCCAACATTTTTGATTTGTGTGAGAAGTGGCAACAGATATGCTTATCAAGCCAGATCTTGAGACCATCTCTTAGATGACTGTAAACAGTTATCTGCAGAGTGATTCTAAAGTGGTTGCATTTAAAGCTAGTTAAGACAAGAGCCAGCCTTGCTATTGCTGCTTTATAATACACAGAATTATTACTGGCATTGTTTAAGTAATGTATTGTCTGACAGTTTTTTAGTTACTTATTATGGCTATTTGCTTAATTTGGTATCTCTGATAACTGCGTCTTGTGCATTTTCAAATCATTTTGTCTGAACGATGTTGACCTTCAGCTGAGCAGTTTCAGTAACAAATCGCAGATCTCAAATAAGGACTTTAAATTTCATCTTAGAGTGTAGGTCAGTCAGATTCTAAGAAAGGCATCATAAACATGGAGCCCAACCATATCTCAATGATTCTTTATCAAAAATTTTGTTTGTAAACTGAAAAATTAATGCTGAATACACTCAAATCCAAGGCAACCCTGAATTTAAGATGACCCCCATAAATATATATGGAACATGTATAAATTTGTTTTTCCAAGCATAGAAACTAATTATTGGAGGGTTGTCTTGAATTTGTCCCTGCTCCACCACTGCTACAGCAGGGAAAGCAATAGCTGGGGAGTGGGGGTGGGGGGTTCAGGTTGCCCCCTTCTCTGCCCCCTCACTTCTCCCTGCAGCCTTTCTGTCCCCCCTGCCACCTACACCTGTCCACCCCCAGCTCCCTACAGTCTCTGCCTATTTCCCCCACAGTGCTGTAGATATAGTGTATCTGGCCTTCAGCAAGGCTTTTGACAAGATCCTGCATGATCTCGTAAACAAATTGGAAAAATGTGAGCTGGATAAAACTACTATAAGATAGGCAACTGGCTCAATAGCTACAAGCAAAAGGTACAGTAATTATTAATCGGTCCATGTCAGAATGGCAGGAGACTTCGAGTGGAGTCCCACAGGGATCTGTCCTGGGCATGGTGCTGTTCAGCATATTTATTAACAATTTGGATGCTGGCTTAGAAAGCTTCTTGAGTAAGTTTGCAAATGACAAGAAACTGGAAAAGATTGAGAACACATTGGAGGATGTGAGCAAAATTCAGAAGGATCTTGACAAATTGGAAAGCTGGGCTAGAGCTAAGAGGATGAAGTCCAATGTGGACAAATGCAAGGTGCTACACCTTGGAAGGAATAATAAAAAAAAAATAAAATGGACACCTGGCTGGATGGCAGCACTATGGAGTCTTGGTAGATCACAGACTCCGTGCGAGTCTGCAGTGGATGCAGCCACACAAAAAGCAAATTTGCTGTGCTCCAGGGAGGAGCTGCATTGATAGAAGCATTATGTGCAAGACTTGGGAGGTAATAGTGCCTCTATTTGGCACCGGTCAGACCTCAACTGGAGTACCATGTGCAGTTATGGGGTTCATGTTTTAAAAAGGACATGGAGAAGTTAGAGAGGGTCCAGAGGCAGGCAACAAAGATAATCAAGGGCTTGAAAGGCAAGTCATATGAGGAGACGCTGAAAGAGCTGGGCATATTCAGCTTGTGGAAAAGGTGTTTAAGTGGGGACATGATAGCAGTCTTCAGACATTTGAAGGGCTGCCATAAAGAAGGAAAGCAGCTTTTCTCTGGTGTTGCAGAGAGGAGGACGTGGACCAATGGCTTGAAGCTGCAACAAAGTAAGTTTAAACTGGATATCAGGAAAAGAAATTTCACTGTTAGAACAGCAAGGCAGTGGAACAGAGTGCCTAGGGAAGTTGTGGACTCTCCATCATTGGAGGTGTTCAAGAAGAGGTTGGACAGCCATTGGTCAGGGATGACCTAGGCATAGTTGTGCCTATGTTCTACTATGGGTATTTCCTGTGCTTCTGGGCATCCTTTTCTGCTGTGTGTCAGGGATTTTTTAAGCCTTCTTCAGAGGCATTGGGTGTTGGCTGCATCCAAGGCTAGGGACTTTGACTAGGGTGTGACAGTGCTTCTGTTGGGATCAAAGCTGGAGGTTCCTGGCTAGAGGGTCTTGCCTTTTCGCTCAGGGTCAGACCAATCACCATATTTGAGGTCAGGAAGGAATTTTACCCCGTGGTCAGGTTGGTACAAACTGTGGGGGTTTTGCCTTCCTCTGTAGCAGCTGACTCTCTACCCAAGGTCTCTTCAAGTATATATTCACATATATAAGTATATATTTCACGGAAGCGGGATATTGGTTGCCATGGTTCCCCTGCTTTACCTGTGGCAGGTTAGGGTGTTAGGTCTGTGTTGTGTCAGGGTTGACCATAGTCTTATGTAGAGTTTAGCTTATAGATTGTATAGGATAGTTTGGATAAGGATGATCCTGCCTCAGTCAGGGGGTTGAACTAGATGACCTTTGGAGGTCCTTTCCAGTCCTTTTCTGTGATTCTTTGAACAACACTGCCTCTGCTTCTGCCTCTGCCTCTTCCCCTCTTTGGCCTGCCCTCTCCCCTTGGTGTCAGAGGCTGTCTGGGCTTTATTCCCTCCCTGGAGCACAGCAAGTGGAAGAGCTGCCATGCAGCAGTGTCAGCACTGCTGATTGGTTGGGAAGAATTACCATGTGATCTGTGCTGGGTGCAGGCGGGGGGTTGTGGGCCTGACTCTGCCCCATGCTGATTGGCGGGGGATAGCTCATCTTATATTTGAGCAAATATAGTCTATATTTTTTAGTTGCGAATTCTCAGTGTGAGCTCTGAAAGTCACACTGGGTTCTTTCTATCTCCTACATCTAATCTGGAAAAGATTCAGCAAGCCAAACTATATTTTTGTTTACCCTTATATGGCTACACTGGCATGTAGGAGTTGGCAGGGGTGCAAGTTACTGGGACTTAGTAAAAGAGTCTGTTGATGCAAAATGGGCTGTCCAGCTTCCGGACAGCTGGGGAATTGCAGACCCATGGGCCATGCATTGGGTGGGTGGGTGGGCGGGCAAGTGCTCTCTGTTCAGAACCTGCCCTCCCTACCTGTTGCACACACAGCATGGGCAGCTCAGCTTCCCCTACTGCCAATTGCGAAGGCTTTGCAGCAGCCCCTCTGCCACACACGTGGTATAAGCAACTTGCTTCCCACACTCTCCCAGATGCTTATGTTGTGCAGGCAGCCCAGCCACACCCCTTTGCAGCACAGGCAGCCTGCCTTCCCTCTTCCCTTCCGCAGCCCATGAGCAGGACATCCCCTGTTCCCAGCTGTGTGCACCACATAGAAAGCCCCCCACCACAGCACAAGGTAGCTTGGCTCTCTTCCACTGCACATATAGCACCTACTTTTCCTCTTCTACCTGCACACACTACCCAGCTGCTGTGCATGCAGCTCGGGCACTTCAGCCCCCTTCTGGCTGCTGGGACAGGAGCAACTGGGTGGAGGGGCTAGTGGCTGGGTGGGAGCCCATGGGCCTCATGCTAACACTTTGGGGGCCTGCCCTGATCCACAGTCTGCCAGTCGGACAGCCCTGGTATATAAGATGGACTAGAATCCAGCTCATTTACTCTTAGCTGTGTGGCCTCGGAAGGACTAAAAGGAATTTAAAAACATTGTCAGAAAGGCAACAGATATGTCTGAAACATATGGGAAAGAAGATGTTGCGATATGAAGGTATCATCTTCGCATTCACTTTTATAGGTAGGATTCCATTCTCCAACTTATTCAATGATTGTGAGGTTAACAGATGGAGAGGAGAGTAGTTTTCTTCCATAAAGATGTATGTCTCCCTTCTGAAAATGGTCTTGCCAATAGAAAATGGTTATTTTGAATTATGTTACAGGTTCTTCAGCAAGTGGACAATAAATTTATTGCTTGTTTAATCAATACTAGG
The DNA here is from genome assembly GCF_000455745.1 of Alligator sinensis. NCBI lineage: Eukaryota > Metazoa > Chordata > Crocodylia > Alligatoridae > Alligator > Alligator sinensis. The sequence goes on from NW_005841835.1 coordinate 1,283,098, forward strand.
AGTGAAGTGAATGAATATTCAGGTAAGAAGACTGTTATTACTAGCCATTAGCTAGCCTTCAAGTCCAGTTGCAGTGTCCCCTATCATGGCTGGATGCTGTCATAGTTCAGAAATGGGAATTTTAAAGTGCTTCTAAAAATAGACATTTTCAAAAGTGTGGGTTTTTTTAATCTCAGTGTTATTTGACAAATGCAAAATCTTTGTCAATAATATTAAGGAAAGTCAACAATAGCCAGGAGATTAAAAACAAAGTCCAAGAAGACTGTCTTTGTCTTGTGAAGCTGGCACAAAGCAGTGAGTTTAGAAGAGTGCTAGCCTTCACTTAGAATATCTTGACTCTTTTTTCTGTTTATTTTGGACATTCCTGAAGGACTTGTTCAAATTGCTGTTCATATGCACTGGTGATGAGTGTGATAGGGAAACATATTGTATTTCAAATTAGCAAAGGTATTAGATTCCATTTTCAGTTAATGGACACCTTCTGTATTGAAACTGACATGAGTTAAATGAGAAAAGCATTAAAAAACCCAGTGGCTTCATATTTTCTTTTAATCTGTTTAAAAAAATTGGAACAGGACTGTACCTGGCCTCCTTTTTAGACATGGAAAAAGGAAATTAGCCGCAGACATCATTACAAAAATAGAGACTCAGTCTGACCAGCCTAAGTGGTATTTCCCCACCTGTGCCCCAAATATAATATCTGCATTATTTTATATTCCCTTAACTTAGCTTTCTCCTGGATTTAGTTCTGTTAAAGAGATTGATCCCCACGTGGTAAATCTGATCTGTGAGTGAGCCATGAGTGAATCTCATTTTTCTGCCCAGTTGGTGCAGGTGTTTGGTATGATGGTACTTGTAGTTAACCTCCTCTGTTAACATTGCTAGATGGTAATCTGCTAGTGTTGGTGGATCAGCATGCAGCCCATGAGCGTATCCGCTTGGAGCAGCTCATTGCAGGTGAGAATTCACATGGTTCAAGATGAGCTATTCACTCCCCATCGGCGTGCAACACAAAGCTGTCTATGTAAGAAATATTGCTATTTTGGTTATATTAAGTGTAAAGGTCCCCAAGACATGCAGGAATCCTTTAGAATCCTCATCCTTCCTTCTGTACAAACCCATAAGATCTTGCAATCATCCTGTGTTAGTAGAAGTATTACTGGCAACCAAATGTGTGCTAGGTGTCTTCCAAAGTATTTAGGAGGGGCGATTCTTGTTCCAGGTAACAAGAATTTTAAATTGAAATAGACCAGATCTAAAAGGGTAATAAGGGTGACAGGAGAAGCAATGGAGAGAAAATAGAGTAATGTTAATGAGAGAGTACATTGTGGAAGCTAATGCACAGGGTCACAGAGTAAAGAGCTTGGGCAACATTGTTTGTGCTTTAACAAAATGGCATGCTTAGTACAGAAACATAAAATCACCATGATTTCCATAATTAGAAGAGCAGTTACAAGCCAAATGAAACAACTGCAACAGCTATAACATGCCACATACCCACTACATAGCGATTTTTAGCCACAACAAAACCACTTCCACTTGCTATATGATTGGAAATGTGGCAAGTTTCATTTGACAGACTTAACAAGGATATCAAAACGCATGTAGACATCACTGAACACCTTTCCTGCAGGTACAAAGGAAGATTGGTCAATGTGGAGATGTTTAAATTGCCATAGAACATGAGTCGGCTGTTCAAAGACATCATAGAGAAGTGAGGTTACTCTGTTGACCTGGACACATGTGACTGGGGTGAACCGTGACCATAAACATCAGTTGTACTGCTGGTTCTTGGAGGACCTGTGCACTGTGAAAGACCTTGTCAAGACTATACACTAGGCCATATTATGTGGCCAGTATTGGAAAAATCTATAACTGTGGCAGGACCCAAGAAGTAGTAGTCACTTGAAGTTACCTGCAGAAGAATAATGGTCTTTTCTCTGGCCTTGTTAGAGTTTGGCTGGAAATCATGATGCCCATTCAGTATTCACTTAAGATTGTTGACCTTCTCTCTCTTTTTTTCCAGTCTAAAAGCTTCCAGGAAAAATGTTGGGTTTTTTGTTGTTGGTGGTGGTGGTTTTTTTGTTTTTTTGTTTGTTTGTTTTAGCTCTGTGGTAAAAATAAAGATTAAGGACCTCTCTGGCAGCAAGGGGGAAATATTTAATGCATGGTATTTTGGTAGAGACTCTGCACTTGTTCCAGATAGTTCTGGGAACAAGTGGCCATCTCATGAGCTGAGATAACTGTAGCAACAACTCTTGCTATTTATGATGATTGCTTTTCAGTTCTGGAGGAGGATGCTAAGATAATATTAAACTGTCCTCTCCCCAGAAACCTTGCATTTCTTCCATAGTATTCCCCATGAGTCCTAGAAGGAAGAATCTATGGCTGCTTAATCTAATCACAGAGGGCTACACTGGAGCTCTGACCCACGATAGGAACTCTTGTGAGGATAATACAGAAATAGATATTTTAAGAGTGGTACTTTATCTATTTTACAGAGTCATATGAGAAACCATCTGCAGTATCTGGTAAAAAGAAATTACTGTCCTCCATCATCTGTCCTCCATTGGAGATTGAAGTAACAGAGGAACAAAGGAGACTCTTACGGTTAGTAGTAACCTAGAGCTCCAGTATCTTGGACAGGGTTCCATTAAGTACCACAGTCTGGACTCTGCTTGCTGTTTGCATACCACAGCCATTGCTGAAATTATTTACATTTTGCTTTTAGGAGGTGCATGCTGAATTCCAAGAGCCACAATGTGAGGGGTGGAAAATAGAGTATTATTGGGAAATACACATGGCAAGTCCTCAGAAATGACTCTTCCTTCTTCCAGGTGATCAAAACTGAAGTGACTGCATTGAATAAGCAGTGAACATTGTTTTCCAGATATTTCAGAATGGTGGATTGGCTGCTGTCAGGAATTCTCGCTCGTATAAGAATTTGGAAGAATAAAAGCAGATTTGGTTTTGACTCCTTAAACCTCTGTAGCATTAATCAAGGTTTTATTGAGAACTTCCTGTCTTTCCTCACACCAAATATCTTTGTGTTTTCTCCCATGCTATCCCTCATATATAGAAAGAACTCTTTATAAGCATCCATAAAGTTTCCTCATTGTCTTCATTAAAATTTCCCTGTGCTCATGCCTACAAAATACTTGGTAATGGTTAGGTTGCTGGTTTGCTGAGACCATTGCCTATGCTGAATAATATTACCTCATTATCCTCTTGTCTTCCATATGTCTAGAGCCACCTCTTGCCTTTTCTTTAGGTTGTGAGCTCTTTGTGGCATAGATTTTCTTGTTTTGAGTTTGTACAGCACCAAGTGTACTGGGCCTCTGGCCCATGTTGGGGACTGCCATGCAATATAATAATACACAATAGAGTAAATCAAGTAGGGTGGGTGCTTACAGTTAAAGGGCTTCCTCATCTTTGTGCTTGGGATGGATTTGCTTGGTAAAGGGGCCTCTAGGAGCCAAAAAAGTAAAGGAATAGATCAGATTTTTCCTTCTAATGTGTATGCGTTTTCATTTGTCAACAATTTCTTCTGTTATTTTCCTGGTTTTTTTAGGTTCCTCTGAGGTTTCCCTTTTTTTATCTCAGTCGCAACTACTGTAAACTATTTTTATGTCTTCTACAACTTTGGGTGCCTCAGTGTTCACTGTCTTTTCTAAATTGTTAATACACAGATTTCAAAATGTTGGTTATACTGCAGAATTCTTGGTATGTTGAAAACTGACCTTTTCTTCCTTTGCTCCTTTTTTTTCTGTCACACACTGTGGGCAGACATAACTATATACAGTTTTAGAAGATGTGTGTGTATGGAAATTTAGGGTCAGATTCTCTTCCATCCATTAGTTAGCTACGTGGACTTAGGCAGTTGGGTATGATCCTTTTCCATCCTGTTCACGTCCCTGAGAATCCATTAATGCATCTATTTTTATAAAACCCTCTCATCTTACACTTACAATTGCGTCACAAAAAACTAATGAAGGGGAGGAGGATCCACCCACCTTTTTCATTACTGTTTTTTCAGGGACTTGAGCCTGGAATTGAATCATTCTGGATTAAACAGATTTAAAATGACAGCGTTGTTACAGCTACACTTTCTACCAGTACAGGAACATAGAGACAAAATAGTTATACCGGTCCAGCATGACCCACAGTAAACTGGTATTATTTAAACTCAGTATATATTTTTTCTGTTCATGACCTTAGCTTCTTTCTTACCCTTCACGAAAATTTATTTTTCATTCTGTGGCTACTTCAGATGCTTTTAGCCACTTGTGCAAGGCACTGTCACAGCTTTACATAAATTTTATCAGCTAGTATTCTTTTCCTACATTTTACTGACCTACTTGGGGAATTCAAGCAGATGAGAGAGTCATAATTTTCTCCTTTGGAAGCTGGTTTGTCTACTTTATATCATGATCATCTTGCTATTTTACGCTTGCTTTTAATTATTGTTTCAACGTATACATCTGGTACTGGGATAAGATCCCACTAGTAAGAAATTGTTACTTACTTCCATTCCTCTGTTGTAATAGCTAATTATAATGAGAGTACACATTTTTGCATATTTTGACATTTCCGTGCTCATGCTGCTGCAGAACTCTTGGATACCAAATGCTTATCTTCCTCAGCTGGGCCCTTCCTACTTGACAGTGCATTTATCAGTTCTCTTGCATGGTCTCTGGTTTTGCTCTTTAGAGTATCCTGGGTATTTATTTTTGTGTTTAACTATTTGTCCTTCAAACTACCGTTTAGCTTAGCAAACTTTCATCTACCTACTGTAGTTTATTTTTTCTGTTACCTTCTCTAGAATTTGATTTCATGTTTTTGGAAAGATCCCTGTTAGTTTTCAATATCATCTTGGACATACTCGGGAAACCCCAGTGGCTTTTTTTCTGCTTTCATTTTTAGGAGTATTGATGCTTGTTGTGTTTCTGTTACGGTTTTACAAGTAGTGTTCATGAAGAGTCTGATCATTTTAATTTCCTCTGAATCAACTTTAGAGTATCTTTGTCTAGCTGCTTCTTTATTTGAAAATCCTTTTTAAAGTTGAGTGTCACAGTCTTGGTCCCTGGCCACAGTCCCTAAGGATTGTTATATAAAAATATATATATACTCTCTGTATTATGCATATAGAGAATAATGTAGCCACTTTTACTTGAACCATTTCCTACACAAAAACACTATGTAGTAAAGGGAACTGCTGAGATCTCAGAAATGTAAAGTAAGCAGTTTACACAGACATGAGGAAGGGGAATATGGTGTGAAAGAGAGAGATTGCTAGGAAATCCCAAGAGGCCATCAGACAGGTGATGGAGATGGGGAGTTGCTGTAGGACCTTCAGTAGTGGTCCGGAATGTCCGGCTCTGGAAACACGCCTGTTGGTGTTTGAGAAAGAGGTGCTTTTGTATTTTAAGACTGAGGTTTTCTTCTCAGGTGCTGTTACAAAAGCCTGGAGGATTTGGGCCTTGGATTATCATTTCCAGAGAACAGGAACCAAATTCTAGTGGGGAAAGTGCCCTTGTGCTTCATGGAGAGAGAGGCCAATGAATTACGACGGAAAAGACAGCCTGTAGCTAAAAGCATTGTGGAGGTCAGTTGTGAACACAGGTTTGGGGTCCAGTTATTCTGTGATGGTGACATTCTGTTCTATATTAATGGTGCAGGATATTGGAAAAGTATCTCCTCTGTGAGGCAGCCAAACACCAGAGGATCTGTGCTTTCAGCAAAGCTATTTATGTGTGACATCTGACCTTATGACTGCTGCCTGAGCTGGTGTTCTTTCTTCTTCATTAGGAAAGTAGTCCCTACTGAAAAAGGAGAGCTGACTTCCTAGCACTGTTCTTTTGTAACAGAATAAAACAGAAGAAAGCTTTACTTACTAATTGTGTCAAAGTCTGGTCTGCTGAATAGAGAAATGACTACTATTTTAATATAACTAAAATAAGACTTGTAGAGAGAAACCAGTGGTCAGCAATGAGGAAGGCAAGGCTGATTAGGGTGGATCCTCCGTTTTCCTGTGTGAGCTG
>NW_005841835.1:1289148-1299733 GCF_000455745.1 Alligator sinensis
TTGGTGGTGTAACAGATTGTCATGTGTTTTCTCCAGGGTGGAAACCCCTCCTTTCTGGTTAGGTGAATGGATTCCCAACTTGGGAGTCCTAATCAATTTGCTCTGGCTACCTTCTAAGGGAAACTGCAGTGAACTTCAAAGATTACATTAGGCTGGTTATTTACCTACCTATGGTACTTATATGGTCCTCATCTGCTCACTGTACCAAAGTTGGTCATGCTTCTCCACCCATATGAGGAAGCAGAGTACTGTTATCCCCATTTTTTCAGGTAGGGAACTCAGGTGAAACTAAGTGACTTGTCCAGGATGTCTGTTGCAGGGAAGGAATTCTCTCTCTCTCAACCCAGGCTGGTGCTCAGATCCCTCCATCTTTCCTTGTTTTTTAAAATGGGGAATACAGTAAACATAGCCAGGGTGGGGCAGTAGAATGAAAAGGTGAGAAGGGGAAAGAATAGCAACTGATTGTTCTGTCTTTTGCTTTCCAGGAGTTAATTCAAGAGCAAATTGAGGTAAGTAGCTCTCTCTTTCAGGGAAGGATTGGAGGCTAGTCTTTCTACTGCAGGGGTGGGCAAAATGTGGTCCGGGGGCTGGATGCGGCCTGCCAAGCCATTCTATCCGGCCTACGGGGCCCCTAAAAAGTTTAGAAAATTAATATTAATTTGCCCCGGGCTGCCTGTCATGCAGCCCTTGATGGCTTGCCGAAACTCAGTAAGCAGCCCTGTACCCAAAATAATTGCCCACCCCTGTTCTACTGGAAGCCTTGTTTCTTTCCACAGGACAAAGCCCTGGAGATTAGCGTGCACTAGTCATTATCAGGGATTGACAGTGGAGAGATGGAAACTAGATGGACCATGTTAGATCTTCCTCATCCATAGCTTCTCTAATACTGCAATTCTTCCTTCTTTTCAAACTAGCTGAAAAGATAAGCTGTTTTCTTGCTACTTTTAGCTACTGCAGACCACAGGAGGAGCACGAGGGACACTACCTCTGACGTTTCTGAAGGTGCTGGCTTCTCAAGCGTGCCATGGTAAGTGAGCATTCTTTACCTTTCCATTTCTGCAGTGTACTCTCTGGGGCTGTGGTTTCAGAGAGTTCTTCCAGGAGTTGCAGGAGGCACATCATTAGACAGGGTGCCTCTTAAGTGTCAGGAAACAACTTCCCCTTTGGACAGCTTTACTTGGAGAAAAGATGCCATACCTGTTGTGTGTGTGTGTGTGGTTGTTATCCACATTCCTGCACAGCAGAATCACTTACAGTGCTGTCCTAATGTGCACCAACTAGTGTGAGCCATTGGACCACCAACTCATGTGAGCTGTAGGACTTTCAACAAGCAGTTCATGGAGTGGAGGAGAGGGTGTGAGGGAGGTCCTGCATCAGTGCTCTTTAACAGGCAGGGAGAACCTTAAGCAGCAGTACCCTCAAGCCATTTTATCTGCCCTCAAATGGTAACTACTAGAAATGGCAGTACATGGTGTCCTGGAGACCTGGAAGTGTTCTTATTTTGGGAATACAAAGGACTTGAAGGGTTGTGCAAGGGCCCCAAAATAAGCAGGTATCACAAATGTATGCAGCAGTGTTTTTAATCCCTTTGTACTAGCTGGACTGTTGCATGCTGCATTAATATTCTCCTCCATTGCCAAAGGGCAAATGTGGACTGATTTGCACCACTTGACTCTCTAAATGACAGAGGGTACATAAGCCTCCCTTTATCTAGAAGAGGAAGACTAAGCGCCATTGTTGAGTTGCAGGATGCATGCTGCTGAATATCGGATCAGAGACGTCACTCCTGGTGTCTGTGAAGAGGGACTGGTAAAAGTATAAGATGACTCTTTTAGTAGCCTGCTTGTATTTAGTGCACTAAACACTCAGGAATAACTGGTGAGACTAGCATCCGGAGCTGATATTTAGTATCTCTCTGCTTTGCTCCTCATTTGTGGAGTGGCCTTGTTCTCATATCTAGAGAAAACTGCTCTTGTGCGTCATGTAAGTAACATCACGTGGGAAGCAAGGAAGCTGTCCTACCATCCACCTGCCAAAGACCAGACAATGAAGTTTGTACCATGACAAAGCCAGTCTTTATGTGTTGGGAAGGCTAATTAACTGAAGCCAAATTCCAAATCTGTTACATAGTAGCATGTTCTTCTGATTTGTGGTCTCAGGGGGCTAGAAGGAGGGTGATGCCCTTTATTTATTTGCTGTAGTTTCCAAAATCCCTGATGAGGAGCTTGCTAGCTGAGTCAAATTTCTTTAGCCAACACTTGCTGCATCTCACCTCTCTTTTCAGGAGCTATTAAGTTCAATGACAGTTTGACTATGGAGGAGAGCTCCCAGCTTATTGAAGCTTTGTCCTGCTGCCAGCTGCCCTTCCAGTGTGCTCATGGAAGACCTTCCATGCTACCCCTTGCAGATACAGACCACTTGCCACAGGAAAAGCAGGTACAATGTGGAGCACTGCAGGTGGTGCGTCTTGGGCGGATGAATTCATCTGCCTTTCCAGCCAGGTTGCATCTTAAATCAGACGTGCTCTGTATCTGACCAGATGTGTGATGTTTAAAGCTGTCATTCGTGTCCCTCTCCTACTGTTCTTATATTAATCCCTGGTGCATTGTTTATAAATGGATGATGCAATTGGGCACAAAGGGCACTTCCCAAGGGCATTGTTTCCCCATTAATATTTATTTCAATTTTGCCTACATTAAACACTCATGAACTTTTTTATTTACTCAGACCTACACCTGTTTAGATTAGAGCCTGAAGTTAGGCTCCTGAGCCCATATGTAGGCACTTACAAGCACAAATCCCACTGACTTCCAGTGGCACACTGCTGGAGAAGCATTGCCCAGTCAGAGCAGTTCGGTATATCGGAATATCACGTGGGTTGCAGATTGAGCCCATAATATTTGCTGATTAGTTTTTTGTCCAAATATATGCACTCGGTTTTCTAGTGAGGATAGTGATGAGGGCCCTGAACCTATGAGCATTTACCTAGCATAGGTAAATGTTATAGGTGTGTAAAATTGGATGTTCTATTAATAGTGAAGAAAGTTATGACAAAAACAGGTACAAAACAATTGCTTCACTAATTTGAGACTATAAAGTGGGAAGAAAGCAAATAACCAGCAAAATGTGAACAGTGACGCACAAAATCATGACTTCTCTTGTTGTCCATGTGCTGTTTCAGGTTGCAAAACTGGGTCCTCGTGGAAGTCATTTAAGACACAGCTTTGATAAAGCATTTGAGCATCTCACTGTTGGAAGGGACTATTGTGGTCAGTGAAGTCCTTTTTCTCTTTTCTCCCAGCAGCCTAAACCTAATTTGGCTAAACTGAGAAAAATGGCCCAAGCCTGGCAGCTGTTTGGGAAACAAAGACATCACCATGGAACTGAGCTCTGAAAACCAGGATCCCAAGAGTGCTGTTATCACTCAACTCCTTTCAACCAGCATTCTGCATGGACTTGCCTCCTGAGCCAGGACAGAAGCAGTTGTTCAAGGCTAGAATCTGCCTCCCACTTGCAGGTGCTGAATTCCCTTTTCCTTGTGAGGATGATTTTAGTCTATGTATTTACAGTGCTTTGGCTACATATTTATTAATAAACCTAAATACACTTTCATTTGGTATTTGATTGTAAGCTTGCCCACAAAATGATGTAGGTGGGCTGTGCTCATTCCAGCCATTGACATGAAACTAATGCAGAGGAGGCCTGGCTTTGGTATTTCTCTTCCTGCCTGCAGCTGCTGCGGTTCCCCGACTCATTTTACCATGCTTACGGAAGATTTCCAAACTAGAGCCTGATGATGTCGTCTTGGTGAAATACAAGCTCATATCATACTGCAATTTCTGTTAAGTTGATGTTTATTTATATGGTACTAAAGAGATATTATTGATGTATATTTATTTACTCATAGGCAGCACCATATCATGCATCATTACAATAGGTAAGTGCCTGAATTAGTCAAGAATCTTATTGTAGCAATGCTTACAAGCTAAACAAAATGAAGTAGATGGGATACTTCCATTTCTACCCTAGGCTGCAGTGTAACACAGCTGTGCACTGTTAAAATTAGAAATGGTTCTCCCTTCCCAGGAGACCCCACAGTTTCTCCTAATGCAGTGCTAAGCTGCAATAGGAGAAAACATGCTTTTAAGTATCCTGGCAGTGCATGGACGTGGGAACTGAGGTTTGAGACCTTGGTCTGAAATAGGTAGAGCAGGGACTTAAACCTTGTTCTTTGACAGTGGATGTGAATGCATTAGCTATCAAGCTGCTGCGATGGGGGAAGGGGTCTGTTTGGCATTAAGCAGAAATGCCATCCTTGTTAGAACTAACACATTCATTCCCATGTAATGTTTATTTCAACAAATCCACATTTTCCAACCAAAGTAGTTGCAAATTCCCAGCCAGCTTCAATTAGAATTGCTGTCGTAGTGCCAGAGGCAGCTACTCCCAGGACATAGCTACAGCTAACTTACTGTGCCAGATGGCACTATGCCAAAGTCCATGACTCTTCTCTAGGCACACTATTTCCCAAAGTGGAAGCAGGGTAGCCACCTTAGCACTGTGCTGCAGGCAACTGATTAGCTGTACAGCAAAACTAATCAGTCCAGAAAATTAACAAGTCAGACAGACCTTTAGTCTCCCAAGTTGTACTAGAAGGAATATCAGGCCGCTACTAGCAAATTCTCATTTTTGGTACAGTGATGATCAGCCTACTGCAACTTAAAGAAGCAACTTATTCTTGCATGGAAGATAAGTCAACAGCCAAGAGACAAGTGAGCCACCTTTATTATAGCAAATCAAGGCAAGGCAGCTTAGCTGCACCAAAAAATTCCAAGCACACTTTGGGCAGCACTGAACTGGGCCTTTTGTGGAGATGGAACATGCAAAAAAGAACTAGCTGTTGCCAGAAATCAGGTTAAAGACTGTTCCACATGACATGTAACAGAACACAGGGAGCAAATCCAGTGCAAGAGCTTTGCTCACTGGTACTTTTTGGCTAGGGGAGGAAACATTACACCAGGCAGGCACTTCCTGTTGAAGATTAAGTTCATTTCTGCCACAAAGGGCTTATTTAACCACTGTATCTTCGCAAAGATCAAGGCAGGAAGGGTCTGCATAGTGAGGTGTTTTGAGTCACTGGAGCTCAGAGTTCATGGTCATCAGGATGATAAAGCTCACTCATGAGGCGATAGATATAGGAGGGTGCGTTACCCCCAATGTTGGAAATGAAGAGAGTGATGAGCTCAGGTGGGACATAGTCAAACACAGGGCAGTGAACATTGATCTTTGCCAGGATCTCTCCTAAAAACAAAAACAGCCACTGTATTAGAAATGAATGTGGCAGCTCGGCCTCCCCCCATGCTCTCTGAAACCAAACTGACAAGGCCCTACTGCCGCCAGCACCAATATTTCACATCTTGTTTTGCCAGCTTGCCTTGCCAGATTAACTGGAGTAGCAGGTATACAGCAGTCTTGGGTAAATGACAGTATTTGGCCCAGCTGTGACACATTGCTGGCAGCGACCAGAAAACCCCCAGACTAAGGAAATGCAATAAGTTGAAACGAAAGCCTTAAATCTAAGCGATCCCATGCTGCTACTTGCAGGGTTCTGCCACAGAAGCATGGCTTTGGAAGATAGTCGCTACATAATAAGCGTTGGAGCTCCTTCTGAAGACGGACCTTGCACGGGAAGGCCAATGACAGAGAAATCAAGCTATTTCTCAGCCAGCTGTAGTGACCCAGAGTCTAAACTCTAAAAGCCACACTAGCAAGAGCAGAACAAGTAGCTAGCATGGTTTCTCTGCCAATGTGGTAGGGGTAGGCCATCCTCCATCTGGAGTCACCACTCACACCTCAAGTGTTTCATTACTACATGTAAATGGTAAAGTCCTTCAGGGCAGGAGCAAAACAGCCAAGGTAGCGTGAAAAAATTTCGTCTGAATGTTCTTCCCAGCAGCAAAGCAAGATAGGACCATGGTCAGAGTCATTGTGGACCTCAACAGGATAAATATCCTGCCTTTGGTTACAGGATAATCCTCTATAAATACTGAGAGAGCCAAAGGCTGCATTTTGGGGCCAATATGACTACACTCCAAACAAGAAACCACGTAATGGGGGGGGACCAGTACCTTCTGTGAAAGGAAGCGCTTCCTGTGGAGAGACAAACTTGTGGAATGAATCCTCTTCATTAGGGAACTGAGAGAGAGAGAGAGAGAGAGAGAAATACTTAGAACAATACAGATCACCCACCCCCTTATTCTACATGAAGGCTCAGCACAAGGGCTGGAAGGGTGAAAGCAAAGGAAACAGAGCTTTCTCGTTCATCCATACTTTACAGCTGTGATCTTAGTGGTTCTCAACTTTCTTAGACTCAAAGCACTCCTCAGTAGATTTGAGGCACCCCTTGGGAAATGCCAGCTCTTAATCTTCACTCAGTTTTTGACTACAGAAAAATACTAGAGCAATTCTTCTGTAGCAAAGAACTTAGAAAAACCCCAACAGGCCAGAATGGAATCATGTTTGTGCATTAACTGTGTGGCACCCTTGATAGGATCTTAAAGCACCCCAGGGTGCCATAACACCCTGAATGACAATCACTGCTTTATCTTGTAAAGCCATCCCCTGCTGCCTGCAACTGTAATATACACAGCTGCTGCAAGTAAAACCAGAGCAAAGGCTTTAGGCAAGCTGTATTTTCTTCGTTCCTTTATGCTTACCTATATTCTGGACACTCTACAGCAGGGATGTGGAACCTTTGGGCCGCCAGGGACTCCATTTACCAGCCGCCTCTGCCCATGTGGCTTGTGCCGGTCTCCATGGAGACCTCAGCCATACCAGCAGCGCGCATGGCAGAACATCACGGGGCTGCTCCAGAGCTGCTGGGAACATGGGACTGGGGCAGCTTGCTTTGGAGCTGTGATCTGTAGCTTGCGTGCTCCAGGCAGGGGCACACGTGCAGGGGATTGTGGCTCTGCCCCAGCTCCAGACAGGCTATCACTGCTGCAAGGAGCCGGGGCACAGCCATAATCCCCTGCACGTGTGCCCCTGCCTGGAGCATGCAGGCTACAGATTGCAGCTCTGAAGCAAGTTGCCCCCGTCCCACGTTCCTGGCAGCTCCAGAACAGCCCCCTGCGCTGCTCTGCCGCACATGCTGCAGGTGTGGCTGAGGTCTCTTTGGAGACCGGCACAAGCCATGTGGGCAGAGGTGGCTGGGAAATGGAGCCCCCGGCCAACTGGATCCAGCCCACAAGTCGGACATTCCCCATCCCTGCTCTACAGGAAAGTCCAGATTTGAAGAGGGCCACTGTTGCTGTAACCTGCTCTCTGATGACAGAAGACTAGGCCTATTTGACTATATCGAAAGAAGCAGAGCAGTAAAGTCCTAATACTGCTTCTTTCCACTTCCCTGGTGGATACTGGCAATGACCTTTCATCTCCAAAGATGTGGTTTCAAATCCCTACAGGATTAAGTACAGTTATGTTGACAGTCTTGGTCTCTGGTAGATGGTGGTCAACATTCTAAGTCTCCACCCCAACAATTCAGCATGTTTGGCAGTTTGTGCTGGAGGAAGAGAGACTAGAATAGTGGAAAGACCTGAGGATTTCATTGGGCTAGGATGGAGGTACATCATCAAGGCTGGTTGCCCCATTTGAACTTGGACTAGCTGGTGCTAACCATCCCTTGCTTTCATAACCATTAGAATTCCCCAACTCTGTCTCTGACATTACAGCATCTGCTCCCTCTAAAGTTGTTGTCCCTACCTGTGGTGAAAGCTTAAACATGGGAGCACAGACAATGAGGGGAGTGGAGTGGTGTTTAGCTGCAAGTGCCAGGGTGTGAGTCCCACTGACGGCAATCAGTGCACCATTAGCCAAGATAGTCTTTGTACCGATGATCACCTGCCAAATATAAATGAGAATTAGGAGTGACTTAGAACAGGAGCTTCATATCCACAGCTGCTGCTTCAGACTACCAGGAGTAAAGACCTTCAGGTTCCTACCACCCTTTAAGAAGAGACAGAGGGGGAGAGGCTGGAGTGCCAGAGGTAGTAGGATGCTCAATCCATTCTGCCTGATTCTGCACAGAGATTTTTCCCTCTGGCTAGACCAAGACCTCGCAACTTAAGGCCAGTTGGAAGTTAGAGCACTGTTGTCTGCCCTAGTGGCGAGAGCACCAACCTGGAACTCGGAAAGTCTGTTTTTTAGTCCTGCCTCTGATTCTAGCCTGCTGCTTGTCCTTCAGCAAGTCACCTCACCATTCTGTGCTTCACTTTCCCCTTCTGTAAAATGGGGATAATGATATTGGCCCACAGTGTAAACTCTTGGATCTCCTAAGGAGAACTGGTAGAGTTCAGGATTCTGACATGCACCTGTCACAAGAACATGGTGTTGTATTTTCAACTGTGCAAGACTGAGGAATTGCAGTCAGGATGCCCAGCAGTCATATTTTCACACCACACCACACCTTGTCCATACAGCCTTCTGCATGACTTGTGAGCTAGGCAAGGGAGTTCCACCCCTGTCCCTAGCCATTCTAGAGTCAGGCAGTTTTGTTGTTTTCATTAGAAGCTCAAAAAAAAGTTATAACACCTTGCAACTCCCCCAGATACAAGCACCTGTTTTCAAGCATCTGTTTCCACTCAGTGTCACTGGGTTTTGTAACACCTCTTTCTCAGAAGAGGGGCAGCTGGGGATAGAATATGTATAAAAGGCTACCAGTGGAACTGTCACTATGTGGTCAGTCATCATGCCGGCTGGTCTCTGCTCTCCCAGCCCTGTGTGGGAACTAGAACTATTGCTACAATGTGGAAACATTAAAACCCTTTTGGGACAGAAGTAGTTCTCTAGTTCCTGCTTCCCAGGTTATCTGGGCTTTTGACAGAAGCCCATCCATCCATCACCACTGCCTCCAAAGGGACCTAATAAGGTCTGAACATCAGCAATCCCCTAGTGTCCTCTCTCAAACCAACCTTATTGACTCGAGACATAACAGCGAAGATGGCTGCATCACTCATGACGGTGGTTTCAATGTTCTCTTCAGCCAGACGGACGGCCATTTTGTGACCCTGTGTTAGAGGGAGATTCTGGTGAGTCAAGGGAGGGATTCTCTTGAGTTGAGCTGAGTGCCACAGACACTCACCTGAAGTCAGGAGCTACATTTCGGGAGCCAGAAAACAACCCAAAAACAATACAGCACATACATTGTCTTGTGATCTGGTAACCTGTGGAGAAGCAAAGAGCCTGCCACCGGCTCTTTGCCACAGTCAGTTTTCCTACACCATTCCCTGTGGTAGCCTGGCCATTCCCTCCCAATTAGCAGCAGTTCATGTTATTCCTGCCCCTATTGTTCTGGAGGCAGAGCTCTGTGGAAACACTGCCCAGCCCAGCTGAGCTGAGGGGATTAGCAAGCAGGGTCTTACCTGGCAGAAGGGTGCACACTCCGCCACAATCACTTGGAATTTCCGCTTGCGCGCTGCCTCTTTCAAGAAGGCTTCCATGGTGTGAGAGTAGCCAATGGTCATGATCACCTCATTGGAGTGGATGTGCTCCAATGCCTGCATTGCAATGTTCTCCATTGTGCCCTCTGCAAAGGAAGGAAGCCAGCAGGAAGAGGAATGTCAGGACTATCAACTGCCATGCTGAAACCAGCACCAGACCAATGCCAACAGGAAAAAAGGACACAAGCCCACAGCCACTGAAGTATGCCCTGAATCATCGCCACATGAGTAAAAACCCCCACACATTTTAGAGCCTGGGTCTGACAGCACAGCATCATTTCATCTACCATCCCTTGAGGAGAAGGAACAGTGTCTCTTGCCCCAACAGGGGCTCCTGGTTACCTAATTCGGCAATTGTGCTATCCCCAAGCCAGGCTCTACATCACATCACCCTTAGTTCAGGCAGCAACACTGGCATTTGTGCAGCAAGAACTGCTCAACTTCCTGTGGCCTTCATCTAGAACCCAGGCAGATCCTTGTTACATGCCCTTGAAGCAAAATGGAGACAAAGCACCCTGACTTTCACAGGCCCTCTGCCTACTCAGGGAAATGGGATGTGTTGAAAAGTCTCATAACTAGGGGAGTGAAAAGGATAGCACCAGCTCCAGCATCAGTCCCAGCCTAAATGGCTGCCCAGTCCACAAGGTGCCTCCTGGTAGCAAAGGGAGGTTTGTGAGGCAATCATAGCCTGCCAGCACTAAGAGGGGAGACCAGGCAGTATGGCTGGCCCCAGCAGTGATGACCTGTGAATAAAGACAACGTGATGGGCAGAGCAGGGTCTGAGAGGCTCCTAGGAAGTGGGTGCTTTGGAGGCAATCCACTGCAGCAACTCCTCTTGGCTGTCTCCAGAGCTGCATGCTTGGCTGCAGGGACCATCCCTATATAGTGCAATAGCAAGGGAAGGAGCATAGTTCATTCAGTCTCTGTGAGGCCATGCTGTCCTGAGCACAGCAAACTCAACCTCAGGCACTGCACGCAGGCAAGATTTTATGTTCCTGCAGACAGGGTTTTGCTCAGATCTTCCCATGGGCACAGGTGGGAAGAATCTCACCTGTCAACACCTCACGGGTCCCTCACTGTTCCACTCT
>NW_005841835.1:1299743-1300046 GCF_000455745.1 Alligator sinensis
GTGCGCAGATTCTAGGACACACCTCACCTGCAAGACTGAGCCTCACAGCTCCCCGCAGTGCCCATGCGAGCTGGGAACTGGGTCTCCCCCTACTTCTCCTTCCCTTCCCCATCATCCCATGAGCAAGCCACTCCAGTCCCATCCTGGAATGGGAAAGTCCTTCTGCATTGCATACCCAGCTCTATCAGCAGCTCGTTGATAGCTTCAATCACGTTAGCCCTGAGTGGGGCGAAGGTGGTGTTGAAGTCCTCACTGAGTCCCCCAGAGGTCAGAAGCTTGTGCAAGGATTACTGCTGGGCACTT
>NW_005841835.1:1300077-1301725 GCF_000455745.1 Alligator sinensis
CCACGGAGCCTACAGAGAGAACGTGGCCATAAGACTAGGATGGGAGCAGGACAAACCAGCTAACCTGACAAAAACTTTCAGGAGAAGCTGGTTTGAACCACGCTGTCCCCATAGGACCAAGAACCAGCAAGCCTGATTACTGGGAGCATTGAAGAAGGGAGCTGCACCCACTCTCTCTCACAGCTCCCCAACTGCACAGTCACCTGAGGCTTTGCCAATAAGCCATACCCTCTGAAAGCTCAGTGAGCCAGCTCCGAGAGCTGCAGCAGGCACAGGGAAGGGCCTTGCGCAAGGCTGCTGCGTCACCCAGAAAACTCCCCTGCATTTTACTAAATGGGGAGAGAAGTGTCAGATCACAGCATTCAGGAGTTTGCACGGCAGCAACATCTACACTGAACAGAGCTTCGAGTGGAGATGCAGTCAGTGACTGGGGAACCATAGGACTTGCTGGTGTTACCAGTGGTCTCACAAGAGGAACTTGGTAGGTTCACCCTTAAAAGGAAAAGATTTTGAGAGGAGGGAGGGTGGAGATGTGCATCTTGTTTGGACACCTGAACGGGTCCTGCAAGAGCAGAAGGAAGAGAGGATGGTGCCCCTCAGGTCCACAGGACACTGTCAGCTCCTCTCCCAGGTTGACTGAGGGGAAGATGCACAGGTGATGGGGGTGCAAGGACTTCACCTGCCATACTCCTCTCTAATGATCTTCAGCACTCGCCGCACCATGTTGCCCACTGTGGTCTCCGATGGCTGGGCTGCCGTCATCCTCTGGCCCTCCTTCCGAATGAGGCCCATCAGCTCCCCTGAAACGAGGGCACAGCTACGTGGTCACCAGGCCGCAGCCTCATGCAGCTCCACAGCTGCTGGCCCCAACACCAGCCTCCAGCTCACCCACCCTTCAAGCAGCTCTACAGCCACCAGGCCCAGCCCGTGCCAGGATCTCCAGCAAACCGATGGGGCAAGTGCTGAGAAAATAAAAGAAAGCCTTTGGCCCCGGACAGCAACGGAGTCAAAATGAGCAGGGTGCGCCAGCCTGCCGGGCTCCCGGACCCTGCGGGGCTGCAGCTGAGCAAGATACCTCGCACCGCCTCTGGCCAACTCCTACCGTATGTCTGCCTCGTGGGCTGGACGTGCAGTGCCGGGGCCGGATCCGGATCCGGCCCGTGGAGCGCTGCCGCCCGGCCCTGCCTTGGCTGCGGGGGAAGGGAGCAGGATCCCGCCCCGTCGGGGGGGAAAGGGCCTGGGCCTGGGCCCAAGGGAGGCGCCGGGCCGGGGCTCTCACCAGCTTTGCCCCAGCGGCCGCGGGCGATGATCCTGCGCAGCAGCCCCAGCGTCTGCCGTGCCGTCTCCTCGGAGCGCGGCCGCTGCCCGCCCCGCTTCAGCCGCGCCACGAAGGCCTCGATCTGTTCCGACAACTCCAACTCCTTCTCGGCCGCGCCCGGCATCTTGGCAGCTGAGGCGGCGGAACCAAGAGACCACGTCTGCTACCCCTACCCGGATCCTGCTGAGAACGGACCACTTCCGCTTCCGACCAGTCCCACCCTCCCATTGGCTGAGGACGCCCCGGTCAGCCAATCTGGAGACCCTCTCTCGCGCCGGCGCGGGACGCTGGAGCGGGTTCGATGATGTGTCACGTTTCGAACTCTGGCTT
>NW_005841835.1:1301773-1316631 GCF_000455745.1 Alligator sinensis
GCAGCGCCCCGGCTCCGGCCGCGCCAGTTCTCAGGGCCTCCGTGCGGTTTCCCTCCCGCCCCCCGCGGGAACCAGCCGTGATCCCACGGCTCCTGGCTGCAGCGTCCGGGGGAGACATTCCGCGCTGCGGGCTGGCCGGGCTCTGCCCGTGCCCTCGGGGCAGCCCGATTTGTCCCTGGTTCCCTCGGGGCCGCGGAGGCGATGCCGCCTGGAGCCGCTTCCAGCCTGCCCGCCTGCGTCTGCCGGCTCGGAGTCCCAGGCTCCGGCTGCAATAACAAGGCATTTGCGCTCAGCACCCCCGCCCCTCCGCCCCGGTTGTTGTTTCAGCTGGGCCGGGGTGGGAGCAGCAGTGGGAAGAAAAATCTCCAGGGCAAACGGCCTGAGAAAGCCCAGCTGGTGGCTTCCCAGGGAGGACAAGCGAGGCCTCGGCATTGGCCGTTCCTGTCCCTCAGAGGGGCACGAGCTGCAGCCCCGTCCCCACACCCCAGCCCTTCATGTGGGTGCCCACCTCCGGTTGCCCAGGGTGCGTTGCTGCAGCCTCCCACAGTGCTGAAGCAGCAGGTGAGAAATCGCTGCTCCTGCTTCCCAGGCAAGAAGTGCCTTGCTGAGGTCATGCTGGGCTTGAGCCAGCACCTTCACCCCATGGTTTTGGCAGCCTGTTTCTACAGAGCTCTTGCCAGGTGGCTGGAAGGGGCCACCCAACGTGATGCCGGCAGCAGGTAGCTGTGGGTGGCTGCAGCCAGGAGGCACTGTTCCCATTGTACTTGCCCTGCAGCTGGGAGCGCCTCCCAGGCTGCTGCATGGTGGAACAAAGGGGATGAAGCAGGGATTCCCACTTAGTCCTGTTGGAAAGTGTGGAGTCCGCCCTTGTGAGGGAAAGGGTGAGTGCTGGCAGGTTTGAGGAATAGAATTGGCTGGCCTCTGGCAGAGACCCTGCATGCACCCTAGGCTGCCCTGACCACTGAGGCCCACAAGGCTCCATCCCAAAAGGCATCCTAGTGGCAGATGCAGATAAATGAACCTGGATCACATGAGCAGGCAGCTAGTGGAAGAGACGTGGCTGCCCCCTCACAAGTGGATCCCACCTGCTGTCATGTCCTGGGCCTTGAGTTGCCTCTTGTTGGGGAAATTCCCCTTCTGCAATGAGGTGCCACATGTGGGGTGTGAGAGGGAAAAATTATTTTGCCCTAAGTAGGTGAAGCAGCTGGTTGTAGAGAAGGCAGTTGCATCTATAGGGAGAGTATGTGGTTTGTGCCATGCCACAGGTGTTTGTACCATGGGGGGCTGGGCATGTGGGGAGCAGCAGGAAGAGTCTGTACAAGGAGACGGAGAGTGTGACTGAGCTGGAGCCTGTGCTGGGAGGGAAGGGGAGGTTTGCACGGCACAGCAGCAGGAGTCTGGTGTGGGGCACATGGCATTTACTTTGGACAGTGCAATATTGTAGAAGCTTAGAGCCAAAGCAAATGGGTGGGGAAAGGAGCAGCTCCTGGCAGCTTTGCTGTCCTTGCTGGTGAAGCCAAAACCTACCCAGCATAAGACAGGAATGTTACTCCTTTGTTTCCAGTTGTGGGAGTGCGGAGTCCACATCTCGGGCAGTCGCAGCAGCACAGTTCTCATCCCAACGCCATTCCACTCCCAGGCCCCACCTCTGGTCATTAGCTTATGAAAACCAAACCATATGGATCTGTGCTAGAAGCATCCAGGAAACGCTGGCCAGGGACCCCCTGGATGTTCATTACTTCCAATTCACGCTTCTCTGGTCCCATTATGACTTGTTTCCCTACCAGCTCTCTACACACAGTGTCTGGGGCCAGGGCAAATGACACCAAGGCATAGGGTGGAGCAGAGCTTGAGAGGCTGTGTAACAGGATGATTAATCACTTAGAGCATCCAGACTTGCCACTTTTCACTGTCTAACAGTCCCCCCACCCTCCCACAGAGCTTCTGAGGGCCTAGAAGTCATCCTTGAAGGGAAAGGGGGAACACTGAGATGCCCAGAAGAGCAGGCCTTTGAGCCAGGAATCTGTGCTGGAGTAGACTGGCCTGGCCACCCTGGCTTGGGCAGTACACAGGGTTCCACACTCAGGTCAGGCAATGGGGTGGAGGGAAGCACTGACCTCCCAATGGGTTTTTTCTCTGGGTGGGGATTTGGGGCCTCACTCCAGAAGCACCTGGAGTCTCTGCAGGCACCCCAGATACTCCATGCTGCTGTGACTGAGCCTGGCTTGACAACCTCCTTCATACGCCTATAGAGAGTACACCCCCTCCCCCCCAATGCAGAGCCCCTCCCTCACCTCTCTCCCCACCCAAGGGAGTCTTGAGGTAGACCCCACCTTTTGCAGTAGGAGCCATGTATGCTGGGAAAAGCTGTATGGCCTGCCTGCAGCCTCAATTGGCTCAGGGAATTGCCTTGACTGGTTGGTGCATGCATGTGTGTGTATGCATACGCCTGAGCATTTAGGCTTGGCTGGGTCTGTGCGGGGGTGCCAGGCTGGTTCTGGGTGAGGGCTGGGATCCTCTTTGGCCCCCTGCCTACAAGCAATCACTTTCATTAATAAAATGGGGTTAAATGAAAGTCTTTGTTCTACCTGGCACTTGGCTTAGGCTGTATCAGCTTTTTGCCCAGAGATGAGCAAGGGCATTTTGTGCCCAAAAGCTTGTCTAACATCTCTCCCAGCTATAGTATTGCTCATAAATCCTGCTTGTCCAGTATTCCCTGAACCATCACAGCTACAGGAACCCAACAACCTTGCCTCAGTGTCATCTATGGCTGCCCCAAGCACTTGTGAAATGCTAATTATACAGGTGAAAATAGTTACACGTGCCAGCAGCCATGCTGAGCCCCTGTGCATCATGCCAAATACATCTGTTTGCTGCTGCTGCCTGTTTCCTGTAGCTGTCTGTGTCCTCTTGTCTTACACTTAACTTCAAAGCTCCCTGGAGGGGATCATCTTTCTGGTCTGTGTTTGTACAGTGCTAGTGCAATGGGCCCCTAGACGACGCTGCAATCCCATCCATGAATATCAATGCCAGGTGTGGGGCTGGATTGAGCCAGGCCTGCTGCATCCAGGCATGAGCGAATGTCTCCAAGCGCCTGTCTCTGCCCGTGTGTCGGCACCTGTCTTGGTTTCTTTGCATGCCTGTCTGGGCCTGCCTGGCTCTGCACACTCTGTGTGCCGATCAGTGCTGATGTGCATCTGTGAACACAGGCTGGGCCCTGAGCACATGGTAATGTGGTCAAAGAGCCTAGCTTTGGTGCTTTCCTCTGTTTGTTTAGTTTTCTCTGTACTAAACAGTGCAGCCTTAGGGATTAGGGAACAGGGAGCCAGAGGAAAAGAAACCGGACTCTGAGGTTATGACCTCCTGGTGGATGCTGTGGTGTTTACATTCCTCTGCCTCAGTCCCACAACTACTACAGGGCAGCAGCTTCTTAGAGTCTTGCTGGGGGAGGCTGGGTCAGCAGTAGTTGGGAGCTCCCTCACCAGCAGATGCTTCTGTCTTCTTCCCCTGCTGGAAACTCCCTCTCAACCAGTGATCCTACTGTCTCCGCACAGCCCCTCCTGCTGGGAGCTTTCCCCCTGGGTTCCTTACAGACCCTCCAGAGCCAAGAGGTTTGGTGTTGCCTGCTGTTAGCCAGGGCCGGAGCAGACATCTGGAGGGAGGCAGCAGCCCCATGCGCCTCAAGGAGCCAGAGTCCAGCCCCATGAATGTGCTGTGTAATTTTCATGAATGGAGAGAACTTGAATGGGGATTTCAAGAGCATTTTGCCCCTTGTCTCCCAAGCAGTTGGGCTGGGCCAGAGCCCACACTCCTCTGGGGCCAGGCAGGGAAGTACAGGATTGCGACTGCCTGGAGGCAGTGTGGCCAGAGACATCTGGTTGTCATTAGTGCAGAGCAGCTGCCAGGACCCAGCTGGCCTTAGGGAAGTCCTGCCCAGGGATCCTTGCAGAGGAGGCGGGGAAGGAAAGTGCCATGGGGAGAAGAAGGTGAGGGGAGCAATGGGAGGCAGGGAGCCCAGGGTGTGGGGTGAGAGGTTATGGGCGGGGGATACATTTCTTCAGCACCATGTTTCTGGCCTTAATGCCCAGTGCTCCTGGTGGTTCCTCAGCTGCAGGCAGCCACTCGGGTGGAAAACACTGCCCAAGAAAGAGGCACGAGCAGAAGGGTCTCCGGGAGCAGTACGGACACAGAGCCTGGGCTATTCCGTTCCGCTCCCCCTCTCCTGCCCCCCCGCTGATTGCTGCAATAAGGCAGCCACAGTGTGGAGAGTAACTGGGATTCTGTGTGGTCACAACTGCCCCTTTCTGTGCCCCCGAACCTGGCCTACACACCTCCCTCCCACCGCACACCCCTAGATAAACCCTGGGGTGGGCTGGGGGAAAGACTTAGCAGCTTCTCCCAGCAGTGTCTGCACATGCCCCCTGCTGCCTGTGCAGGAATCAGGCAGAAGTTCTGCCCTCAGCCAAGAAGGTGAGGGAAGGAGTAGCCTGCTATAGTAGGAGACCCCCAAAGGCAACCAGCTGGAGCTCCACCTCTGAAGGGAGCAAGGTGAGGGAACCCTGGTAATAGTCATCTGCTCTTTCAGGTCATGTCTGGCTTGGATGTGATGCAGGCCAGGGCCCCCTCCCCAGTGACTGCCACTGCAGACTCTGCTCCTTCCAGGGAAGGAGGAGGGCTGGTTGTATGTGTGCTAGTGCCGCTGTAAGTGAGGAAAAGCTGGAGAGTGGAGAGCCACGGGTGGGGGGAGCAGGGGAAGGTCTGGAGTCAGGGAGCGTTGGAACATCCTGTGCTGAGAGAGTGTTTGGATTAGACGCGCTCCACAAGCTGAGGACCATCAGATGGGCAGGGCTTTCAACCAGGACAGAGCACTAGGGAGGGAAAGGAGCTCTAGTAAAAAAACCAAAAACCCAACATCCAGAGGAGCCGAATGAGCCAGTTGGCAATGGGAGACAAAGAAGATATAGACATGCCTGTGCATTAATCCAGATAGCACAATGAAGCACAAGACCCAGCCGAGATCCTAAATGATGCTGGTGAGGGTCTAGCAGGAATACCACCCCAGCGGGGGAGGGGGGGGGGAGGTACAACAGCTATGGGATTGAAAGCATAGATAGGGACAGTACTCCCTGTCCAAATTACCTGCTGTGAAACAGTAGCTTTGGGAAGGAATTAGATTCAGTGAGTAAGGAGCATTGGGATGCAGCCCTGTACTTGAGCAGCACAGGAGGAGGCTGGAAAATTCCATAAGGAAGAAGTCCATTCCTCAGAGAGAGCGCTAAGGCCTAATAATGTCACTTCATGAGGAAGCAACTCAAAAGTGTCCCAAAGTGATCCTGTAATAGAGAAGAAGGGAGGGACTCCTACAGGAATGAGGAGTCTGTCAGAAGCTGAGGAGGAAGTGATATCGAATGCTGGCCGAGGAGAATCAACAGTGACACCACCTAGATCTTACAGACTACTCAGTCGGCCAGTAGGAAGGGGGTGAAAAAAAGAATTATTCTAAAATGGCCAAGGTGCTGGACTCATTTTTTAAGACCTGACCTGCCAGAAGAATGAAGCAGCATGGCTAATGATCTAGTATAAGGCAAAGAATATCTGGGAAATTCAAACGTGCAGACCAGCAGATTTGGATGAATGCACCCTCCTGACGACACATCTGAGGTCTTGACTGCATTGTGAAGATACTCAAGCTGGCTTCTTGGCAGAGTGACTTGCCCTATGCTCAGGTCTGAGCTGCTGCTGGCAGCTGAACTTGCTTGTTTATAGGCTACAGCTGGCAGTGTGGACATGTCCTGAGACACTGGCAATTGCAGCATATTTGAAATTCGCTGCTGGCTAGAGAGGTGCCAGCTGGCTAGAGAAAAAACATACCAATTTTTAAGAATGGAAGTATGAGCCTGGGGATGCCTCCCCCACTCCCAGGCAATCAATCTGTCATTCTAATAAAGACTGAACCAGGTATAAGGCAGAATGGATCTGCAGCTCTCTAGCAGAGAATGAACAAGAAGCAGTAAGCAACAAGTAGGATTTGTGCAGGACATTCTCCAGATGGAGATGGAGGTTCCCTCAACCCACCTGGTGTCAGGTGGATGAAGGGAAGGCTGCAAGGTTGGTTCAGTGCCTGTGGATTTAGCAAAGCATTTGATACATTTAGTCACTCCAAAGATTAATTCAATTTGGCTTTAGCTTCCTCTTATCATGTGGCCTGAAGAATGGGTGGTGTCCCACAGGCTTCAATACAAGGGGCCAGGAAACAACCTGAACCTACAGTGAGGCCCCAGTAGTATCTCCCAGACAATACATGCCCCATATACACAATTAATAGGTGGGTCTTGGGCCAGTTCCCAGTGGACAGGTGTCCATGTCATAAAACCCATCAGCAGAACTGCTCCTTCCTACCTCTACTGGCAGTACTGCTAGAGAAACTGAAGCCTGTGAATTCTCTGGGGTAAAGAAGACCCTGTCTGTGTATATGTATGAGGCCTAGCAAGTTGTGTGTTGCTGGAATAAAAACTAAAGAGGAGGGTTTGATCGAGCTATGTGATGGCAGTGCCACCCTGCCTTTGCTAGGGTCCCCAGAGCAGAGAGGGTGTGGCTTGCTGCAGAAGCCAATTTTGCTGCTATCTATGAATCCAGTGTCTCTGGAAACAGGATGTTGCCCATGGGCATGTCTTTCCACCACACCTCCTATTGCTGAAAGTACAAGAGCAGCTGGATAGATGGAGCTCAAGGCCAAGACAAGACAAGCAGGCAGAAGATGATGAGACATGGGGAAGTGAATAAACATCGTGTAGGTAAGTAAGTCCAGCAGAGGCATGAGAAAGCATCATACAGGGTCAGGTCCATAGGCTGTGGAACGGGGTGGGCCACCCGGCCCATGGCTTTCCCAATTTTTAACACGTTAATTTAGCTAGCTATGCAGTTAAAAAAAATAGCTATACAGTTTTAATGAGAATGACAATTGCACATTTGTGGGTTATATAAATTAATGTGCTAAAAGTTGGCCGGCCCATGGCCCGGGTGGCCCACCCCATTCTGCGGCCTATGGTCAGGTCAGAAAACCCCAGGCACAAATGGCAGCTCAGTCCCAGTTTGTGGGCACCTTTGTGCATTGACGGTCAGAGCTCAGTGGTGCCAGATTTGGTCTGTACTTGGACAGAGACACTCACCCTGGGGGAAGTGCTGAGTTCTCAGGAATCATTGCAGATGAGTTGGCAGGAGGAGCTGCTCCTGTGAATGTTTCCCAGCCTGGGGTTGCAGGAATAATGGCCTGTGGGTGAAACAAAGCAAGGCCCAGACACTTTGTGGTCCCTAAAGAGTCCACAACGTTAATAGTCTGCCCTGCATCCTAGTTATATTCTAGCTCCACGCAATTGCCATCAGTAACTTCCTTGTGAAATGCAGGTGGCTAGAAGATTCCCTCTTCACTCCCTGGTCTGTGTATCAGTGGGATGTGCTGTTTGCCTGCTGGGTCCCACCCCAGAAGAGGCTGCATATGGGTGGGGAGTTGAGCTGTCCCCCTCTCCATATTCTGGACAGTTCCTTAGGATGAAGGCTTAGGAACAGAGGTGTGTGTCCTCACTAAGACAAGCCTGAGGTAACGCCCCATGTGTAGCTCAGGGAAAGCCCTGTATCAGCAGCTCTGGTGGCAGGGCTCCGTGTTCCAGAGCAGCTCAGACTTCAGTCCCATCCTACACAGTAGAGGAGCCCACTTCTCCCCCCAGCCTCCTGTTTTCACTTTGGAGTCAGGCAGAATCCTGCCTTCCCTGCTGTACTGCCATGTGTCAATATTATGAGAGCTAGAGCCAAGAGAACTGCATCCACATGATAAGCAGTCAGAGGCGCTAAGCTGGGTGTGGATGTGCCTGACAGCAGCTACCCCATGTTCCCTGGACTAGGAAGGCAGGACTAGCAGGAAGGGGCAGATTGGGGGATAGGTATTATCTCTGCCTTCCTGCTCCCAGACAACCTCCTCAGCTCTCATCTCTCCCTGTAGGGGTGACACAGTAGTCATGCCCCTGAGGGAAGGGGACTGCTCTGATCCTGGGAACTGGCTCCTTTCCCCTGAGCAGCTCAGCACCATTCTCAGGGTAGATGGTTTGGTTCAGCTCCCAGCATGGTGGTTCCCACCACAAGCTCTTTGGTGAGCGTGTAGCAGCTGCCTTGACAGCTCTCCTCCTCTACCTGCCTCGTGTTCTCAGTTCTGTCTGTGCTGCACAGGGCAGCATGAACGCTGCCTCTCCAGGGACCCCTTTCGCTGTCATTGCCATGGTCATGGTCGCACTTGCTAGCTGATGCCTGGAACCTGCCCTTTGTTTTTATCTGTGCACAGGGCTCTGCAACTGTTCAAATGAAATTTCCAGGGCACCCGATGCTCCTCTCCAGACCCTGTGCTAAGGCACAGTAAAGAGGAAGGCAGGACCATTGGCTGCCAGGAGGTACACAGCTGAAGAGAGCAGGGCAGCAATGGCAAGGGCATTATGGTCCCCAGTTCTCAGTCTGCAGCCTCATTGCAGAGGTTTTTCTGGGGACCAGAGAGCCCAGCACCAGGCTGGAGTCTCTCAGAGGCTGGGCTTCCAGTTAGGCTGCTGCTCCCCAGGGCAAGCCAAATCCACCTAACAGCCCCTGAGTAACAAAAATAAATAGCAGCATTCCGGCCACGTGCAGCCAGGGGTGACTAAGGGCCTGGCGCTTCCTGCTGCTGGCGACAGCAACAACAGCAACTTCAGTTCACAATGCACCAGGCAACAGGGATGCACCGCACAGCCCACTTCCCCACATTGTCAGCCTCCTCCTCGGCAAACAGCCCCCCCTGCACACCTGGACCGGGAGGGAGCTTTGACGCCACAGGAATTCACAGCAAGGAGAACAAGAACATGCAAACACAGATGCCACTGGGGCAGGAGCTGGTGATACCACACTTGTCCTTCTCACTGCTGTGAATAGACTCAGTCCTAAAGAGACATGAAAAAGCAACAGGAAAAGCATGGACAGCCCCCAGCCCACACACACACACATACACAATGCACCTTTCTCTGCTTGCAGCACCTTAGCTATTCCAGCCCCTCTGTAGAGCTCTGCTCATACACCTCCCTGGAGACCTAATGCTGGCTAAAGAAGGCCAATGGATCAGGCTAATCCCTCTGTACCCCCTAAAGGTTAAATGTACAATCATGTTTCTTGTCCCAAGCCATCATGCACTATCTCTTGCAGTTCTTACAGCTGCTTCAAGCTTGTGCTGACCTCAGGCATCACTGGATGGATCACATAATCTGTATCTAAATTAGGGTGCAAATTCTTTGAGTTGTGGATAATATGTCCTTATAGATCCAGGCCCTACAGCACTGTTGGTTCCTGATAAATCCTTTTATTCCTTTTGCCCCAAGGGGCTAGACAATATTTAGGGCCTTGCCAGTTTGTTTCCTTTCAGAAAAAGGTTGAGGGTAAAAGCCAAGTGTTTCCTTGGTGTGATTCTGTTAGTTCATGACTAATTCTATACAGAATGTGCATAAAGGCCCGTTTCCTAGAACACAGTGGAAGCAAACAAGAGTAGTCAATTTCCTTGCTTGGAAACCCAAGTCTGCCTCTCCAGAGAGTTCCGTACTCAGAACTTCTCTCTCTTGGCTTCCTTCTTTTGGCTCACAATTACTTTTCTTGTGGTCTGATCACTCTCTCCCTCATGCAGATGTGCACAGCTGCAGCCAGTCAATCTCCAGGCCCCTTGTGATTCTGCAGTCTGTCTCAGAGAAACCTCTTATTCTCCTTCAGTTACCTCACTGAGGACAACTTCGAGGAAAGCTGACCAGGTATATTTCAGGGCTGGCTTTGGACTACAGAATTGGACATTTGCTAATACAGTATTGGCAGAAGATCAAAGAACCTAATTTCAGGAGTGAGGAAAGTATTTGAGCTTAGCTAGAGATGAAGTATTACAGTGCTGGGATAAAGATGTGTGTGGGACCAATACAGCATGTTTTTGTTCCTCTCTGGCCTTTTAGATGTCAATACAGTACAAGGTAAGTGTGGACTGTGATGGGGGCGTGTCCAGCCTGCAGCATTCTCTACCTGCTTTTGCTTCATTAGCAACTATATGGAGGTGCAGAGCTGTTTTACTGACTCACCCAGGCTGACAGGACCAGGTAAGTTTGATTTGTTTTTATTAATATATTTCATGTTCGAGGTCAAATCAGCCAAATCAGTTCCAAATCATATTGATTGAGCAAAACTCAGTCGTTCAAAAAACCATATCTATTGAACAATTATTCTAAACACCATGTATGGCAATACAACTGGTGAGCATCCTCCATCCCAGGCTCTCATCCAGGGACTTCAGATGCTCCCAAATCCATTGGCAGGCATCCTACATGCAGGCCCAAACCCAGAGGTCTTGGGATTCAGAAGATGCCCCCAGATACTACAGATAAGCATCCTCCATCCCAGACTCTTTAGTCCAGGACTTCAGACACTTCCAGAACCAGTTTGCACTCAACAAAATTACTTTGTTTCCTTTATGTCCATAGTATTTTTCCTGAGCTTTGTACATCCCAGAAGTGGACAGCACCATTTTTCTGTGTCTTGTGCCAGCCAGCCTGTGAGATATGATATCCCAGTTTCCCCTACAGCCTGGGAAAAGAAGGCAAATCCCAGGGGAAAGCAAGAGAACAGGAGGAAGAGTGAGTGGCTGCAGCCCTGAGCCAGCTGGATTTTTCTCCCATTAGCAGGAGGTTTTTGTGGGTCACAGATTATCTGGTTCTAAATATTGTTCCTCTGCTGACGTCTCCATTGCACAGAGGCGGTAGAATGGGATTCTCATCCCTGGAATGTAAACTCTGCCCAAGACTGTGAAGAAATAGCTGCTGCTTCAAACCAGTCACTGGACTATCTTCAGCAGAGGGCAGGTAAAAGGATGCCTCCTCCCCAACCAAGGCACTAAGGGCCTACCCACACCACATCAGACTGATGGAGGGGGTGTTGCTGTGAAAGCAGGCCACCTCCATCCACCCCCATGCCTTGGGCACAAAACACCCATACAACATCCAGTGGATACTCCTTGGTGAACACCTGGCACTGCTCTCTGCCCCCTAGAGTGGTGACATGACATGTTTTCGGCATTTGTGGAACACAGAGTGGGAGTGGATAGGGCTTGCTTTCATGGGAGCGCTCCCTAGCACAGCCAGCACAGTGTAAGCGCGTGCCTTGTTTCTTGTGAGGAAAACAGGCCTTTTTCACAGTTGGATGCCAGGGCATCCACTCTATGTCTAACATGCAGCCCCCAAAGGCCCCGGTTGAAGTCTTTGGGATAAGAGGATTCCTTGTTTTAAGTGAATCTTCTTTATGGGAGTTCAGTGCTCAGGGCAGCTGACCTAGGAGCAATATGACCTTGGTTGCACTAGCCATCCTGCAGGAAAGCAATTCCCTCTGCCTCCTTCATGGTTTCTCCCCACCCCAGGATTCCGCCCTGGGGAAGCTGGTGGATGTCAGCCTGGCTCCCTGCATGTAAGTGTTCACAGCAGGAAATCAGGCAGCAGTAATTGCCTCCCCACTGTTAATGCCTGAATGGGCCATGGGGATTGAGTGCTGCTGAAGCAGTCCCTTAAATAGCCATGATGTGCAGCACAACATGGGGCAAAGCCAAAAGACACCTGCCTACCCTGCCTGTGTTGGAACTTTTTATGCTCGTCATTATTTCTCCATCATCTGGCTGTGAGTTTGCCAGGCCAGAAAGGGAAGCATTGTCACTGTCTGAGCTCAGCTGGGATATGCCTGGAAAGTGCAGATGAAATTTAACACCTGCTCACAAATGATTCATCGGCACCTGCATGTCCTTGTGAGGGCAGGGACTCAGACTGGGGTGGGCTGTTCCTGGCTTGTCCCTCTACCCGGGGAAGGGCTGAGATGTAACAGATCAGTGGGGGAGGAAGCAGGCTCTGCCCCAGTCTGGTACTGAAAAGAATGCGTGTCTGCTAGAGCCACATTCCAGCGCCTGGCGCACCCGCCTGGGAAGAGGAGCCCAGAGAGTGGCCAGATGCAACTCAGGACTGAGGAATTTCAGCTCGGTGAGGGCCTCTCACTCCCCTCTGCTGGACTGTGTGAACCCCCTCGTGCAAAAACCCTGGGGAATCCCATGTTTGTGTTAGTTTGGGGGGCGGGGGGGCGGGTAGGACTAGAAATAGTTTTGAAGACCTGGGGGTGAGTCACCACAGCAGAGGACTGAGCCTGTCTCTGAGGACAACCATAGATGTCTGAATCCTGGCATTAATGCCCTGGAGCGTGGTGCCCATTGTTTTGCTGGCAGGTACCTGGTCCCTGGTGCCTTCAGGTGCCCCTTTCCCTTCTATCTGCCGTAACTGCAGCTGTTCCTAGACCCTCTGGGTTAAGCACAGAGCACAAAGGTCCATGTTGAGCCAGGGAATTTACACCAAATGGCTGAAAGCAGAGTTTGTTTCTGTCTGCTTTGGGACAATTTGTGATGGATGGAAAGATAATAGCTCTGTCTGGCTCTGCCTGACAGCAGCTACATCTTCAGATGCTTTCTACATGGCTGAGATTTCAGTGTTCGGAAACCAAACAAGACATTTACAGCACATTATCAGTGGGCCGAGCTTGCAAGCCACTCTCTAACCCTCTTACATACACAAGGCATCTGAATGTGCCAAGTCAAGCAGTTTCTAAGTGGACTGGTATTGGGATCCCTGGGGGATATAGAAGCCTTTGAGCTGATCCATATACCAACCAGCACAAATGCCTCCACTGATTTTAATGTGTTTGTTGTTGCAACCCAAATGTCTGTGCACAGATATATTACTGGGAGACCAGACAAACAGAGGCCCCAGGTTACAAATTAAGCTGCCAATATAACTGTGATTATATGAAAAAGCAATAAGAAATGAATGAGCCTTGTGTCTCAGACTCTTCCCTGTTCTGACAAAGACTTGGATGGGGCTGGTATGCAGTATTATAGTGAGCTGACACTGCTTCCAAGCTGCCGTCTTATCTGGATTCTCAGCTTTCACGAGAAAGCACGAGTAACTCTTTAGCTGTTGTGTCTTCAAAATAGACCTTGAAAATGTGCACTGAGGGCAAACCAATGCTGAGATGCCTGCCTGAGTTGCAGAATGGGTGAAACAGTTCTGCGAGGTGTGGATAGGGACTATTTTCTGGACAGAGCCTTGACGAGGACTGCTACCTAATTCTTTTTTTCAGTTTGGCTCCTGGCTTTGACACACTGAAAAGCCCTTGGCAAGCAGGCTGGGAAGCCTAAAGGGGAAACAAAGTTTGCCCAAGAGAAGTGTAAATATCATTTTTCTTACATAGAAATACTGTTTTCAAGTCATACCCAGCACCTCCCCCTGGCCAGCAGCAGAGGCACGAGGGTTCTGCAGTCATACAGCCAGCAGCACAGTCCTATTTAGGTACTTGTGTTTGGATGCTGGGCAGAGGAGAGCTGGCACTTCCAGGTAGCTAGAAATCCTGAGAAGATTTTCATTATCATTTGTTTAGCAATTGCAGTGTGCTGGGCTCTGCAGAACACACATCCCCAACCCTGAGGAATTTGCAAATCTAAACAAGCATAGTGAGATGCATTGAAAACCCAGTGGATGGTGCAAGCCTGGAGCTTGTCCTACTGGTATGGTAGCAGCTTTTATTGACTCAGCATTCCTGGGCTTTGCAAATGAAAAGGATCTATAAGAGGGATCCAAATGAAGCATGATGACAGGGAGAAGGCTCCATCATCTAGCCTGTCAGCCCCACACCTCTCTGCACTCAACCCCTGTGGTATTGTACTAACATCAGGACGTTCCTGAGAAATTGGGATGCTCTCACATATCTGCTGCTTGCCACCATTAGAGGCGGAGGCCTGGGCTACACAGGTCTTTGGTTGGACACAGTCTAACAATTCCTAGGTTCTTAGTTTTCTTTTGGCTGAAGCAAACTCACCAGATCCTCAGCACAGACACACCCCTCCACGATGTGGCTACATGGGCTGGAACATGCAGGTCCTATGGTGCACAGAGCCCTCCTAAATCACTTTGCTCCCATTCTTGTTCCAAAAGCAGGAAACCAAGGACTCTGGCCATGCGGGAGAACACAGAGGGCCTTCTCCCAGCTTTCTCTGTAGCCCCGTCTACCTTCAGAAGCACAATGGGCTGCAGCTCTGCCCAGCACCCTGCCACGAAGACCATGTACATCTGCAAGTGTACTTTGGGCGAGTACCCACTGCTAACGGGACCTGGGCTGACAGGAGATGTCTGTATTTGGCCAGAGGCTAGAGAAGCTCTGCTCAGCTCAGCAGGGTGTGACGCTGCCAGCGGGCTCTAGTGCTGCACTGGGGCCCTCACAGTACTGCTGGCAAAGCCACATCGCATGGAAAAGGCCCAAGCGTCCTGCACAAGCCAGGATTTAACATGGCAGCTCAGGTGGAGAAGGGGCTTTCGCCCTCTGAACCACCCGCACCCTTAGCAATGGGCTCAGCTGTTGTTGAAAAAGAATGAAAATCAGAGTCCAACACCGCAGCCCCAGGGGCCTCCCAGGCGGAGGCGATTCTGCGTGGGGTTACTTGGTTATCCACCTATAACGGTTCTTCACACCCTGAGCTCTTCCAGGGCTGCAGCTGGGTCACTGGCTGCCGCCTGGGCACTCCCGCCAGCGGGGGCTGTCACCTCCACCGCACGGACGGCATAACCCCGGAGGAGCAGTTATGGGTCCACCGCAGATGGCTGCAGAGGGGGAGCAGGAGGGAGTGCAGTGGGAGATGGCATGACGCTCCCGGGGGGCTAAGCGGGCGGAGAGCACAGCAGCTAAAGACTGAGGAGGGGGCATGGAGGAGCCGGGGGAGCCTCTCGCCAGCTGCTGCCCCG
>NW_005841835.1:1316908-1318697 GCF_000455745.1 Alligator sinensis
TGCTCGGGGCCGGGCCGGTGCGCTGCGCTCTGAGCTCCGTGCGGGGCGGGGCCCAGCCCCAGCCCCAGCCCGCGGGATGCTTCACCTTCCTGCCTCTCCCTCGGCTCCGGCCGCCGCTCCCCGCAGGGCTGGGTGCCCCGCAAGAAGCACTGGGGGTTATTGGGGCCAGGAGCAGGATTGCGGTCTCTGCCGGTCCTCCTCAGAGCACCCTCCAGGCTGGAGTACCCTACGGCTGGTGCAGCTAAAGGGTGGTGGAAGGCAGGTTTTGCTCCCGAAATCCCCTCCAGTGAGCACAGGATGCCTTTTGCTGAATGGCCCTAGGACTCACCTCTGTGCCCCTTTCTCTCTCTCTCCCTCTCCCTCTCCAGCGGCTGGATGGGTCCCTTGGAAACAGCACCTCGGACGGGGCAGGTGAGCCTCCTCGTGGGGTGCGAGAGCTCTGGATCTCAGGGGTTGGTGGGCTCTGGAGGGCTCTCCTCACTGCCAGGGAGCTCTGGGCCCCCTCCATGCACCCCATGTGGAGCAAGATGCAGCCCCCGTGTGCTCCCCTCCATGTCCCATGGTAGGTTGGGAAGATGGAAAGGGAGGGCCAAAATGGACCTGCAGTTGTCTGGTGTGATCCGGCTGTGCTCTGGGGCAGCCTCTTCATCCAGTGAGGCTTTGGGGGATCTAAGCAGCAAACTGCCTGGGGTGAGAGGATAATTTTTCTGGGGCTGCCTATGTCAGTATTGCCCCTTACAGGCTTTCTTCCTCTGGAGCACCTATTTGGGGGCTACAGAGGCAGCACTGGGGGAATGGCCTAGATTAGACAGATCCTTGTTCTGACACGGGAAGGGAGCTCCTACAGCAATGGCATCTGTGTGGGATCCCCCAGGCCTCCCCACCCTTATCTTAAGGGTATAACATTTTCCTGAAATATTCCACACCAGCTGCTGTCCTAACACCCCCATTTCAAGGCTAATTTAACTTGACAAATTCTAGAGGGTCCAGAATCAAGTTTGTAATGGCCCCAGCTGCAATCTTGGCTCTGAGCAGTGCCACGCTTCTCCAGAATGGATGGAGCCTCTCAGTGTCTGGACATGGGAAGGTTGCCTGACTCCGACCCAGGGGACAATGCCTAAAGCTGGAAGAGAGAAGCAGATAGGACAGACCAGCAAGGAGAGAACAAACCTGATAGTTGCCTCCATAAAGCTGAGGCTCCCTTGGGCTATTGTGTGTGCAGCAGAGCTGGTTCTGATGCCTGGCTGCCCATCAAGACTCCCAGCCCTCAGAGCTGGCTCCAGCCTGGCACCCGGATCATTAGTGACTGCTTGAGGGAGCGGGCAACATGGTATCTCCTGGACAGCAACTCACAGCCCCTGGTGGGGGGTGGGATCTCTTCCAGTTCTGCCCTTCCAGGAGGTTTGGGGCCGCAGCTTTTGTCGGCCTTTGGAGAAATTGGTGGACATTGTGACTGAGTACCCCAGTGAGGTGGAGCACCTGTTCAGCCCCTCCTGTGTCTCTCTGCGACGCTGCACCGGCTGCTGTGGGGATGAGAGGCTCCAGTGTGTCCCCGTGGAGATGGCCAATGTCACTATGCAGGTAGGAGCTGGGACTGTCATCCAGATGTGTTGGGATTCACAGCATGGCAAGGGACTTGAACTCCTCTCCGGGCAGCTGGGAGCATAATTTCTAGAGTTTCCCATTGCCAGGATGTCCTGCCAATGCAGGAGTCTTAGAGGTTGGTATGACCTATTTCAGGCCACTAGGATTTGTGTTGGAGCCAGCAATAGTCCTCGCAAGGCATTCC
>NW_005841835.1:1318714-1341061 GCF_000455745.1 Alligator sinensis
GCATTCCTGATACTCCATCTCAGCCTGACATAGGGGCTTTTCCCTACCTGCTTCTGTGTTTGGTCCCGGGAAGGGGAAGGGGGCCTCTGGCATCATATATGTGTATATATGTCCACCAACTTCTATATATATAAAAAGTTATTTACATACATGTACACACTATATATACATGCATGTAAATAACCTTTTTCCCCTGGCTTGTACAGCCAGAGCTAATGCAGTGTCTGTGGTGAGGGGAGAGGGTGTCCCTGTAGTGTGAGGTACCACCTGGTGAGAGGGAGCAAAGGTTTCCCTGGGAAGGGTGCTCCCATCCCATGTGTGTGTGGATGGTGTGTTCTCATTCTGTTTGCTGCTGTCATCGCTGAGGATCATATTGTTGGATCTCTTGCCTATTGGTCTTTAGAGCTGTTGACTATCAGGGCTCCTGACAAGTCTGTTCTCTTGGGTTCTTGACTCCATAGGCACTGAGATGTTGACTGGCAGGGGCAGAAAAGGTTGAGATTTATAGCATCTACTAGTTCCAGGCCTTAGGGCCCCTGCATTCTTCTGATGAGAGATCTTGGGCTACATGAATGGTCTGTGAAATCTTTTCTCCTCTCCCAGGACTGTGGGAGGCTGCTCTCAATCTGGCCCCCTCCCACTGCACTGTTGGAGATCATTCTCTGCCAGGGCTATAGAGCTGGGGCAGAGTGGAGGAAGGGGGTGGGGAATGAATCTGCTTTGCCACCAAGATCAGATGGTAACTTGGTTCCTCCTTTTAGCTCCTGAGGATGAAGCCGGAAGGGCAAGTGCCCTATGTGGAGCTGTCCTTTATTGAGCACCGGCAGTGCGCTTGCAGGTATGGACTGTCCAGGCTCGTTCCTCTCCTGTGCAGCTATTTCATCAGTAGCTGAAGAGACCCTGCAGGTTCATCTTGCTGCGAAACACTAGGACCTACTTGCATTGTGAGGCTCCTTTCCAAGTGGCTCGGTAGCACCACCTAATGGCCATGCTGTCATGAGCACTAGCGGCGGAGTGATTCTTCTCCAGCTTGCCTAATAGCTATGAGCACTGAAAAATGAGTGAAAACCCTGCTTCCAAAAGGGCCTATGATTTGTTTTAGTTGCCTCAATTCTGAACCTCTTAAGTGTGGTTTGAGAGAGGCTGAGCACCTGCAGCCCCTCTGTTGATTTAAGTTGAAGTCAGTGCCTTGATGGGGGAGGGGGCAGGGGGAAATGCAAAGGAACTCGCTTTGGGTTCTCAGAACTAATGAATTTTTTGGACATATCTGCTTGGGTGTGAGAGTCAGTCTGGTTTGCTGACACTGCAGTGGACTGGTCACCAGCTCCTGGCTCTTCCCGTGTTTTTGTCTTTTTTTTAAATCCAGGTAGCAGCTGGAAAAGAGGCTAAAAATGCTTTTAATGCTTTTCTGTTGTGACTTTGCCTCATGAGCCATCAGTGGTGTTGACATAAGGATGTTTTCTCACTGCTGAGGTGGGGGTTCTGGAAGCCGGTCTTGATAAGCTGTGTGTTCTGTCTGTTCTGGTATTTCCATAGCACCACTGCTAACTATGGGGGTGATTTAAGCACTGGCACAGATTATCTAGAGACGTTGTGGAATCTCCATCCCTGGACACTTTAAGAGCAGGTTAGACAAATGCTGGACTGGGATAGTTTAGTCAGGGTTGATCCTGCCTTGAGCATGGCTTGGACTAGGTGAGGGCCCTTCCAGATTTTTCTTCCCTCGCCTCACCCCCACTAATACTATGATTTCCTAGTTGCCAGGAGCTCTGTTAATGCTGTGTACTGAGTGTGATTTACCTTACTCCCTTCCCTTTTTTCTCCAGGCCTCGACGGGACACATTAAAGTCAGGAAGGTAAGTGATGCCAGCAGGGATACTGGAGTTGGGCCCTGGCTCATCTCCTGTCCATTCAGCCCCTTTTTTTCCCTTCTCTTTTTACAGGAGGAGACACAAGGGCAGAGGCAAAAAAAGACAAGAAAAGAAGAGATCTAAAGACTGTGACCTGTAAGTGGGCATTAATTTCAGAGGAAGGGGCAGGGGCAGAGGCATTGGTTATGTTGGGTTAATCCCTGTGGAATAACCAGGTCACAAGTTGGAGGCATTAACTTAACCTTGTCACTACAGCTGTAAACAATGAAGGCTCAGTTTTGAGTGGAGTCTGCCTTGTCCCACTGCAGAGCATTCATGGCAGAGTCTGGCTATGTGCTGATTATTAGAGCACACCAGAGAGAAACAAACAAAATACAGAGCACTCCAAAAATCAAGGTACTGTGTACAACA
Source organism: Alligator sinensis (assembly GCF_000455745.1). Taxonomy (NCBI): domain Eukaryota; kingdom Metazoa; phylum Chordata; order Crocodylia; family Alligatoridae; genus Alligator; species Alligator sinensis. Next base: position 1,320,997 of record NW_005841835.1, read on the forward strand.
AACTACCCCCAGGCTTAGCCAAATTCCTCTTAGAAGAAATCAGTCTTTTAGTGCATTAAGCAGCTCTCAAAGGATAGTCCTGGTGAATTTTGAGTGGATTGCTACAAACAGTGGTTACTTCTTGAACAACAGAGAGCACAAAGGGCTAGCAAATGGAGGACAGCAAAGGTGGAGGAAAACACAGCTTGATCTTGGAATAAAAGGTGCCTAGTTAGTTGTGCTCTGAGCTAGCAGGCATGTGGCTTTTGACAACAGTTGCTGGAGATGCTTCTTAGTCTGGGATGCTGCCTGGCTGCTCTGGTCAGGTGGCTTTCCTCCTCCTCGCCCCGCCCCCTGCCACCCATACTGTGCCTCTGGCTACGCAGATCTCCATGGGACATCTTATTCTGCCGTGCTACTGCCATGCTGTGCTGTTGGTTTCTGGATAAGCTGACAGAGGTGGGGGCAGTGAGGGATGGAAAGAACAAGCAAAATAAGACTCTACAGTACTGGGATCTGTGATCTAGTGGTGGTGGTTGGGTGTTCCACTGACATCCCACTAACTGAGGTTCACTGCTGAAGGACCGAATCTCTGGCTCCTGCACTGCTCCACTGGCCCTTCCCAGGGAAACCAGGATACCAGTCTGCCTCTTTTTTGCTATCCCAAAAACTTTCCCTTTCAATTCTTCAGAAAAGGGGAGTTCTGGAGGGAACAGACCACTTTCTCATGTTCTTTACCAAGTGTAGCTTCTGAGACTGGCTTGAATTTACTTTCTTATTTCTTTCTTTGTTTGCCAGTCACAACCTTAACCTAGTCCTTGGGTGGCATCCATCTGCCTCCTTGTTTGGACTAGTCCAGTCTTTCTGTCCAGAACTTCTGCTGACTGCTATAAACATTCTGATATTGCAGGCTGAGTTGGACTCCTGTTACCTTGGATGTTACTGAATGCAGGCCTCTGCTCACCTCTCCCAGTGGTGGCTATCTTGGCTGTAGCCTGCTGCCCAAGATGGGCTAAGGACTGACAAGCTAGCACCTAGAGCAAAGCTGCTGTGTCCCAGTGCACAGGGGCAGGTGTAACCCTGTGTCCTTTTGCCAGCTTCTCAAAGTACCTTTTACAGCTGTTCACATAAACCCTTCTGGTCCTTGCCTCTGCCCCCCTGGCACTCACTTCCACCTCTGGGGAAACAACTCAGCCTCACAACCTCTGTTCCACAGGTGGGGAGATTGAAGGCCTTGCCTGAGGCCACCCAGTGAATTTGGGGCAGAGCCCAAAACCAGTAGAGCCTGGGAGTTCTTACTCCCAGTGGCTATTCAAACTCATTCTCCCCACACCTGCTGTACTTACCCTGGTCTGTGCTCTCTCCTTGCAGATGCACTATTCCACGCAGGTAGCCACCTCAGCAGGAGAGGGGAGCACCACAGTGCCTGTATTTATTACCCAGCCCACTCTGGCCTTTGTGTGCCAGCTGCATCCTTGACTAAACCTTGTGGGCCCACTGGTAACCTCGGAGCTGTGACCCTCCAAGCCGACAGGAAGCTGCAAGTGAGTGATGATGAGGAAGTGGCACTGCCTAGTCTTGCTGGCGAGGACAAGCCAGACTTTTGCTTGGCTACCTGCAGGGAAACAGCTCCAGGTGAAGAAGACAAGATGAAGCCACTCACCAGCCCAGCTGCAGGGCCCTCCCAAGAGTCTCTGTATTGTTAACAGCTCAGATTAAAGGACTTTTGTTCTAGCCAAAATCAGGATCACAGCACAGTGAAGGAGCAGTGGGGCTGAGGCGCACAGTTTTTGCCCCCTCCATGGTGAAGGGAGGGGAGCACAGGGATGGAGCTCAGCTGAGCCTGTAAATGAAGCTTAGATTCTGCAGTGCCAAGTCTGGGTCAGAGCTTGAGGAGGTACCTGTTCCATGGGCTGCAGCATTGGGACCATTCCCTACTGCTGTCAACTGCAGGTGTCTGTGCTTTCATCACAGAGCCTCCTGTCCCTGAGCTGCCAGCTGGGAATAGGACTGCACAGTTGCAGAAACATGAGCCTAGCTCAGGCCTCCAGTGCAACATCCCCTGACACTGCTGTGGAAAAAAGGCAACACTGGAGAAAAAACAGTAAGCAAAGATGGGGGCTGGCCTGGATCCTACCTCCCATGGGGTGGGAGAAGGGAAGCACAGGCTTGGGAGCCCCAGGCCACCTCAGCACCCTGTATGCAGCACAGTCCCTAGGGCTCTCACCTGGCTGTAGCACAGCACCATCCAATCCTATGCCCCTCTGAAATAAAGCTGCTGTAAACTCCAGGAGCCAGCTGTGCAAACAACCGTCTCTCTCGCGCTCTCTCTCTTTTTTTTTTTTCCCCCCCTACCTCCCTACCAGTGGCTGTTCTGGCCTGTGCCTTCTGAGAAGCACTATTCACCTTGTCCTGCTACTACTTTTTCCTCTTCTCCTTGGCTGTAGGAGGTGCTATAGGCAACAAGGCTGGAGTAGCTAGAAGCTCCCATCCAGCCTGTACTCTGGCCTCTTTCTTCTTTTTCCAGAGAAGGGCTAAGGAAAGAGGTGGGAGGCTGCCCTCTGTTTATGCTCTGGAAGCAGGGACCATGTGCAGTTACATTTCTGGGCTACCAGATTATACCACTCGGGGCTATCAGGTCTCTCATGGTTCCTCACCAAACATGGGAAAGAAGTCTCTCAGGTCCATCTGGTTTCCCAGGGGTTAATTTCCAGCTACTCCAGTGGTTCAGTACATTTGTCAGTTTTGTCCATTCCCTGCCAGTGTCTGGCTTCTTACCTTGTACCCTCCCAGGGGGCCTTCAGGTGCACCCCTGCCCCTGACCTGGCTGTTTGCCTTTCCCTTATCTCCCAGGACTCCCTTGCTGCTGAACTGCCCATCATTGCTTCTGTGCTGCCCTGTGGGGCAGGGGTCACCAATGCTTGGGCCCTCATCTGTTTGATAAATCATGCATGTCACAGTAGGGCAGCTGGGCAACAGGCCAGGGGCTTAGACTAGCTCAGTTTCATCCCCCTACTTGTATGACTGGACCCACTTGCTCTGCCAATCCCCATTTCCTGATGTCTTGGTAAACATGTCCCCAGCTGCATGAACCCCCATGCCCACCCCATCCAGTCCCTGCAGTGCCAACTGACCTCTGTTTTCCTTTCCGGGGCAGTATTTTCCCCAGGCATCTTCACTCCAGATCCTTGCAGCCCAGCAGTGGTCCTGCTGACTCATACATATATACATGTATACACACCCACCCCTCATTTAATCTATACATGCAAATCTACTTTGTCTCAAGATTCTCTGTGAGGCACTGGCTACCCAGCCCTCAGACTCCTGCTGAGCTCTGCCCCTTTAAGATGCAGCCAAGTGTTCCAGCTCTCTGTCGATTGGTGTTTTATTCTAAAGGCAGGGTGATGAGCTCATCTGCAGCCAATCGGAGCAGCTGTGGGGTTCCACTCTACAGCTTGCACCTGAGAGGCTGGGAGCTGGCGGAGGAAAGTGGGTAGCAGCGTGATGGAGACAAGGTGGTCCCTACACCTCCAGGGACCAGGCTCATGACTCTAACAGGTACTGTCCTTTCTGGGGCATGGGGTTTGCCAGCTCCTGGCCATCTCTTCCCATCCTGGCTGCTCCCACAGCTGCATCAGCCCATGACAGGATGCAGAGCCCCTTTCCTGGTCCCTTGAGATCAGATACCAGGGCAATTCACCTGAAGCAGTGGGGCTTCCCTCCGCATCTCCTTCCCCTTGTGCTGCCAGGGATGGGCTTGCTGCCACGTAGTGGGGCCCCTTCTTCCATTTCGGTGCTGGCATCTCTCTAGCAGCGCCTTTGTCATGGCAGGAGATGGTGCCACCTGAATGAGCACCCTTCTGGCAGCACTTTGCTCAGAGCAGCTGGGGTCCAGCAGAGCCAGTCAGCATCAAGCCCTGCATGCTGTAACACTGCGTATCTGCGAATGATGCTGGAGTCCTGCGAGTGCTCCTGACAAAGGGAAATGGGGAGGCCGCTTATTACTGAATGACCTCTGCAGCTGGAGTGAGTGTCTGTTGTCTGCAGGATTGATCTGCATCTCAGCCCCTGCAGCCACAATGGAATCCATGTGACAGCCCCTTGTGCCCTGATCTCAGAGCTCTGCATCGATCCTTCACTCCATCTCTGCTGGATAGATGGTTGACCCTGAGCCTGAGTGCAGAGGCCCTGCAGCTAGAACCCAGCCTGTTAGTTCTTGTGCTGCCCTGCAGTTTGCATCTCTTGTTCCACTTCCTGCTTGGTTGGTGGTTGCATGGCCAGTGATGAAAGGCCAGAGCAGATTTTCACTTCTGCTTCCAGGAGAACATGGGGCCTTAGCCACAGCTCTGCATGAGTTTTTCAGTCCTGGCCCCTCTACAGGTCTGTTAAAGCTGAGGGCTTTACTCCTGACTCATCTTGGCTGGTGCATCTATGCCCAAACCCTCATCTGCAGCCCCCTCCCTGCTCCTCAGTCCCCCGCCTTCTGTCCTCCCCAGCTCTGCCACAGCCCTTGCACCATCTCATTCCCCAGCCTAGGGTTGCAGGGCCAGATTTTCCTTCTCCTTTGTCTCTCTTCTTTCTGTTGCAGGACTGTGGGAGCTGAGCTACTAAGGATGGCTTGAGAGTAGTCAAGCCATGAGCAGAGTCATCCGTGAGCGCCCTTTGGGCCTGGACTCAGAGCCCTGCTCTCGGGCATTCTCCCAGGCTCGTGTTTACCTGGAACAGTTTCGAAGCCGAGCCTCTCCGGGAGGCCTTGATGGGCATGGAGCTGGGAAGCGTGATTACCTGGTGGATGCAGCAAAGCAGATCCACCTGGCCCTGGAGCGGGATGTGAGTGAGGACTACGAAGAGGCTTTCAACCACTACAAGAATGGTGTGGACGTGCTGCTCAGTGGTGTGCAGGGTATGGCTGGCTTGTGGTGGGGGGGGGCCTGTGGGAGGCAGGGAACACGGTGTACATGGCCTTGGTAGCATGGGAGGAGCAGGGGCACTCTAAACATGGGGCAGGGGTGCACAGTGGCTATGTGGGCTGCTCTGGGAATTTGAGGGTTATGTAGGTGGCTCAGAGGTACATCTTAGCACTGGGCAAGGTGCAGCGATGCAGCAGAGTTTTATTAACATGGTTGCTGTGTTCACAACTAGGGGGTGGTGGAAATGATACCAAGACCAGTTTCCACGGGAGGGAGCAGAGTGGGTCAGTCGATGGGAATGGGGAAGTGATTCTCTGTCAGGCAAGGGGATGAGGGAGGAAGAGGGCAGTGGCTGATGGAGTGAAGTGCAGTAGCCATTGGCTGATGTGTTTGGGGGCAGCCTTGGGAGTGGTTGGTGTATTAAGGGAGTGGCCGTTCAGGCTACAGTGCGAGGGGCATGCCATTGGGATGTGGCATGAGGGTGGGACGCTATGAGGAGTATCATGTTTGGGGATACTCAGGAACCTGCAGGCGTTCCTTTATCCTTTCTCTGAGGCATTGAGATGCTGGCTACAGTTAAGCCTGGAGGGTGGGAGGGAAATTTGACTGGGAGATGCTAATGTTCTAGCTGGTGCTTAGAAAACCCAGAGGTTCCTGGCTAAAGAGTCTAACTTTTCTGCTCAGAATCATATCTATAGAACCATAGACCAGTCATTCTTACCTCTATCCCAGGGAAAATCCTAGAAAAAATTATCAAGGAGCACATCTGTGGGAGCCCACTGGCTAATGTGATGTGGAGGGGTAACCAGCATGGGTTTTTAGCAGGCAGGTCCTGCCTGACTAACCTAGTTTCCTTTTATGACAAGGCCACCAATTGTTTAGATGCAGGAGTCGAGGTGGATGTTATCTATCTGGACTTCAAGAAGGCTTTTGACAAAGTATCCCATACCATCCTTGTAAATAAGCTGTGGGGATTTGCCTTGGATGATTATACGGTAGAATGGGTAGCAAATTGGCTCAAGGGTTGTGCTCAGAGGGTAGTAGTGGATGGGTCGGTGTCAACCTGTGGGCAGTGGAGTCCCTCAGGGCTCAGTTCTGGGGCCAGTGCTGTTCAACATCTTCATTAGTGATCTGGATGAAGGGGTGGGAAGCACCCTGTCCAAATTCGCAGACGACACAAAATTATGGGGCGCAGCTAACACCCTGGAGAGGAGGAACCAGATCCAAGCTGACCTAGACAGGCTGGGGAAGTGGGCAGAGAGTAACAGGATGCAATTCAATAAGGATAAATGCAAGGTGCTGCATCTAGGGAAGAAGAACTACCATCATACCTACAGGCTGGGGGGCGACCTTCTCAGCTTCACTGAGGCAGAAAAAGATCTTGGAGTCACTGTTGACTCCAGGATGAACATGAGTCACCAATGTGATGAAGCAGTTGACAGAGCCAATCACACCTTGTCGTACATCAGTAGGTGCTTCACAAACAGGTCCAGGGAAGTGATCCTCCACCTCTATGCAGCACTGGTCAGACCACAGCTGGAGTACTGAGTCCAGTTCTGGACACTGCAGTTCAAGCGGGATGCGGACAACCTGGAGAGGGTCCAAAGAAGGGCCACTTGCCTGATTAGAGGCCTGCACGGAAGGCCCTATGAGAACAAGTCAAGGGTCCTTAACCTCTTCAGCCTCTCCAAGAGAAGGCTGAGAGAGGACCTTGTGGCAGCATACAAATTCATAAGGGGAGAGCAACAAGTAGGCGATCTGTTCACCAGGGCACTCCCTGGAACGGCAAGGAACAATGGCCATAAGTTACTAGAGAGAAGGTTTAGGTTGGACATTAGGAGAAAGCTCTTCATGGTCAGGGTTGCCAGAATCTGGAATGGGCTCCCAAGGGTGCTCACCCCATCCTTGGGGGTCTTCAAGAGGAGACTGGACAGGCACCTGGCTGGGATCACATGACCCCAGGGTTGGTGACTCTTTTCTTGCATGCCAGGAGCAGGGGGTCGGACTAGATGGCCCACTGGGGTCCCTTCTGACTCTATGAATCTATATTGGTTGCCAAATTTGGGGCCAGAGTACATGGACTGTGAGGGTTTTTGCCTTCCTCTGTAGTGTGGGGCATAGTCCCTTTCCTAGGATCTTCTGAGCATATATTAACCAGCTACTTTCCTGTGGCTGGAGCAGCAGGACATTTCTCCTGCTTTCCCCAAGGGTATGTCCAAGGGTGTTCTTGGCATTCCAGCTACTGTTGCTTGCAGTTGTGGGTGAGGGTTTGCCATGGGGATTTTGAGGACACTTTTGGTTAACAACTGACTACACATGGAAGGAATTTGATGGTCGAGGAGGCCCCTTCCAGTTCTATGTTCCCATACTGCTGAGAAGTGCTGGGGGTAGGGTGCAGTGGGAGGCTGGCACTGTGACTAACATGTGGCCCACCCTTTTGCACAGTTGACCCCAACAAGGAGCGTCGTGAGGCTGTGAAGAGAAAGATCACACAGTACCTCAAACGTGCTGAGGAGATTTTCAACTGCCACCTCCAACGAACCCTGGGGAATGGGAGCCCCAATGCCACGGTGAGGAGCTGGGGCCTGAGAAATGGCTTCCCAAGGGCTCACCACATGCCTTGGCTGGATCTTCAGGGTGCAACACATACAGCATACGCGGTGCTGTCAATCCTCGAGAGCAACTCTATAAGCAAGGTTGACTGGGATGAGTGTGAGGCAGGCAGGCTGGGGATGGGACAGAAAATGCAGCAGATAGATTTCAAGTCCTGAGAATACAGACACCTGTAGGATGTTATCACTGCCTTTCTGATCAGGGAAGATATACAAGGCCTGCTGGTGGGGGGATCAGAGACTAGTCAACCTAAGCAAACATCAGATGTGGGCCACCTTGGGTACTGCATTGGGACGAGGTTTAGTGAAACGCTTTCTCAGCACCTTAAACGACTGCTTCCTGGGATAGCCATTTCTGGAGCGCTCCAAAGGAGTGGCTGTTCCTCCTCACTCCTGCAGCCTGCAGCAGTAAACTCAAGGAATAGCTGCAGTTGAGTTAAGTAAAAGGTCTTGTCTAAACTGCCCTACCATTGCAGTATCTCGGGTGCAGCATCTCCATCCATGGGATGACAGCTGTGTGAATGGAGGTCTGGGCTGTGCCTCTGTCAGGCATGAAGCTAGACAGAAAAGATCATTATTATGTTGCTAGCCAGGAAAGCGGGGGAGAAGTTTAGCAGCACAGCTGACTCAGGACAAGGTTCTCCAAGGAGATTGCCCATGAAACCTCTGTATTGAGTTCCCAGAGCCCTGCAGGTTCTCCACTCAGCCTGGAACCAAAGGCTTCTGTTGGACAAGGCTAGACATCAGGAAGCGCTATTTCACTGTCAGGGCGGCTAGGACCTGGAACCAACTTCCAAAAGAAGTGGTGCTGGCTCCTACCCTGGGGGTCTTTCAAAGGAGGCTGGACGAACATCTGGCCGGGGTTGTTTGACCCCGGTACTCTTTCCTGCCATGGCAGGGGGGTCGGACTAGATGATCTCCTCAGGTCCCTTCCGACCCTACCAACTATGAAACTATGAACAAGCCCAAACTAAGCCTGAATCCAGTGCCAGCTCAGAATATTGTTGGCATCTCGGAGAGAGAGAGAGAGAGATGGTGGCTGAAATAGATTTGATCTCATCCAGCTCCAGAGGTGAGGATCTGAACTGGTTGAGACTGACTGTGTCATTAGCAAGGCACTCTTCATTTTAGGTGCTTTAGTTTAAACCTGGATTTTATCTTGATTTTTTGTCATGACTGAAAATGGCTGCAGTTTCCTGTGGTTCTCAATATGACTGAAGCCACAGGGTGCCCTTACTTAAGATGGCTGGCCCTAGTAAGTACAGGCTGTATTCTTCATTGTTCCCAAAGGAATTGAAGCTAAGCTTCACTAAGCTAAAACAGTGATCCCCATCTCTTTTTGTGAACCAGATGAAAGGCAGAGTCAACTGGGAAATGTGTACAAGCAGGAAATGAAACTACAGGGCTGTAGGATCGTGGGGATGAGAGGAGAAGAAAGGTCAGGGGGATGTGAAGAGCAAAGGGACTGGGACAGGGCAGTGTGAGGAGGATGTGGGGAGTGTATGGGGTAGAACAGCAGTTGGCAAGAGTTTTGGAGCTGCAGGCCATACCAGCCTAGCTCAGACCCCAGGTGGGTCAGTGCTTCTGACCTAGCCTGCTGCTGCCACTGCTGCTTCTGTCAGCTGCCTGGCCATGGTGTGGGCAAAGCCTCTCTGCTGCCTGGCCATGCGTGTGTGCAAAGTGCCCTGCTGCCCACCTGCAGCCTACCCTGCCTGGCTGCACTGGTGTGGTGCAACACAGGCAAAGCTCCCTCTCCACCCTGCTCAGTTCATAGGCTGAATCCAATGACTCCATGGGCCATATCCTTCCTCTGGGCCATATGTAGCTGACCCCTGGGATAAAGCAAACTAGAGTGCATAGAACAGGAAGAGTGGGAAGTTCTGTGCAAACTAAAGTACAGAGACCAGGGAAAGCAGAAGACTGTGGGGGAAGTGGGGAAGGAGAGCTTGGCAGGATTTTGGGTAGGACAGTCTGATAGCTTAGGCTGGGGCAGGAGAGAGAGAAAGGAAGAGCTGGGTAGATGGGGATGTGAGGTACCATCTTACCCCAACCTGCTATTTTGTGTGTGCATAACGGGTTGCCTTTACTTCTCCTGGGATGTGGGATTCTTGTTCCTCAGGGTTTTTGATCTCCGAAAACATCTCCCAGTTCTTCATTCATCTTTCTTATTGGCTCTCAGGGTTACAGCAGCCTTCGCTTTCGGCCAATCAGGACACTCAGCTCACCAGTGGAGAACCTGAGGCGCTGTAAGGTTCTGGGAGTGATTGAAAAGGTAATGAAGTGCCTGAGCCAGGATCAGCAGGTCCCCACAGGTCCTGGCAGCCAGGACCATTGGAGACTACAAGCGTCTCACATTGTGCCTACCAAGTTGGGTTGGTGCAATTTGCCCACAGTCCTCCCATCATAGAAACCCTAGTGCTAAGATGGGGGTGACTCTGTGAGAGGGGGGGTGTCCCTGAGTAGTACTGGAGGGCAGTGTGCTCTGCACAATAACAGTGATGATTTGGCTGAGTGCATGCTCTCCTTTGGGCTAGTGCTGAGCCCTAGTGCAGACGTGACAGAGGCTGTGTTGCTAGGAGCTCTGGCTGTTAGCTGAAAGGTCATGCTGGTGTCTCAGTGACTTGTGGTTGTTAGGAGACCTAAGATATTTACAAACCAGGCAGTTGGTTTCCCTAATTCCAACCTGGCAATTCACTTCCATCAACTGAAGCCAGGGCACCTGGGTGATACCTGTTAGCTACCAGAGATGGCAGTAGAAGTCCCTCTCTTGGGAAGATGGAGCTAATTAGTTCCTTGCACCCTCAGCAAGTCATCCTCTTCCCACCCTGAGTGCTAGAATTTGGGGTGATGGGTTTTGCTCCTTTCTGCCTGCTCTTCATCCTACTGCAGTAGGGTGAGGACATTCCTCTCAGCCTCCCAAGGCCCAGACCTCGGATGGAGAGTGCAAGGGAGTCCAGAATGAGGAATGTCAATAATGATTGATAAGTGGAACATGCTGTGGGATTCACTTTGTAATCTCTGGTTCATGATGCTGTATCTGAAACCACTGGTCAGCAGTATAAGTACAGGGGCTGGAAGAACACCAAACTGGTGCAAAAAGAGACAACTTCGAGACTCAAATGACTCTTTAAATGTCTGTCTGAGCTGTTTGGGTGTGGGTGACAGAGGTCTGATCTGTATTGTCTTGAATTGCTTGCAGGTGCAGCTAGTTCAGGATCCAGCCACTGGTGGAACTTTTATACTTAAGGTGGGTGTTTCCTGCTCATCCCTCTCCCTGCCTTTAGGGAAATCCTCTGGTAGGGGATAATCCAGGATAAGCCTGACCTGAAGGATTCATGGGAAATGCTTTTCAGTACTTTGTTTGGGGCTTTTCATCAGAAATGAATTATATAAACATGACCAATGAACTTTCTCTGAAGTCTCTCCCATGCTCCAGCATGACCCCCCCCCCCCCCCCCCCCCCCCCCCAGCCCGTCCTCCACTCCCACATCATCTCCTGCAGTGAGAGGGGAATTCATCCTCTTTCTTAAAACTATCCTTGTCATGGAACTCAATTTGGAGCTGAGGGGGCAGGGGTTATGTGGATTTGGATTGAAACACGGAATGGATTACAAATGCCATGAGCCCAGGGCATTTAAACAGGACAGTTGGGAATGATTGTCAGCAACTGCCCATTAAGAGCCCAGGACTGTAGTAAGAGTGGGGTATAGAATAGAAGCAGGGGAAAAGTGAGAGGTATCAGCCAGAGCAGAGAAGGTGGAGAGGACTAGAGTAGCAGAAAGATTTCAGAATCAGCTTGAGGTAGATGGGCAGAAGTTTGGCAGGGGCCGGTACTGGAATAGCGATGGGGGTTACAGACCAAGAATAATGTGTGTTGTCAGAGCTTTGTGGTAACCCAGGCATGGATAGGAAGGGGTATCCTGGGTATTGGATGGAGGACTATGAAGCTCAGCAGATGGAGAGCTCCATTCTGTATGATGGTGGTCATCAGTCCATGAGGCAGAAACAGGGCATTTGTCAGAATGGGAGGGATCAGTCTCTCCAATCTGGTCTCCTGCCTTGGCGAGGAGCCAGTCTCCAGGGAGGCAGTGATATTTCTGAGCTGTAAAATTCCCAGTTCTGTGTTCTCCTCCAGAGCCTCCCCAAGTCCCACGTGGAGACCCGCGAGCAGCAGACAATCATTCCACATGGTGTCCCTTTCATGGTCAAACTACTGCGCTACTACATGAGTGAGGATTCCATCTTCCTCTACCTGGAGCATGTGCAGGGTGAGTGCAAGAGCCAGTGTCCTGCACTGTCTCCATCCCCCCATGTCCTTGACCCTATATCCACCAACCACCTCCCCTCTGTTGAGCTAATCTAAGCTTCTCTGTTTGTCTGGGGTTATTTTCTGCAGTGACTATAAAGTATAGCTTTCCCTTTGCAAGGGTGATGACCACAGGACTCAGAGAACCTACAGCATGAACCACTGAGCATCACCAGCAGCTTGAGAAAGGGGCTGCTGAGATCCATGTGGCTGGGGAAATAGGATAGGGATAGGTCCATGGAACATGTGTGAGGATGGGTCAATATGTAGTAGCAGCAGGGTTGTTGGGATCATGGAGTCCAGGGGAGGGAGTGGAAATGGTCAAAGGGCTCATGGAAACACAGAAATGTTTGGAATAGAGCAGACCATTGATGTTCTAGTGTCTGTTGTCCCACTGTGGCATGGGAGACTGGACACACGATGGGGACAAACTAGCAGGATGCCTGTAGGGGACAGTTATGTCCCTCAGATCTATCAGAATTCCTGGGATGTATCAGCAACATCATGATGAGGAAAAGAGAACTAAGTGAGGCACGTTATGCAGATTTAAAAAAAAAAAAGTTTTGACAGAGTCTTACAACAGTTTGTTAAGAAAGATCATGGGAAGATGGGCAGAGTTCTGTCAGAGACTGGCTGAGTGACAGAAAGTAAAACACCCAGTTTTTGGGAAACATAAAGTGAAAGGATCCCTCTAATGTACAGTACAGCTGAATGGACCCAGGGATTTACTGATGGTCTGGAAAAGGGGCAAGCAGTGAAGTGGCAACATTCACAGCTAACAAGACTTTATGTAAATGGGTGCAGGAGAAGAACAAGGTCACTCCCAGCGGACCTAGCAGGGAGAATGGGCAACACAATGGCAGATGGAATTTAGTGGTGACAAGCACATTGTGATACATGTTGGAAGGAATAATCTGAATTACTCCCACATGTTTCTATAGCACCAGTGAACTGAATCTGCACAGTTGCTGGTTTAATAAGAGGTTGCACATTCTTGGTAGAAGATCTGACAGAAGTCTCTTGGCTGGATACCATCCTGGCCTAGTCCCTAGTATAGTTGACCAGTTTAGTCAAGCATCCCTCCTTTTCAGTCTTCAGTCTTGGACAGTGCCTCTCCTTCATTCTGTAGGGCTGGGAAGGCCGCCTGTGGCAGAGAGCAATGAGGATGCTAGGAGTGTGGACTGAGGAGAGGTGAAGATGGGGTTGGGCTGGCGGATGGAGACAGATTGGGTGAGATGAAGGGAGCCAGGCAGTAGGGATGGAACTGGAACCTCGGATAAAGACACAGGAATGCTGCTACCTAGGGACCAGAGGGAGGAGTAGAGAGGAGTACTTTGGGATGGTGAGGTCAGGGCATCTTCTGGGTGGATTTGAGCTGCTCAGTATGAACAGCTCAGATTTGAGGCCTGCTGACACTTTGAGCCCTGCAGGCTGGAGGCCAGGCAGGATAGCTAGTGGCTGGAGTCTCAGGATTGGAGGTATCTGCAGTGGGCACCTGGATTTCTGCTTTGCTCCCTCTCACACTTCCTTCCTTTCACTCTCCAGGTGGGACACTATGGTCCCATCTCCGCTCTCGGTCTCATTTACGGCGAAGTCTCTCCTATGGCTCTGGTCCCCCACATCCAAAGCCCAGCTCAGCTCTGGGAAGCTACAGTGGAGAAGGGGTGGTAGGAAACATTTGGGGGCCTGGCTCTGGGTCCAGCCAAAGCTCTAACCTTGGCCTTGGGAATGGCACTGACCTCCTGAAGTCTGAGACTCAGGTCCCACTGGAAAACACTGACCAGGCTCCTGCCCAGGAACAGTCACCTGACCCCTCCGACGCAAGAGCAGGGACCCGCCACATGTTCCATATGGGACCTGCCAGTGGCCCCAGGGTTGTCATGGCAGGGAAGGATTTAAGTGCATCATGCACCCTGCACAGTGACCCCAATCCTGTTGTCATGGTGATGACCAAAGGACACCGTGCCTTGAACAGTCAGGAGTTGGCCTCCCATCCACATGACTTGCTAACCAGCAGTGAGGGTGTGAGCAGCCCACTGGAAAGAGAAGCTCCCTGGCAGGATCCAAAGCTGCTGGCTAGTGGGAGGCTTCCCCAGATCCCTGCTCAAAACCTGAAGGCTGTGAGAAATGGCAGCCTGGTGCAGAAAGAGCCTCTGTATCAGCAAATGTCTAATGGGCCCCAGGCTCAGCCCACATGGTCCCCACGAGCTCCCCCTGGACAGAAACAGGTGCCTGGAACCACCTGGCCCAGCTTCAGTGAGCCCCACAGGCCTGACTCTGGGTGGCAGGAGCCTGTGGGGGGCATCTCAGGAGTTCAAGATGGAAAAGGACAACAAAGGGAGAAGCTAGCACCAGCACAGCAGAGACCTGCAGGCTGCTGGGCCTGCCAAGGGGATAGCCAAAGAGCCTGGGCCGTGAATGAGGAGCAGGTCCAGCTGTGGGCAGCAGAAATGCTCCTGGCTCTGGAAGGACTCCACCAGCAGGGTGTACTCTGCCGGGACCTCAATCCTAGGAACCTACTGCTGGATGCTGCTGGTAGGTGTACTGGCAGGGGAGGTTTGCCCCTCAGCAAGGGGACCTAACTTGAGCCCCCACACAGTCTCTCTCCCCAGTGTTTTGCTCTGTGGGATCTGGACACCTCCAGCTCAGGCCCTGCCTCTGTGCTCTAGACCTTGGAGCTTCTAAGAAATATGGACAGCAGGGGCAGAACAAGGTTATACAGCAACACTGGCCATACAGAACATCGATAGCTCATCTGGGAGATCCCTCAAGAGACCCCCTGGGAGGGGATGAAATCAGCTGGCCTGGTTAATCCAGCAGTCCCCAGGGTTGATCAAGAGCTGAAGGCCTGGATTCTGCAGTTCAACCCTCTGCAGCAACCCCCCCTGCTTGATTTATCCACCTGCTCATTGCTCTCCAGGTGCCACTTGGGCCTGGCTTTCCTCAGGAGAGTAGCAGGGCTGTGCCAGTGCCATGGTTGCTTGGCTCTCCTCCCACAACACCCTTCCATCAGATGCAGGCCTGTCACACCCACTGCCCCTTTCCCAGAAGTCTGCACTGAGGGACCTGGCTGCTCTCCATTGCACTGTTGTGGCTTGGAGCACAACTGCCTTGCATGCCATGGGGGCAGGGCAGGGGTGCTGGTGTCCAGCTGTTCCCCTCCCATTCATAGGGACAGGGTCCAGGAGGGAGGGGTGAGGGCCTATGGTTCCTGCTGCAGTTGCTGGCCTTGCCCAACACTGGTGCTGATTCACAGGTCACATCTGTCTCACTTTCTTTGGGCAATGGACGGAGGTGGAGCCGCAGTGCTGCAGCCAGGCCCTGGAAGAACTGTATAGTGCCCCAGGTAAGGCACCCATCCACTGCCTGCTCCTTCCCCTCCATCAGGCCCTGTGGGAAAGAATCACCAGGAGATTCCCACCAGGATCTTTCCCAAGGGTGGCAGCAGACAGCCCCCATGGGATTTGGATGTGCGTCACTCTCTCTCTCCTTTCATCCTTCGTGCCTTTTGACTCTCTGCAGAAGTGGGTGGGATTTCTGAGCTGACTGAGGCCTGCGACTGGTGGAGCTTTGGGTCACTGCTATATGAGCTGCTGACTGGAATGGTGAGTGGTTTCACGTCCCAGTCCTGGGGCAGGGGCAGGGGCAGGGGTAAGGGTAAGGAAGGGTAGTGAAGTCATAGAATCATAGGAAGTTTGGGTTGGAAGGGACTTCAGGAGGTTGTCTAGTTCAACCCCCTGCTCAAAGCAGGACCATCCCTAACTAGATCATCCCAGCCAAGGCTTTGTGTAGCTGGGTCTTAAAAACCTCCGCGGATGGAGAGTCTGCAACCTCTCTGGATAACCTGTTCCAGTGCTTTACTACCCTCCTTGTGAGAGTTTTTCCTAGTATCTAACCTAAACTTCTCTTGCTGCAACTTGAGCCCATTGCCCCTCGTTCTGTCATCTGTCACCATTGGGAACAGTCTGGCTCCATCTTCTTTGGCACCCCACTTCAGGTAGTTGAAGGCTGCTATTAAATCCCCCCTCAGTCTTCTCTTTTCCAGACTAAATAAGCCCAGTTCCCTCAGTCTCTCCTTATAAGTTGTGTGCCCCAGCTCCCTACCCATTTTTTTTTGCCTTCCACTGGATTGTCTCCAATTTGTTTGCACCCTTTCTGTAGTGGGGGGGCTCAAAACTGAACACAGTACTCCAGATGTGGCTTCAGCAGTGTCAAATAGAGGGGAAGAATCACCTCCCCTGACTTGTTGGCAACACTCCTACTAATGCAGTCCAATATGCTGTTAGCCTTCTTCACAACCAAGGCACAGTGTTGCCTCATATTCAGCTTTTTGTTCACTGTAACCCCCAAGTCCTTTCGTGCAGAGCTGCTGTTAGCCAGTCAGTCCCCAGCCTGTATTGGTGCATAGGACTGCACTTGTCCTTATTGAACCTCATGAGATTTCTTTTGGTGCAAAAGTCTTGAGGGTCTGTAGATCGTGAGGGAGATAGTCCTAGTTTTGGTACTCTGCTCCCCACAGAGCACTCCAAGTGGGTGTCCCATTGCTCCCCCTCTTCTAGTGCCTCTGGGAAGAGGCTTTGGTGCTGAGGGTGGTAAACCTGGAACCTCATGGCCTCCTGCCTACCCAGGATCTCCTCCCACCTGCCTGCTGCTATGGGGAGCTAGTCTATCAAAATGACGACTCAGCTCAGCCAGGGAGCCCCAGGATATGGACTGGACTGTGTGTCTTAAGTATGTCACTCCTCCCTGAACCTCAGGAGGGGCTGGCTGAGGGCCTGGATGTTACCCACTGAAGGGGAGTGGCTGTAGGGTCAGGAGGCTGCCAGGTCACTGCAGTGGGGATAGGAGCAGTGGCAGGTGAGGCACAGCACCCACCACCTGCTTGCTCAGGACTCTTACTGGCTCCATCTGCATCCCACAGCCACTGTCCCAGTGCCACCTGTCAGGGATTCATCCTCACACCCAGCTGCACCTGCCCGAGGGGCTCAGCCTGCCTGCTGCATCACTGCTCACCGAGGTGAGGATGCCCAACCAGCTGAGGGGGAGACAAGGGGCAGCAACTCCCATCCTGGGTGCAAGGTGCCTGGGTGCAGGGGGTACTGGCCCAAGGCCGGGCTTCTGCACCTCAGCCTATGCCTGCTCCTAACACACTGTCCCTCTCCTTTCCAGCTGCTGCAGTTTGACCCCAAGCGGCGGCTGGGCTCTGGAGGAGGTGGTGTTGCCAAGCTCAAGTCCCACCCCTTTTTCAGCTCTATCCAGTGGAGCACACTGGTAGGCTAGTTGTCATCACCCATGAAGCGGTACACTGAGGATGTCACCACAGACTTGGAACACAGGGTGGCACTAGGACCTCTGGTCCATGGGACTTGTGATCCCAGGCAGTGCCTAGGGGAGGTCCCCTGCTCCTGGGGCTGTTCCTGTGGAGGAGAGTCTGCACTGAGTCTGGTTTTGCAGACTTGATTATTCTCCTCTGCCAGCTTCCCTCTGTGTTTCAGTAGTATCTTCTGGTCTGGTGCCTGAGCTGGGCTGGGGCCTGAGGATGGTCCTGTATCCCATGCCCATGTCTGTTATGGAGAGAATGGGGCAGTAATGTAACCAGGAGTGGATGACCAGGCACCAGTCCCAAGCACCCACTTAGAGGAGGCACAATAAGGCAGCTGCCACTACTGCAGACCAGCCACTGGAGGTGCCACTGCCCAGGGCACAGCTTGGTACTTCTGCCTCTGGGAAGGAGTACTGGCACTGAAGTCAATAAACCTGGGACCTCAGAGCCTCCTGCCCCCTGGGTAGTGGGCAGGTCCCTCCCTCCACCTGTCCACTGCTATTTGTGGGGAGCCAGTTTACCAATGAGACTCTCCAGTTCATCCAGGGAGCCCAGCTTTGTCCTATGGGGCAGCCCCTGCCAGTATCTAGTTCTCCACTGCCCCATCTGCTCCTGCCTCTGCCTGCCCTCCTCCTGGTGGGTCCACAGCATCCCAGTGCCCCACTTGTCCCCACTTCCTCTTTGCTGCTGCCTTGCATTGCCCCTTGTGGCTTTCCTGTTGCATTTCCAGTGGCCGCTGCTAGATGGGGCCTGGGGTCCCATGTTGTGCATTTCGCTGGCTGCATGTGCATTTGTATCGCCTGCCATGGCTCTCTGCAGGCACAGGAAGACACTCCTGCTTTTGAGTGCCTCTCTGTGGCTGTCTAACCTCAATAAACTTGCCTTTGTTCACACAGGCTTGTGAGTCTGATTTACTGCGGGGGGAAAGACATGACACCTAGCTCAGAGTCCCAGCCCAGGACAGGATCCTGGAACTGAAGATCTGGTCCTGAGTCACACACATCCTTGAGAAGCTAAGGGCCAGCAGGACCAGGGTTCATTTCACAGGTGGAAAGTCTCAGGCTTGGCCCTTTCTCTCATAGGTCACAAGGGGGGCTCCCCTCATCAAAGACTGGGATTGGAAATTGTAATAGAGTTTGCTTAATGCTCGGTGCCTGGGACTTTCCTAATGCTGCCCCTGGCTGTTGCCTGCCTCTGGTGCCTGCTTCTAATTCAGGCTCTGTAGGACACTGGCTGCAGCTCTGGAGCACATTCCCTCTGTAAAAAAAAAAATCGCTACTTCCCTCGCTGGAGGCCCTACCTTTTGTCCCAGACTCCCTACTCAGCTCAACCCTGCTGCTTGCAGCCTTGGCACCAGATCCATGGTTTTATCCCTCCCAAGCAGCAAGCTTCTCTTACACTTGACACCTGTGCTCCCCTTTGGGGGTCCTGCCCTTCCTTCCTACTGGTCCTAGAGCAGAGCTTTCCAAACTTTTCATGTTGGTGACACACTTTTTAGACATGCATCATTTTGCGACACAGTAATTCAGTTCCGGGGGAGGGGCCAAGGGAAGCAGACGCGAGTAAGGGAGCTCCGCGGTGCCCTTCCGCAAAATTTTCTGCATTTCGTGCGACACACCTACACACTGCCGCCGACACACTAATGTGTCGCGGCGCACAGTTTGGAAAGCTCTGTCCTAGAGGCTACAGGCAGGAAGAGGTTGATGGGTGCTTCATTGTGGGGGTGGGGGGGAATAGTTTGGGCCTGGACAGGGCCTCAGCTGCTGCTTAATTTTTGAAAAGTTGGCTGGCACTGTGGAGGGCTTTTAACCACTGCATAAGTAAATTCAGTGCAGGAGGGAGCTGACAGGGAGTGGAGTGGCAGGGGCTGTTCCCCTGCTTCCAGTAGCTCAGTCGTGCTCTGCAGCTTTCTCCATAGTTTGTGCTGAGTGGAGGTAGCCTAGAATAAAGGGAGAGGAACAGGAGGGCCTGAGCCTGGGCAGCAAGTTACCATATGCCCCCTTGGTAGATGTATTTGTTCTGCACTGTCCAAGAGCCTGTGTGGCATTTGGAGAGGGTTGAACCCCTGCTGGGGGTCACAGGCCCAGGGACAGGGGGGTCTTCACTACCATTAGTTGTTCCTAGCAGCCTACAGATGGGAGTGAGGGATAGCAACAGGTGCTGCTGTGGTAAATGGCAGCTAGTACTGGCTGAGAGCAGAGGCTTGGGCTGGACAATGGAGCAGGTGCCATTGTCTCCTACCTTTCATACATTTTTTTGTACTAGCCAGGAGCCCTAGTTTCATAGATTTCATAGACATCAGGGCTGGAAGGGACCTCGGAAGATCATCGAGTCCAGCCCCCCGCCCAAAGGGCAGGAAGTCAGCTGGGGTCATAGGATCCCAGCAAGATAAGCATCCAGTTTCATCTTGAAGGTGTTCAATGAAGGCGCTTGAACCACCTCCGGTGGCAGGCTGTTCCAGACCTTGGGGGCTCGGACAGTAAAGAAGTTCTTCCTTATGTCCAGCCTGAAACGATCTTGAAGTAGTTTGTGACCATTTGACCTCGTCATCCCTTGGGGCGCTCTGGTGAACAAACGTTCCCCCAGATGCTGGTGGTCACCCCTGATAAACTTGTAGGTGGCCATCAGATCACCCCTGAGCCTACGCTTTTTCAGGCGAAAGAGCCCCAGGGCTCTCAGCCTGTCATCGTAGGGTCTGCTTCCCTGACCTCTGATCATGCACGTGGCTCTTCTCTGGACTCTCTCAAGCTTCTCCACATCCTTTTTGAATTGTGGAGCCCAAAACTGGACACAGTACTCCAGCTGCGGCCTCACTAAGGCCGAGTACAGGGGGAGAATGACGTCCCGGGATTTGCTTGAGAGACGTCCCGGGATTTGCTTGAGACGTCCCGGGATTTGCTTGAGATCATCGAGTCTGACCCCCTGCATAGGCAGG
>NW_005841835.1:1342464-1347644 GCF_000455745.1 Alligator sinensis
GCCCTTACCCTTAAAGTGGCAGGAACCAAAGGTGCACTGCCACAGTGTGTGTGTATATGTATATGGCAAATAGTATTGATACACAGTAATAGCAGATAAGAATAATACAAACAAATCTATATCTACCAGTCCCAGGGTTCACAGAGTCAAGGTGCATCTGGCCAATATGCAAGCTTCACTCAGGTTCTCTCTTGAATGTCAGATGTCAGCTTCCAGTACCAGGTCGAGCAGCGCTTTGCCTCTCGTTGGCCCATAGACTTCTTGAGTCAGGTAGAGGTCATCCACGCACGAGAGGAAGCTCTGCAACTGCTCAGATTTTCCCACGAGATGTCTAGGTAATTGAAGTCACCCATGACAACCATGGTCCTGGAGCAAGCTGCCTCAGCCAGTTCCTGGGCAAACTCCTGGTCAAGCTCAGGACTTTGGGTGGGAGGTCTGTAATAGACTCCCACCATTGTGTCCCCTGTGCCGTGTTCCCCACGGATTTTAACCCAGAGGGTCTCCAGCCGTCCACCCTGGTCGCCAATATCAGCTTGCAGGGATGTGTAGCTTTCCTTAACATAGAGAGCTACCCCCCCGCCCCTTTTCTCTACACGATCCCTCCTGTACAGGGTATAGCCATCTATCCCCGTGGTCCAGTCATGGGTGGAGTCCCACCAGGTCTCTGTTATCCCTATGACATCGTAATTGTTTGCACTGAGCAGGAGGATGAGCTCCTCCTGCTTATTCCCCAAGCTCCTGGCATTAGTGTACAGGCAGGCAAGTGCCCCCTGGGGGCTCCTTCCTTGCCCACAGATTTTACCAGGGCTGGGGCAGGGGTGGGCTCCCTGAAGCGCCGTGATCTGCTGGCTTTGGAAGGATTGCAAAGTTGCTTTACAATGAGCTGTTTGCAAGCCTTTCCTTCTGCCATATTCTGAAGCTGTGGCACTGAGGATCCAAAGGGCCCCATGCTTGCCTTGAGAGTCCCTTTTCTTGGCTTTTGGGCACCACCTAATACACACTCAAGTGGTAGCCTAGAGTTAATGGGCACCTGGGCTGCTCCTGCTAATCCCCTCACACCTTCCTCCCCTGCATTGGGGCTTGTGTTTCTCAGCCCTCCCTCTCCCAACCAGAACAATTCCTAAATGGGTGGGAGGTGGCACAGGAGGTTAAGGCCTGTAGGTGCCAAAGAAACTGCGGCAGCTAGCTTCCCTGCTCGGAGTATGGCCAACAGCGCTAAAGGGTTTGTGGGACTGACTCTCCAGTCTCCATCTGTAACTAGCAAAGCCTCTTTGTACGACTTCATGAAGATACAGCTAGCAGGAGGTTACTAGACTCGTTTTCAAAGCATTTTCTTCTGCTGTGGGGCTGTTGACCAATTAGAGAAACAGATAATTAACAGGCCAGTTTCTAGCATGTGGAAGGCATATTCCATTTGTGGTTGACTTGAGGTGCCTATAACACAAAAGGCAAAGTGCTGAGAATTAGCCACAACTAGTGTTGATATTCTTCTCACTTGCCTGCCAGCCCCAGGGGATTAAAGGGAAGTAGAAAACAACATGGATAAGACACAGGTGATGGCACAAGTTAGATGTGTATAGGTAAGCCAAGGTAATCCTCCAGCCAAGTATTGCCACCCAGCCTCATCTAACTAAGCAATTGCGGCTGCCAGCATGCCCTTGCATTCATTTATCCACAACTGGTCAGATACAAGGCCCTTTCTTTCCACGACTGCTATGGCTTCCATATTAGTGTAGTGTAGTACAGTGTGCATGGGGCTTCACACAGAAGCCAGAGGAAAACTCCATCAAGTGCAAAAAAGGGCCTATGTTGCAAGTTAACATTAGATTCCATCTGCCTGTGGTTAGGAGACAGTGCTGAGCTCAAGAACCACAACAGGAACAGATGAAAGCAGCTGAACAGCTGACATTGGAATGAAAAGGTATACAATTTATTCTGTTCATCCACACCTCACCTTGCTCGGAGGCCTGGTTTGTTGAGCCTCCACTTGCAGACAGAGCTAGGATCAGTCTGTTTCCAGGGTCCCTATACACAGGGAGCGCTCTTTTTAGTTTTAACATGTACATACCATGTCAGGCTATGATTCTGGACACACATACAGCATCAGGAAGCAGACAGTGCTGGTCCATGTTCATTCTCTCCCCACAAAGCAAGATATCTCAACTTGTGGAAAGGTATTCGCATAAACCGGAGACTTTCTGACTGTAGCCAGGAGCAGGCTCTGGCAGCAGAGCCCTGCAGGCACATATCTCAAACTCCTTTATTCCTTCTGCATGTTCATAGAATCAGAGAAGTAGGGTCGGAAGGGACCTTGTAGATCTTCAAGTCCGATCCCCTGCCTGGGCAGGAGCAAAACTGGGTTCAAATGACCCCAGCCAGGTAGGCATCAAGCCTCTTCTTAAAGACCCCCAGGGTAGGAGCTAGCACCACTTCCCTTGGAAGTTGGTTCCAGATCCTAGCCGCCCTAACTGTGAAGTAGTTCTTACAGATGTCTAATCTAAACCTACTCTCCAACAACTTGTGGCTGTTATTCCTTGTTATCCGGGGGGCGCTAGGGGAAACAAGGTCTCCCCCAAACCCTTCTGGTCCCCCCTAGTGAGTTTATAGACAGTCACAAGGTCACCCCTCAGCCTTCTCTTGTGAAGGCCGAACAGGTTCAGGTCCTGTAGCCTCTCATTGTAGGGTCTGCCCTGCTGCCCCTGGATCATGCGGGTGGCCCTCCTCTGGACCCTCTCAATGTTGTCCACATCCCTCTTGAAGTGGGGTGCCCAGAACTGGACACAGTACTCCAGCTGGGGCCTGACCAGTGTCACGTAGAGGGGGAGGATCACCTCCTTGGCCCTACTTGAGATGCACCTGTGGATGCACGATAAGGTCCGGTTAGCCCTGCCGACCGTGACCTCGCATTGTCGGCCCATGTTCATCTTGGAATCAGTGATGACTCCAAGATCCCTTTCTGCCTCTGTGCTCTCAAGAAGGGAGTTTCCCATCTTATAAGTGTGCTGCCGGTTACTACTGCCCAAGTGCAGCACCCTGGACTTGTCCATATTGAAATGCATCCTGTTTTTGTTAGCCCACTCTTACAACCTATCCAGGTCTTTCTGCAGTCTTTCCCTTCCTACTAGCAGGCCCACCTCACCCCAAATTTTGGTATCATCAGCAAATTTGAATGGGTTGCTTTTCACCCTGTCGTCCAAATCGCTGGTAAAGAAATTGAACAGCATGGGCCCAAGGACCGAGCCCTGGGGGACTCCGCTGTCCACTTCCCCCCAGGTCAAATATGACCCGTCCAACACCACTCTCCGAGTATGACCCTTCAGCCAATTTGCAATCCATCTGACTGTGTACTTAGTCAGGAGTGACAGGACTCTTTGGTAATAAATGGCTATTCCACACTCATGCCTGTGAAACAGGCAAGTAAATCAATCAAAGGTTAGAGCTGGAAAAACTCCATTAAATACCATCCAGCCCAGGAACCATTTTCTAATGTTTTGGACATAGGGGTTTCCTTCCTTAGGAGGTACTGCTCCACCTCCAACAGCAGGTTGCACTAGCCAAGGTCAGCTGCTTCCACTTTTAGATTTAATTTTATTTTTCTAGACCTGGTTTTCCTCCTTTGGCAACCCTTAATATTCTTCCCCCGCTCCCCCCACCCTCCCAACCAAAATCTCCATCTAGCTGCAGGAAGAACTAACAGTATCCCCAAGCTGCAGAAATTACTTTTTCAAAGCTTCTCCATAGCCAATGACTCCAGCTCCCCCAACTCTTGAGACCTTGCTTTGTCCTTCCCTATTCTAGCAAGGCAATGCCTATGAGCAGCTATCCAGTTACAGCAATTCCAGTGTCAGAGAGGGGGAACAGGCCCTCCCTGTTTTGTGACAAAAGACCTCTGCATTTGCAGCCAATTTCCATTAACTCATGTCTAGTTACCTAGGGTCTTTTCGATGCAAGACTGCTGCAAGGCCAGGATTAAACAGATGGGAGGTCTCAGCCCCCTATTAATGACTATGATAGAATCAAACCAATTTCCTCCATCCCTCACTCCCATACAGAGAAGGTAAAGCTGTGGCCCTGCCATAGCGAAAAACAAAACAAAAAAACAGGGAAAAATAAGGGCAAATACTTCAAAGAAGGCAGCAAGCAGAACTTGGTGCCTGAAAAAAACCTCAGTGCCTGAGAGGACAGAAGTGACGTAACTTCAACCTAACAGCTAGAGACACCCTCCACCAACAGCAGGAAAGAGGTTTAGTGAACCAGTTCCCTTGAGTGCAGAGTTTAGGCAGGAGAAAAAAAGTTTCAGCCCACAATGGCAGCAGATGTCCAGGGGAGGGCCCACCACAGAGCCCACCCTGAACACAGCTCTCTTCTGCTCATGCTGTGAGCTGTTCCAGTACCATGGAAGCTCCACCCCAGTGCTGAACTCCTGTTCCTCTCCCCAACCCCAAACACTCCCCACCTTTTCATCACTTCCCACTTATTTCACTTAATCCGTTGCGTTAAATACTTTAATTACAAGTTCTGTGTAGAGGGTAGGAGTAATAGACCCTGCAGGCACTAGCAACCCCCTCACCAATACATGTGCGTGCTATTGGACTAAAGGTATGTCCTCCCCCTTCCCCTCCGCCCCCATCAAACCAGCAGCTTTGGGCTAGGATACGCATTTTTTCTTGGGGACTTGGCCCTGCCCCCGACAGTCTCATGGCACAGGGCAAGCCAAGCCCTTGTACACAGGGAGTCAACAGTTTCATTCAACAATACTGGGCTGTAATCATTCAAGGACAGCTGCAAGGGCTGTTTATATAACCAGAACCACTGGTAGGTAGTGGACTGAGGGATGGAGCTACCTGTGCAGGTGGTGGTCACTAGTCCTGGTAGGCATTAAAAGCCCAGACTGGACAGACATCTTGCATCAGAGACCAGGCTAGAATACAATGAAGCCTCAGAGTCAGAGGGAGGGGACAGCAGAACCAGAGAGGGAACAGGAGCCCAAGTCCTAATGGGTGCCTTTAACCAAGATGGCAAGGCCCCCTGCAAGCACCACAGCATGGCTCCAATCACCAGAGCAGAACAGAAATATGATCCAAACCTGCCTAAGACAGTGTGGGGACCCCACACTGACTTGGCAGGGCAGACCAGTGGGAGATGCTGTGTCCCTGTACATTGTAAAGCAGTAACCTCTT
>NW_005841835.1:1347695-1367552 GCF_000455745.1 Alligator sinensis
CTTTCCCTTCACTCCCAGTCACTTCAGCACTGAGAAGTAAAGCTGAACCAGCAGAGGGACAGTGAGGAAAGGGCAGCCTAGCACTGCCATCACCAGCAGGTTCTGTTCCCATCTGCTGGGTCAGGCTGGAGGTGATTACGTGGGTGCTGGGGGGCGGGGGAGACTACAGAAGTGGTACTGGGAAGCTCACGATATTTGGTAGTTTGCTCTCTGTGGCAGCCCTAGCAGGTAGACAAGGAGGTAGGAGCTACACTCAGGGTTCCCTCTAAGATGCCTCCAGCCACAGGGGAGGGAGGGAGACTGGAGAGCCCCTGCCAATCCCTGAATGCCTGTTATTGCCCGTGCTGGTGCTGCGTCCCTGCCCTGCTTGGGTCGTACGGGGGTGCAGCTGCTCTAGAGATCTAGCAGCAGCACACGGGGATCCTCCACTGCTGCCTTGATCTTGCGCAGGAAAGTCACTGCCTCTCTGCCATCAATCAGCCGGTGATCGTACGTCAATGCCACAAACATCATGGGCCGCACCTCGACCTACAGAAGAGAAGTAGGGAGTGAGAGCTCTACCCTCCCTTCGCAGACTTCCAGCACAGAGGGGAGGGAAACTGCTTTTCCTGGGGCATAGCAAGGCACAGGCCTCTCCCAGAGGGGTCAGCCTAGTAGGCAGACATGGCTCAGCACTGCAATCTCTACGATAATTAAGCACTAGCTCTGGGTGGGTCTGTACAAGACATGGGAGCATGCTGTCCCTCTGTCTCTCTAGGGACCTCACCTCTACCCTGAGATTGCAGCTGCCCGCTCCCTGCAGCATGAGGGGCACCCCTTATATCCTTCCAGCAAACCCTGGATACTTCTGCTCCATCTGCTTCCCAGCTCTCCAGCCACAGGGAGAAGAGGGAAGCCATGCACCTATCCTCTGGACACCACTAGATCAGCACTGTTAGCTTCACAAGCAGGAACCCACAAAAGGTCTGAGCACCATTCTTCCCTGCAAGTCAGTACACAACAAGCTTCTGGGAGGAGGACTGCTGCCCAGCTTGCAGCTCATTTTGATACTCATTTTGAGAGGCTGCTGCTGCCAGGGTCCCTCCCACCACAGAACCCTTCACTTCTGCTCAGCTCAAACTTTCCACACAGCTGCACCTACTTTGCCTCCAACAGCAACAGGCCTGTCAACAATGGCATGCATTCCTAGTATGGCAGACTGAGGGGGGTTGATGATGGGTGTCCCAAAGAGCGACCCAAAGACTCCTCCATTACTGATAGTGAAGGTGCCGCCATCCATGTCTTCAATGGCCAGTTCATTTTTTCGGGCCTAAAACAAGAACACAATCTTAGAAAATTGCTTAGACTGAAGTCACACAGGGCAAGGGATGCAGATCTGTCAATATGTTCCTTATGTTCTCAGTCAAGACCTGTTCTCTCTGCATCCTTCTTAATGAGAGACAGATGCAGATATTTGGATGGAATTACTAGAAAACATATCCCTTAAATTTAAGGGCTAGAGAGAGACACCTGACTTCAGGGCTAATGTTTCACCCCCGTGAAACAGGCAACTGGTTGAGAAGAGGTAACAACAAATTACAATCATCACTAGTAGAAGAGGAGTCATGCAAAGGAGGCACTGAACTGCCAGCTTTCAATATGGTCACAACTGTGATCAGGTCTCGGGTACTCAGGGAGGTGGGGTCCATCTGTACATCAGCTGACTCTGAGCCAAGACTGATGCACTCAAGGGACCGATAGTCACTAACGAGAGAAGCAGAAAATAAACAGGCTCTATCCCCATCTGCACTTACTTGCAGGGAGATCCAGCATTTGTTCTGGAGATGGGATTCTCTTCCCTTAATTCAGGGAACCTGCTTTGATTGCAGGCTGGTCTAGGGAATTATGTCCCAGGAGAGGAAAATAGGCCTCAGTCTCAAAGGCAAGGGGAGCAGTGGCTCTGAGGAGTCCAAATCTGTGTAGGGGCTGCCCATAAAGTATGATCAGAGCTAAGGCAGGTACAGCACCAGAGGTGTTTAAGTCAAGCAACAAGTTGAAGGGCCAGAGACCAATCCACATGTATCCACTCAAAAGTCCCTGCCAGAAATTAACTTCCCTCTGGAAGACTGTCAGCTTCTCGTTCCTTTCCTTTTTGTCCTCCTGGCTAAAACTATATACCCAGCACATGCCCTCCAGCCCCAACTCCATCTTTCATTACCTTCTCTCCCAACTCATTGATGGTTCGCTCAATGTCAGCAAAGTTCATAGTTTCTACATTCCTGATGACGGGGACCACGAGACCCTGTGGGGGCAGACAACCTATTCAGAAAGTCCAATGCAGCAGTGAACACTTTACCTAAGGCTGGGGCCACCTGCTTTTGTGAAGGTAGTCACTACTCTTTGCTTACAGCATAGCAGAATGGAGAATGTAGAGACCCATCTTCTGCCAAAGGCTGGATACCCAGCAATGTAGCCCAGGGCATGAGGCAAGAAGACAAGATGCTGAGTTAAGACAGGCTGGTGGTTTAAACTAGTGACTTAAGTGACAGGAGTATGGACACTTCAACCTGCCTGGATCCCAACTTCATCTTCAAAACGAGGGGGGTGAGGTGCAAAGGGGAGCCAACTTCACCTCCTGCCCTCCTGGACAGGATAGCTGGTAACATGAGGAGAAAGGCAGGGTGCGTACTCATCTCAGATCCCGGGAGAGTCCAGAGCACCCACTGCCACTTTGCTTCCTGATCTATAAAGATGTGCTGCAACATTCTCCATCCTTTCTTTTCATACCTGGGATCTGTGGCATGCCCTGCTCAAGGACAGCTATTTCTGAAGTGGCAGCATCTGGGTTTACAGAAGTAGTGATGAAGTACAGTGTGGTGAGGCAGTTTTCTGCCTTTCTCTTACATCTGAAGGCTCATCTCTAAACATGCAGCCAGAATACAGTTTCTTCTACCTCATGGCCTGGTGGGCCCACTTCAGTGAGGCCAAGGCAGTCTGGCCTCTCCTGTTAACCCACAAGATCTGGGGTGACCTTTACTCTCTCTTCTGGGGATGAGGAGAGTGGCAAATAACATTTCCTAACCCCTACTGTCAGGCCAGGTAGTTTGGTTGGGGCACCAGAGTTTCATTGGAATAGCTGGCACACTAGAGAGCCAGGACTTAGCCATATAGTTAACTATATCCCCCCAACAGGACCTGGGCTGCAAGCTGGACCAGGGAAGAGAGCCCCCATTGCCTACCCTAGGAGTTGCCACAGCAACGCTGATATCCACATAGTCCCTGTACACAATCTCTTTGGTTGTGTCATCAATCACTAGGAGAGACAGGAAAGGAGTCAGTGTTACACAGAGAATCTGAGACCCGGAACTCTGCAGGCATGATAAACCCTGCCACAGACAGATAGCAACTTGCCCATCTCTAGTTCCTATGCTTTAAAACGTAGCTCCAGCAGAGGGGTCCAACCCTTTATAGCAGCACAGAAAAGAAGGCAGCTGGAGACAAAGGGAGCTGCACAGATTTGGTGACCCTCTTATGAAACATGCTTACAAACCCGTGTGTCCCTTGGCCCACAATTCTTTGCCACATATCTCCCCAAGTGCTTGACTGCCGCCAAAGGATGACAGTCATCCCAATGGGATACAGAAGGATTGGGCCTCTGGACAAGCTAAGCAAAACATATTAATACACCCTGTTCCCACTCGGTCAGTCCTGAAAGCTCAGGCTGGGATTGTGGTGAAGGGGCCCTCCTAGCACACCAGCAAGATCAGCCTTCAGCCTTCTCCAGTGACCTAACCAGGGTGGGGCAAATGGGGCAACTGCCACAGGCAACAATGGGGGGAAGGGATGAAATCACATGGCTGCTGCTGGCAGCCACATGATCACAACTGCGGGGTAACCAGAAGTTGGCAATGCTCCTGTGTCCTGGGTGCCCAGCTATGTCCCTCCACTACTGGCCTTTTCCTTCTCCATTCCTCACGTGTTTTAATAACTCTAGAACCTTTTTATCTACCTAGGGGCTTCTGAAGCATATAGCCTGAAGAATAGTATCAGATCTCTGCATGCTACTAGGAGGGGCTGTCACTCACCTGCATTCACAACAGGCTGATCTTGCAGGGCAAAGGCTGTTGCTTTCACAAAGGCTGACATAAAGCCGAGTTTCATGTTGTGCTTCTTCAGGAAGGAGTCTTTGTGCCGGGCTCGCATCTCCTGAATGTTACTGCAAGACCCACCACAAGAACATTACCACCCCTCACTTCTGTGCCGGGAAGAGGAAGTTATTTATGTGCTACACAGCTGCCAGACTTCCTGTGTTACCCGTGGGCCAACAAATCTCCATGGGAGTCTGATAGACCTACAACAGCCCCTCTATTCACAATCTGCTGAAAAATTCTCCCAAGCTCAGTAGACAGGGTTACTTTTGGCTGTTGGAGAGTGTGTGTTAGGAATTGACCCAGAGCCACAAATCCAATAAGACGGTGAAACAGCTCAGCTCTGCTCAATACCACGGACACTGTCTGGAAGGGAAGCAAGAACAGGAATATACCATGTTCCAGGTCTGGTGTTGCAGAGACCACTATTGAGCCCCTAGGGTCACAGCCCCTCTGTCTGATGTTCAGGGCAGCAGTTACAAAGGAGCTATTTGCCTTTTTGCCCAGGACTGCCTTGATATCACTGCAAGAATGGCAGACTAGGCAGCAGAGAAGACTTAAAGTGAGCAGGGCAACAGGAGCTTCAACCCTTGTGTCCTGGGACCCCAGCCAGCATCAGTGTGCCAAGTGTACTGGAACTCAGCACAGGCTTGAGGGCTGCCAGGGTGCAAGTATACAACACTGGGTCCTCCCCACCCCACCTAAGACCTCCCAGATGGTTATGGAGGTGAGCTAAGCAGGTAGCCCAGCATCTGCTCCACTCCATCCAGGATCAGAGAGGAGGAAACAGCCATTCTTGGTATTTTTGTTAGCTGGAATTAAGGCAAGGTGCACAAATTAAACAAAACTGCCTGGCTTTGGCTCTGCCCATTCTGGGACAATACCAGAGGTTGTGGAATTGTATAATTCTGCCCTTCCCCCCACCCTGGCTGGTGCCTTTAATGAGGCAGTTTTAGGAAGGGGAGGGGGCCCAATGGGTTTAGAATGCTTGTTTTCCTGCGCTTAACCTTGTTTAGGGCTAGGATTACGGCCCAGAGACATTAGTGCCTCCCAAGACGCAAGGGCTGCAGAAATGAAGAGGAGGTTTGCT
Source organism: Alligator sinensis (assembly GCF_000455745.1). Lineage (NCBI taxonomy): Eukaryota > Metazoa > Chordata > Crocodylia > Alligatoridae > Alligator > Alligator sinensis. The sequence continues at coordinate 1,352,913 of NW_005841835.1, forward strand.
GTGAAACCTGCTCATTATAGCTTCCTCCTTTCAGACGCTGACCCCAGTAGGGAACAAGAGGCTTCAGTGCAGACCCTTGTGAGTCGGCAGCATGGCATACAACTGGATGGGAGATCAATCCAAAACAGATTACTGGCTGCAACGAGAACCCGAGGCCAGCGTAAAGCGACACCTCGATGAGCCTCTGAGAGGAGATAAAGCTGCAGCACTTCCCCTCCAATCAAGACTATTTTGCCAACCTTATTGTTCCGAGACCCAAATATTTACATGTTTTGTCTTAAGGAGCAGAGTAGGATTTCACAGAGCAATTTGATTTGGGCACAATTTCCCTTAATGCACTGTAACATAAGCTGCCCACCCTCCAAACCCATTAGTGCACTCAGTCAGTCCATGCAAGTCCTTGAGCCTAGAGACCCTCACAAAAGCAGAGCACAGGGATGGGGGAGGGTTGCTAGACCATCTTTAGAAACCTGTGCTGTAAGACAGCCAGAACCATATCATTGTGCAGGGCTCAGTTGGGGGAGGAAGATGGGGGGTGGTATCTAGGCCTGGAGGATGAGCTACCTCATGGACACCACCTGCAGTCAATCAATCACACATCTCTGCTTCCAAGGTAGGCACCTGGAGGGTGAAGACAGAGCTGATGCTGCCTTCAAAATTTCACGACAAGCAAGAACATAAGCTGTTCTAGCTTTTACTGCTATATATCACCAGGTCCCCAACCAAGAACAGCTCTGAAGAACAGACACAACAAAAGTTCTCTATATTGGAGCCTAAGGACTTTTAGCGAGCTATGCACACCTTGTGATGGCCATGCCTCAAGGGAATTGCACAGATGGGCATGGATTTGCCACAATGTGCCTGAGCTGCATGGACTTTCTTGCCCAGCTGTGCACTGGGGGCAGGCCCCAACCTGTTTGGGCAGAGGAAAGGTCATGGTCCTCACCTCATATCAATTTCATTAAAGGTGGTCAGCATGGCACAAGTGTTCTGAGCCTCTTTCAGGCGCTGAGCAATGCGCTGACGCATCCTGTTCATTTTCACCTGAAATCAAAGAGACCGTGAGCAAAAGCAGCCTTGGGTTTGGTAGGGAGGACAGAACGAGGGCACTGTGGCTTTCCTGTGCCTGCTAAGTGTAGCAGCCTGTGCCGTGGGCCAAGCTGCCCAAGTGCTGAAGGAAACAACAGGCCTGGAAAGCTGCCGCAAGCTCACTAGAGGCTTCTCAGATCAGGAAATGGTTTGGTTGAAAAACAAAACACTGAAGCATGTCAAAGGCGGGAGGTGGGTCAGAACCAAACCCCACTTGCAGCTCTGCTGAAGGGAAAGTTCCGAAAGCTGGGCAACGACTGGGCTAGCGTGAGAATAGTCAACTGCTAGGAAAGCCACAGACCAACAATGCTCTTGGGACTGGAATTATTCTGTGGGCTGCTCACCCACATTCCCTTGAGGTTTGGCACCAGTGGACCTGGCTGCAGCAGCCGCACCAGCTTCACTGCTAAGGACTCCTGGATAGCACAAGCAAGCACCCACACTCAGCCATCACCTAGGAGTGAGACACCACATTCGGTCTTCCTGTCCTACAGCCTGTTCTTCCCTGGGAGCTGCAAGCAGGCTCTTCCTGAGTCCCACTCCTTTATGTGCACAGACTACATGGAGCACTTGGGTTGTAAAATTTGTCCACCCACAACAGTCACTGCCTGATCTGTAAGAACAGTCTCTCAATGTACTGGGGTGTGAGCATGTCCAGACTATACTTTATCACTAAGCAATGAAAACCATTCCAACAGCCGGGTCCCCTGAAGCTTACCCTATGCTCTGATCTGGCACCTTTGCTGGGTCCTGGTTCCACAGCACGAGCTGCAGTCGGCTTCACTGCAGAAACTGAGACCAAAGAAAATGTGTCAAAGGAATCTGAAGAACAGGTCCTGGCCTATGACAGCTTGATGGAGGCCCTTTGTTCAGTGAGACATGTAGAAGCAAGCCTCAGACTGCTACTGAGGGGAGGCCAGGCGTTGAGCTGAACTAGAAGTCTCATGCCTGGTACATACAGGGCATTAAGGAAGAGAAACCTCTAATTCTACTTCTAAGATTGGTTTACTGCATTTTAGTTTTCTTCACTCTTCCACAGGAAGATAGGGCATACACTAGGAAAGCTGGAGGGGCTGTAGTCTCACCCGGCTTGCTCTCAATGGGCTGGGTTGAAACAGGTGGCACTGGTGGCATTGCAGTAGGGATTGGTGCTGCAGGAGGAGCAACAGCAGCTGAGACAGGTTCAGGTGCAGGGGCTGCAGCAGCAGGAGGAGGGGCTGCTGCTGGTGTGGCCTTGGCAGGAGCAGCTGAAAGACAGGGAGGAATAATGCTTATAAGCGCAAGTTACATGCTGCAACAGCTGAAAGTCTCCATCTCAGGGATCCCCATCCCAGCAAGCTCTCCTCTTCAATGCCCAGCCTAATGGAAAATATCCACATCTATCCTTTGCACTCTCCAAGTGCATTTCAGTAGCACAGAGATGTCCCTGTCAGTCAGTGATACCTGGGGCACAGGATGAAGCCAAGGCCTCACACATTTAGCTCCCATCCACCAAGGGCAGGCTGTTCCATGGTTTAGTTGTGTTTTTTTATCCTACCCAGATTTGCTTCTTGTACCCCACTCGAATGCTCTGGGCCTTGTTTAAAGATTGGAGGGGGAGGTGACAGAAATACAACTAGGCCCGGAGAATGGAAAAGAAACAATCTGTACTTTATATCCCAGGTCTCCCCGCAACACCAACTCTTACCCACCAGCTTGTGCACACACATCACAAGAGACTCCCTACACCACAGAGACTCCCTAATCCTGGGTCCTCTCTCTCCATTCTCATTGCTTTATTTCCACTCTCCCCTGCTGGAAGAGACAAGGCAGTTGAGAGAACAACCACTGCATTGTGCAGCACCTTGTTACATTTCAACAGGGACTGCTATACAGTCTTACACTCTTCCTTTGAATGCCAGAGGCGCAGGTATAAATAAGCTCCTACCAAGGAGGCAAGAGGATTTTAAATGCTCTACTCTGTCTCTAGTAGAAGACTGGGGAGAACAGGAAACCCTACCTAATTACATGACCCCTGACATACCTCCAGTTTTCCTGAGTTTGAATAGAGGGGTCCCTCCTTCTACTTTCCCACCATCAGGTACCAGAAGAGCCTCAATCACACCAGCTGCTGGGGCTGGGACCTGCACCGATGTCTGCAGGAAAGAAACAAACAACCTCCCCTTTGACCACTGGAAGCAGAACAGATATTTAAGCAGAAGACCATCTCCTTTCATGGGAGAGAGACAGCATGTGGAAATGTGTCTCATGCCCCTTTGAAGGTGGGCACCCTCCCCACCCCCAAGTATTTCAAGCTGTTAGAAGCAGCCTGATCCTTCTGCTCAGCTCCAAAGGCACAGCACAGAACAGAGCTGGAACACAAGAAGCTGCCTCCCTACCAATGACACAGGAAACACAGCTCCCACAGACACAGAGAAAGGCAAGATTACTTGATTTCTTTCCGCAGTGTTCTGCAGAGACTGCCAGCTTTGGAACAGAGCTCCAGAGAGAAGGCCTCTGGGATGCTCCAAAAGAGGGGAATAGATAAATCAGGATGGAACACTCCTACCTTGTCTGTTTCAATCTCACACACCACTTCGTCTTCTGTCACTGTGTCTCCAACAGCTGAACAATATAAGAACCACTGTGAGCATAGAGCTGTGCTCTGACCCCATTCCTAACCCACAGCACAGTCTCCCAGTAGCCCAGGATTTATATACCCTAGACCTGGGTAAGGCTAAAGAAGCCTGGTTTACATTATATAGCTCTGCCAGTGGAATTGTGTGTTCACTTCACAGCTGCTTTGCAGAAGCAACCCCCTTCTTTCTGCTTGCAGAGTAAAAGGAGACTGCAGCCACCCAGCAAAGGGCATGTGTAGAGACATTCATGCTTTCTGATGTTTGCTGTGGTCCCATAAGCAGCTGATGCCTTTCCAGGGTGCACTTCACCCCTGCCACCACAGCTGCTATGGTGAAGCCACGTGGATATGAAATTGCTGACAGCTTCTGTGGCAACTGTAGCCAGACAGAGGTGCACCAACAGTTCATGCTGCTTGTAGAAGTGTTGTCAGCATGCAGCTGCGTCATGCTCTCAGTCTTAGGGATGTTAAGCAGCAGGACTTCAGCCAACTAGCTCTAACCTGTTCCTAGGACTGCACAATAAAGTGTAGAAAACCAAACCACTAATGGTGTCAAAAGCCCCAGGGGAGGGCCACTTCTTACCTTTTTCCCACCTGACATCTCCCTCTGTGACTGACTCTGCGAATGCTGGAGTGTTCACTGTAACCACATCGTTCCCTGTGGGAGAGACATGGATGGAGTGACAAACACAAAGAGCTCAGTGCAATGCTGCCCACTAGGATTCCCTAGAACTGGTAATCAAGAGGAGTCAGATGAAGCCAGGAAGCTGGCCAACATGTCTGACAGTCAGGCATAGCAGCAAGCTGCTCCCAGCAGACAGGAAGTTACACAGTCCTACAGGGTAGATTTGATTTAAATCAAGACTTAAATCACAATTTAAATCAATGGTCAGGAAGCTTCGATTTACTCATTGGTTTCTACAAAAAGCACATTCTTGTTTGATAAAACCTTAATACATATTATTCACAACTCAAGAAATAAATGTAGATTTCATTTTTAGAAGGTACATACTATATATTTTAAAACAGTGATTTATTTTGATATTTTTCAGATTAATTTTGAGCTACATAAGAAAACTGAATTATGATTTGGTTGTTTTATTTACCAAAGCTAACTGAAGCACATGTTTGTGAAATCACTGGAAGGTGAACCAACTCTAATTCACTAGATTAATCATGGCTATTTGGGGGATATTGCCACGCCATATTAGGACATCAAATGAGCGCTGCAGTCATATGTTATGAGCTTGGGGCTTTTTTCACTTTCTTCTAGATTTCATCTCATCTTTGATTTCTTTTCTCTTACAGTCTGGCAAGCCTGCTGCCATGATAGGTTTTCCCTTCTACCAAACTCCCTCACTAGATCTCAAATCAATGGAGAGGCTATACTTAGAAAAGTATCCCTCACGACTTCTGGAATCTTCTGCTCCAAGTGTTTCTCTTTTGTTTCTATTGCCCCTCCCTCCTTGCATTTATATCCAGACTCCTCCTCCTTGCCCAGATCTACCCCACCCCCACCAGTCCTCTTATTCATTTAACTTCTTGAAGCTTTGCACTTTTAGAGAGAGGTAAGGGCTTGACTCTGTACACAAACTTCCGGAGAGACAACAGGGCTGATGGGTAGGTAAACAGGCCTGTTATCTCTCATCTCTTGTGCAACTGGAGTTACAGCTAGCAAGAGATGTGAAGGGTAACAAGAAGGGTTTCTAGAAGTATGTCAGTAGCAAGGGGGGGATCACAGAAAGTGACTGGGGGAGGCAACCTTGTAACAGAGAATGCAGGAAAGGCTGAAGTGGCTCAATGCCTTTTTTGCCTCCATTTTTACAGGCAAGGTCCGCTCCCAGACTATTGCACTGGGCAGCACAGTTCGGGGAAGAGTTGAGTAGCCCTCAGTGGTAAAAGAATAGGTTAGGGACTACATAGAAAAGATGGACATGTATGGGTCCCTGGGGCCGATGGGATGTACCTGAGGGTGCGGAGGGAGTTGGCTATGTGATTGCAGAGCTGTTGGCCATCATCTTTGAAAACTCATGACAATTAGTAAGGGTGCACCAATAGAGAATTTAGGGGCCGATATGACTCCTTAAAAATCTGCTATCTGTATTGGCCGATCCCAATAGGCAGCCAGACAGTATGGAGAGCAGCGTCCTGCTGGTAAGTCTGTTGTGGGGGAAGGGGCAAGGAAAGGGGTGTGGGGGCAGATCAAGGTCCCTGCAATGAGGGAGTGGGACTGGGGCAGGGACAGACACTGCACAATGGGGGTGGAGTATAGGACAGAGCCGTGAGCGGTTCCCGCCACTGCGCACATCCCAGAAGGGCAGGTGGGGGCGTGTGACCCCAGATCTGCACACAGGGCGAGGGCAGACTGCTGCTGCGGGCTGGGGCAGCACTGGGCTTTCCTGGCTGGGGGCTGGGTCAGACTGCATTTGGGATGGCGGCACTGGGAATGGGTCATGGGGGGGGCTGCAGCTACCAAAATTCACTGTGGTCCCCTTAAGATCTCCTCCCAGTGCTACCACCACCCTTCCCAAGCACAGCTCCAGCCCAACCCCTGCTGGGAAGTACCTGACACCAGCGCCAGGCCCAGCCCAAGCCTACGCCCGCAGCAGCAGCCCGCCCTCTTCCTGCATGCAGATTCAGGGGCACATGCCCCCCTCATGCCCTCCTGGAGTGCGCGTAGTGGCAGAAGCTGTCCCCCCCACCGCACAAGCTGCTTGTGGCTCCATCCTGTGCCCCACCCTGTCTGTGCAGTGCCTGCCTCTGCCCCAGCCTCACTCCCTCCCTCACTGCTGGGGCCTCAATCTGCTCCCCCATGCCCCTTCCCTCACAACAGACTTACCAGCCAAACCTGCTCTTCACGCTGTGGGGCTGTGCTCCTGGCTGCCTATGTGCTGCACTGTGGTTGCACACATGCATGGGGGATTTACCAGTGACATTATCGGTCACATCAGGCAAAAAAAAGCCAATTCACTCAATTTTCTTTATATCGGTGCCAATCCAATGTGTAGATGTGTACCTCTAGCAATCAGGAGAGGTCCTGGATGATTGGAAAAGGGCAAACATAGTGCCCATATTAAGAAAGGGAAAAAGGAGGATCCAGGGAATTACAGACCAGTCAGCCTCACCTCAGTCCCTCGCAAAATCATGGAGCAGATCCTCAAGGAATCCATTTCTAAGCACTTGCGAGGACAAAAAGGTGATTAGGAACCATCAGCATGGATTCACCAGGAGCAAGTCATGCTTGACCAACCTGATTGCCTTCTATAATGAGATGACTGGCTCTGTGGATGCGGGGAGACCGGTCAATGTGGCATACTTTGATTTTAGCAAGGCTTTTAATACCATCTCCCACAACATTCTCCCAGGCAAGCTAAGGAAGTATGGGCTAGATGAATGGACTGTAAGGTGGATAGAAAACTGTCTGGAGCACTGGGCTCAAAGAGTAGTAATCAATGGCTCAATATGTAGCTGGCAGCCGGTATCAAGTTGAGTGCCCCAAGGGTCAGTCCTGGGGCCAGTTTTGTTCAATATCTTCATCAACGACCTAGAACATGGCATAGAGTGCACCCTTAACAAGTTTGCAAGATGACAGCAAGCTGGGGTGGGGGGAGGGGAAGAAATAGTAGATTTGCTATAGGGTAGCACTAGTGACCTAGACAAATTGGAGGATTGAGCCAAAAGGAATCACATGAGGTTCAACAAGGACAAGTGCAAAGTCCTGCAATTAGGATGGAACAATCCCATGCACTGGTACAGGCTGGGGCTGACTGGCTGGGCAGTGGCTCTGCAAGGAAGGACCTTGGGGTTACAGTAGACAATAAGATTTCAACAGCTTTTTAATTATTCAACAGCTTTTTAATTATTCCCCTCTCTTCAGCACTGGTGATGCTACATCTGGAGTTTTGCAGCTACGAAAGAAAACTGTTCAGTTTTGGGACCCCCACTACAGAAAGGATGTGGACAAACTGGAAAGAGTTCAGTGGAGGGCAACAAAAATGGTGAGGGGGCTGGGGAACATGACTTATGAGACAAGACAGAGGGATCTGGGTTTATTTATTTTAGAGAACAGGAGACTGAGATGGGACTTCAACTACCTGAAGGAAGGTTTGAAAGAGGATGGAGCTAGACTGTTCTCAGCGGTGGCAGATGACAAAACAAGGAACAATGATCTCAAGTTGCAGCAAGGGAAGTTTAGATTAGATAGTAGGAAGAATTTTGTCACTAGGAGGGTAGTAAAACACTGGAACAGGTTACCCAGAGAGGTGGTGGGAGTTCCATCCATGGAGGTCTTCAAAACCTGCCTAGACAAAGCTTTGGCTGGGGTGATCTAGTTGTGGATGGTCCTGCTTTGAGTAGGGGGTTGGACCAGATGACCTCCTGAGGTCCCTTCCAACCCTAACTTTCTATGATTCTCTTGCCATATACTGCTGGTAACAAGGATTTTATCTCTGGAGACACAAATCCACAGTTTGAAAACTAAACCTCAGCCTCACAGATTCATAGATGTTAGGGCCAGAAGAGACCTCCGTAGATCAACAAGTCCGACCCCCTGCATAGCCAGGAAAGCGTGCTGGGTTTTTGGCCACTCTAACTGTGAAGAAGTTCTTCCTAATGTCCAGTCTAAATCTGCTCTCTGCTAGCTTATGGCCATTATTTCTTGTGACCCCCAGGGGCACCTTGGTGAGCAGAGCCTCACCAATTCCCTTCTGCGCCCCCATGATGAATTTATAGGCAGCCACAAGGTCGTCTCCCAACCTTCTCTTGTGGAGGCTGAAGAGGTCCAGGTGCCCTAGTCTCTCCTCATAGGGCTTGCCCTGCGAGCCCTTAACCATATGAGTGGCCCATCTCTGGACCCTCTCCAGGTTATCCACATCCCTCTTGAAGTGCGGCACCCAAAACTGCACGCAGCATTCCAACTGCGGTCTGACCAGTGCCCGATAGAGGGGAAGTATCACCTCCTTGGTTCTGTTTGTCATGCATCTGCTGATGCATGATAAAGTGCAGTTAGCTTTGCTGATGACTTCATCACACTGACGACTCATGCTCATCTTGGACTCCACTAGGACTCTGAGATCCCTTTCCGCTTCCGTGCTACCCAGCAGGTCATTTCCTAGGCAGTAGGTGTGCTAGACATTTTTCCTCCCTAGGTGCAGCACTTTGCATTTCTCCTTGTTAAATTGCATTCTATTTAGTAAAGATCTAAACAACAGATTTTATTGTTTTCTGCCCATTAAATTAGTAAAGATTAAAAAAAAAAAAATACTCTACCCAATGGGATCTTCTAGACTGAGCACTGAGTCCCACTGGGTAGAGTATTTTTTTTTTTTAAAATCTTTACTAATCTATAGAGGAGCCTCTGGGAACCCTATAAGATTGGGCCCATAATATAGTCTGTTGCCTGTTGTGACCTATTCATAAAACTGTTCTAAAAAGGCTATGCGAAAATATTGTCTCAAATAGTGTATCATTAGAAGTTATAATCCGTATTCCTTGATGACATCTTTGATCTTTAACATATCCTAAATTAAAACTATCTTAATATAGGGTTTTTTTAAAAAAACATCTTAACAAAGAAAGTGATTAAATAAAAAAAAAAATCCAATTTAAATAAAAAAAATCTGATTTTGTATTTTTTTTTTTAAATAGTTGATTTTTATCCACCTTGCAATCCTAACACCACCCAACACCAGACCACCACTGATACATGCCAGTAAGGGAGAGCACAGCAGTTAATCCCAGTGGTTCCCAACACATAGCTACTTACTACATGCAGCAGTGGTTCTGAAGTAACGGACAGCGAAGATACTTGAGTTGTTTGCACTGGAGAAAGAGAGAGAACACACAAGGGAATAAATTCGCTTTCTGTGGGTAGCCAACCCACATCTCCCATATAAACTGGACCAGGCACAGACTCTACACTGGCTTGTAAAACTGGTTTGAAGGTTGTTCAGCTGCCAGATGATGCATATACACTAAAGCCAAGGGTCACTTTCATGCTAGTCTATGTGGTATAGATCTTATGGAGGTACCCAAAGGGAATTCAACAGCCAACTATACTTGGAGAACTCAGCAGCATTCTTCATAACACCCTGCAGTTCCTGGACTACAAAAGCTGGGGTGCCCATATTTCGCTGAAGCCAGTTCTGAGCATCATAAGGATTTAATGACAACAAAGCAGACACCACTAGGTATCAAGACTAAAGCAGCTCCTCCCTCTGACATGCTGCAGCAGACCTCCACTTTCCCATGGATACTTACACAAACTTCCTACTGTTGGCGCAAGCCAGCCCCTGGCCTCCAGGAACACCTGCAAGGTAGAAACCATTTAAACGAAAAACCTTGTTACCCTCTAAACTACAGAGTCACACCCAGCAGGATAACAAGAGCATATACAGTTGGAAACAACTCAGATAAATGTTTCCAAGCATGTTTCCAAGGAACACCTTCCCCTGCCACACCAGCCCCTTGGGATACAGATCTTTTAAAAAGGAAAGACACAAACCAGCAGCTTCCCCAAAGCCAGAAAAATAAGCAAAGTCAATTAAAGAGAAAAATAAAGCCAAACCAAATTTCCCAACATAGTAACCTGCTGGCATGACCACTGCTTGGGGCTGTTACAGTCTCAAACACTCCAGTATTAGCAGCAAAAAGTTTCAAATTAGGACACAGCAAGGACCCATTTACTTCCAAGACACTCTCACAGGAAACCCAGGAGCAGCAATAATAGGAAAGGAAACAAATACCATTCCAGCAGTGCAGCAGCATTCCCAAGGAAGCTGCTTTCTGAAATATTTACTGGAAGAGAAATGTGTTCCCTTCCAAAAAACTCCTCAATAATACGCAGTACCAGAAGGCCCTGCTATGCTCATGTTCTCTGATTTGACCCTGGAGACTAGGTGACTTATCCAAATTAAAATCTTGCCCTTTGCCTTTTCAGGGGTGCTCGGAAAGTTTCCAGCTTGATCTTCAATTAGAGAGGCTAGGTATAAGAGTCTGACAACATACAGACTTCCTTAGAGATACACAAGCTCAGAAGGAAGAACCATTTCCAGCTAGGCAATGCTTAAGGAGGTGGATTAAATTTAGCCATTGAAGCAGAAAACAAAATTTACTCTCACTAAGCAAATGTCTCCACAGAAATATGCAGCTGGTTTTCCTTCCAATTTAATTTTTAACCTATTGTTTCTTTACCAATTAGCTTTATGGAGGCTTGTCTTCGATTACTCCAGTTTATTGTGACCATCAAATCTGATTAGTTTGTCTTGCTTTGACTATTGTTTGAAATGAAAAACAAAATACAAGTTAATTCCAAGTACAAGACTCACCAGACACAGAGCATCTTGCCAGAGTGCAGTTTCCCTGTCAGAGAGAAGAGGGACTATCAGCATTGCAAACAACAGGCAGAACCAGCTCCAGAGGGGATTCTGCCATCTCCCATACTCCAGGCTTTGGCCTAGATTAGGAATTGGAAGGCAGTGTTCACAGGCCTCTATTTCAAGCATATTGCTTCATTGCACAACACAATCTGCAAGGCAGAGGAAGTGATGAAAGACTTTCAGATCCCCTTTTCCATCCCCACCCCTCTACTCCAACACTCTTTACCACAGAAAAGCACCTTGGAAGCAAGTGAATTAAACTCCAATCCCTGGCTTTACTTGCAGCTCCTGCTGCTGTGGGAGGGGAATGCTGATATAAAAAGAACACAAGGGACAGTTTTCTGAAAGCCCCACTCACCTTGAGTTTGTCACTGTGCAAGAAGGCCAAGGGTAGTTAGGTTAGGACTGTTGGAAGCAGCAGTTCCACACTGGAGCTGTTGAGTCCCACAGCCTCTGCAGCTCCAATTTGCAGTGTCAATTTTACTTAAAGGCAATTTGGGGGTTTAAAAGAACTGCTGAATGAAAACCTGGCTCTAGTGAAGTCAGTGCAAGACTCCTATTGACTTCAATGGGGCAGAATTTCACCTTTTCTGACCTTCATCTTAATCCTCAAAGTCAAGAGAAGGTTTATAACTCAGTCCAACATTTCAAACCAAAAGCAAAATTTGAGACACAGTTATACCAGATCCTCCATCTCACAGGTATTCTAATTTATCTTACACAACACCTTTTGACCTGGAAGAGCACCAAACAGTTGTAAAAAGTAATATGCTACTCAATACTGCAATAACTCCTTCTGGAGTGGAACATATTATTTGGCAATTCAAAGTATCACTGTACATGAGTCAATACAGGAAGAAAAAACAATCCTACTTTGGTTAAATCTCAACTTCTGAGGAAAGAGCCTGTATATACAACTTGCCTTCACTTTCAGCCAGAACTAAGAGCTCAGCTGTAGCTGGTATCTTGGACTTATTTGTGAAACACATTGTGTATGTGCTTCTGAAAATTCATGTACATCAGACAAAGGGAACTGTTAGGGATGATGCTAAAGACAGTGCAGGGACACACTATTTAGAATATGGAATGTACACAAAACATTTGACTTTGTGAAAAACTGGAGGAACACAAGGAAACTCAATTTAGGGTTCTGGAGCTCTACTGACTGCGCCTTTTGGGCACTAAACCTCCCAAATGATTTACAGCCACATGTCCTCTGGCTCTTTAGCTATTCATTCAATTGTACAGTAGGGAGCTAATTTCACTTAGCCTTCTGATGCTTTTTTTAGGGTATTTTGTAAAGAGGCAGGGGAAATCCTAGCATACCAGACATCATCTTGCTGGGGAAACAGGATATGCTGTACTAGATTCTGGAAGGAAAACAGGCTGGTATGTTTGTTTGTGGAGCCCCCGCACTGCTAGGATGTGGCTCACTCTGGGAAGCCAACTAATAATGAACGTCTGGGGAAAAATAAACCCACAGAAACAGCACTTCCTATGGGAGCACAGTCTTTGTGGAGTGCTATAAATCTAAGAGCTGGCATACCAAGAGACTGTTTCATGTAGTTAGACAACCCCAGGATTGAGAAACTAAAGCCTTACATGAGAGGAAGGTAGAAGAGAAAGCTCTCCTATGTAGTCACACAGTAGAGGAAGGCACAAATAAGATGGTGAGGGTCTCTAAACATATTACTAGCCCTTCCCAGTTTATTTTTAGCATGCAGGAAATAGCACTCATATACATAGCCTTGGTAGAGGAGATGGCAAACATCCCACTTACAGAGCATATCTGCTTATGACCACATCTCTTCCTGGGGACATCTGGCATTAAACCTCAGGAAGTGGTGTGGTTAAGGACCTTCACAGGCTGAAGAAGCAGCAACAGCAGCAGCAGTTTCAGGTCCAGTATGCTAACATGAGCATACTTTAAGAACCATCCTTAACATGGAAAAAGTAGTAACTGACAAAAATTGACCAATACCTCCCTAGAGTTCATTATCAACGTACTACTTCTCCCCCTGCCTCCCATGATTTCTCAAGAGTGTTCAAACATGCTGGAACCAGCCCAAGGTCAAAGTGACCCTAATGCACAGCCTCCAATCTCTACCTGCTTGGGAACTGTCACTCCCTGAAGCACGTTTGAAATCATTCTCTATGGATACATAACTCCTGAGGTGGGCATGGGCATACTGTCATCATTTGCGAATTTCTACTTCAACCCTAGAAACACAGAATCATAGAAAATTAGGGTTGGAAGGGACCTCAGGTGGTCATCTAGTCCAACCCCGTGCTCAAAGCAGGACCATCCCAACTAGATCATTCCAGTCAAGGCTTTGTTGGAAACATGGGCCAGTTTGAATAAGAAGATTGAGAGAAGAGAAACATTCAGCATGTAAATTAGTTTTGCAGTCAACAAGTGATGCATGCATTAGATAATCTAAGGGCTGGGCATCATAGGCACTGACATGACGGGGTAATGATAGGGCAAAGGAACACTAGGGCAAATCAGCCCTATGGGAAGGGCCAGACTTTGGACTGCTTAGAGCAGAAGTCACTGCATTGATAGCCAGGTCCTGAATAACCCACTGCTGCACAAGAGACTCAGTGTATTCATACACCTCATTGGTTTGTACAGCCTGTTTTTTATATGTAACATTGGGTAGGAAGAAAAGACAGGAGTCAGATAGGACTGAGGCAGTAGAGCCAAAGAGATAGAGAACACTGTTAGTTTGCTAGCATGGTAACATCCTTAGCTCCCTTTGATTGCTTCCACTCACTAAACAAATTATACATTAACTTTTCCCTGCCTAGTGAAATCCAAAGGCCTCACTGTCATCCTCCTGCTGTCAACTACATGCCCCTTTTGAAGAGCATCTTGTCTGCAGACTTCTGAAGTCCTACCTGTGCAACCACTTCCTCAGTGGTTGCCTCTCCTGGTCCAAGTCGCAAATGTCAGTCCTGTCCTCTTCTACCCACACACTCACCGATGCTCTCCCATGATTCCTAGTTTGATGACTCACAACTCCCTTCCTCCGGGACAGAGTTCTTGAGTTTTAATTCTCTTCTTCATATATGTCATAGCATCATAGTATCATAGTATTTAGGGTCGGAAGGGACCTAAACAGATCATCAGGTCCAAACCCCTGCCCTGGGCAGGAACGGGTGCCAGGATCATATCACCCCAGTCAAATATCTGTCCAGCCTCCTCTTGAAGACCTCCAAGGTAAGACAGAGCACTACCTCACTTGGGAGCCCATTCCAGATCCTGGCAGCCCTAACTGTAAAGTAATGTCTCCTGATGTCCAGCCTGAACCTTCGCTCTAGCAATTTGTGGCTGTTATTCCTAGTAACCCCCAGTAGTGCCTGGAGGAACAGAGCCTCCCCCAGTTTCCACTGGTCCCCCCTGGTGAGTTTGTAAACAGCCACCAGTTCCCCCCTCAGCCTTCTCCTGTGGAGGCTGAATAGGTTCAGGCCCTTTAGCCAATCTTCGTAGGGCCTGCCCCACTACCCCTTGACCATGTGAGTGTCAAAACCCAAGCTTCCCCCTTTCTCCATTCC
>NW_005841835.1:1367562-1374022 GCF_000455745.1 Alligator sinensis
GCCCAAAGCTACAACTCTGAAGTTCACATGCTTGACCTGTTTTCACATTCTGGTATTTCTTTCTCAACCACCTCCAAAAATATCCTCACTTATCATACTTCTTCCCCACTCTCAAAACTCATCATCCATGTTCCAATTCTCTTGTCTAGACCTCTATGACTAGGGTTACCATACATCCTGGATTGGCTGGGACAGTCCCAGATTTCATAGGTTGTCCTGGGTTGGAGAAAATTGAAGTGAAAGTCCTAGATTGGCAGGAACCTGCTTGCATGTGCCCAGCTCCTGATTGATTATTGATTGAGCAAAAGACTCTGCTCACAGCCCAGCAGAGTTCAGACTAGGGAGCAGCTCACTGGCTGGGCTCTCTAGAGAAAACTGAAGCAAAACTCCCAGACTGGTGTGAACCCACCCACATGTGCCCAGCTTCTGACTGACTCTACTTGGCAAATGACTCATGGCTTGCAGTTCAATGGATTCAGGACTAGGGAGCAGCCTTCCAGGTGAAAGCGGGGGCTTCTGAGGGGTCCCTCTGCCCTCCCGGGTGCTGGGGACCCATGTTTGGGGGGCGGGGGGATGGCTCTGGGCTCTGTCCTGGAATTGCAGCCCCAGCCTCCTGGGAGGCATTTTGCAGCTGCGCAGCATGGGCTTATGGAGCCCAGGGGGTGCCCCCAGCTGGGTCCAGCCTCTGCAAGAAGGGGATAAAGGCCAAAGGTGGGCTTCCACACCGTCCTGCCCAGCCCTGCTCCTGGGAGCCTTGAGGCTAGAGTGGGGGGGGGGGGGGGGCCCCCCCCCCCCCCCCCCCCCCCAGGGGGCCCCCCCCCTGCCACTCACCCCCTATCCCAGACTTCCTTACCCTGTCCATAAAATTATCATGGTCACCCTATTTGTGACCACCTCTCCTTGAACTCCCTACCTGCCTGTCTCTTCCCATTCTGTTATATTCAACATCACAACCAAAATTATCTTCCTAGCCCAATGCATCTCCCTGCATGTAATCAACTGACTTACAGTCTCATTTTATGTACAGTAAAAATACTTTATGCTTGTTATTCTGGTTTTCACTTCTCTACCTGGGGTCCTACCCACCACTCTGAAGGGTGCATACCAATAAAAAGATACTTAAGAAACTCTTTGATTTTAATATTTTTAAAATATAAGCCTATTTGAAATTAATTTTGCAAGTTGTGACCACCCACATATTAAGGCCTACACTTATGTTTATCTATTAAAATAATTTAAGTTGCTTAAAACATCTGAATAGCACATGGTGACTACTGAAGTTGCACCAAGAAACCAAGGACTGGGTGGAAATCACTGCTGAAGCAGGTGGAGGTGGAGTCTGTTAAATAAACCTGTTTGACAGCAAGAGCTGCTTCTGCAGGTGCAGAGAATGCTTTCATTCCCAAGCAAAGTCAATTCAAGGACTAGCTCGTTTTGAATTGGAAAAAAAATGTTGGGAGATGAGCAGACAGTAAAACAGCCCTTTTGCCAAGCTGTGGGCACCAAGTAATTGACAGGTCAAGATCAACTAGCTCTAAAAAGCTTGAGAAACAGGATGCTGCTGCTCCAGCAGCTGACAGCGCAGCGGGCAGTGCAGCAGGGAGTGAGTCCAGTACAACGAGAACTAGCCTTTGCACCACTCCAGGCAGGGAAAACTTTAGGCACAACTTTTTTCTGGGCGGAGGTGCAGCAGGAGCTTCCCCTGCCCGTCCGGCTCCGCTGCCTCCGGCCCCTTCTAGCTCCCGCCTGTTCTTCCAACCCGGTGCCGGGCCAGGCCGCAAAAGCCGAGGCCGGTCCAACGCCCGAGCGCGCGCTGCGGCTGCTCGTGTCGCGCCAGTGCCCAGCGCAGCCGCGTTGTGCTGAACACGGACCCGGCGGACAACCCGACCCGCTGCCGGCTACCAACACAGGTGCGGCGAGGCCGCGACCAGGCCCCAGGACCCCGACCCGGCCCCGGCCGCCCGGGCGGCCCCTCCCGTCCTCAGGCCCAGTCCCGGCCCTCCTGTCTCCCGCTGCGGGGAAGCGCCACGTGCCAGGGCGGCAGGAGCCCTTGCGGGGTGGGGCGGGGCGCCGTGTTCCTCCCGCCCACCCGGGGGTCTCTGGTGGCGGCACCGCCCCCGCCCCAGTGCCCTTGACAGGACTATGCCGTGCCGTGGCGTGGCGTGGCTTGGCTTGGCTCGCCCCGCCCCTGCCTCGTCCCGCCCGTACCTGCCGCAGGGCATTGAGCGCCCGGCTCAGACAGCGGGACCGGGACAACAGCGGCAACATCACGGCGGCGGCGGCGTGAGGTCGGACACCGGAAACAGGCCCCGGACAGGCCGGAAACGGAGCGGACCGAACCAAGCACCCTTCAGCGCAGGGGGAGCCGCGAGGGTCGTACCAAACATGGGGGACGGTGAGAAACCGAAACGTCCTGACTGGACAGAACCACCGGGAGGGGGAGAAAGAGGACTCAACCACCTTAAGAGGCGGCTGCGAGCCCCGGTGGGCCTGCCGAGGACTGGACCACTCTGAGCAGGACAGGGGGGCCTTGATGTTATCTGGCTTGCACTCCCTCTCCCCCGCCAGGCGTTTTAGTACTGGCTGCAGGTCCCTGCCCCAGGCAATCTCCAGCCATGCCGGGCAGGGGCAAGGTTGTGAATTAGCCCATGGGCACCTGACTTGAGCAGCTTGATGCCGCCCACGGGAGCTGGGGAGCCCAGGGTGAGCAGGGATGGGCTTGGCAGCAGTGGTGGCAGTGCAGACACCAGCAGAGGTGATGTGGAGATCTGGCAGCACAAGGCAGGAGGCTGCACTCCCTAGCCAGGCTGTGCCCTGTCTTCCCAGTGGACAGGAGGCCCCTGAGTCCTGACTCCCAGATCTGGGGCTGTAGCCAGAGACTGGGGGTCCCATGCCCCTCCCTAGAGCACTAGTGCCTGGGTTCCCCCAGCAGGCTGCCTCCAGGGAGCTAGCAACGCGCTTGGCTCCCACCTGCCAACATCGCCCTAGGGCTAGCTCACCCCAGCGATGTTCCCGCCATGAAGCTGGAGTTCCAGCGTGGCTGTGACGGACACCGGGATGCCACCAGGTCACAGGGCAGGCCCTCCACACAGCTACAGAGGGAAAAGAAATGTGCAGCAAGCTCCCGCCTTTATGCAGAGGGAAGGGTGGGATTCTCTCACCTGACCATGGCTCTGGCTGAGTGCTGTGCTCCTGTGCAGGCTACGCTGTGAGATGCCCTGTTGCTTTTAGTGTACATGAAGTTGCATGAGTTGAGACAGAGCCTCTGTTCGCATCATAAAGGGCTGTATTAGAATTAGGCATCTGCAGAAGGGAACAAGAGTTAGGACTGGGTGCTGCGTTATCTTGAGCATTTCCTACTTTTTTTAAGTGTTCAATGGTGTAATGGCACTACTAACTTAATGTCGTTTTGTAAAGAATTTCCTCGAGGAAGGAGTACAGGAAAGGGAGAAGAAAGCAAAAGGAGGAGGTGGAACCTTTGAAACTTGTTTGGTGTGTAAAAAAGAACTAAAAAGGAATAAAAACAAATGGAGCTGATACAGCTTTTGGAGCAGTGCATCTCTAGTATGCTGCTCTCCTTGAGCACGACAAATAGAAACCAGCTGCCTTGAATCCAAGACTGCTGCCTAGTAGGAAGAATGCATATCATAGCAATTGTAAAGTACCTGGATACAAATGAATGAGATAAGAGTTTTATTGAGAGATTTAATTCAGTTGAGCTCAAATAAAACTGCATGAGCCATTGTATTTTGTCTGGCTCCTTGTTCAAACTGTCCAGCAGGTAGCAGGTAACAAATCCAACAGGCTTTTTTGAATGAGATGTGTGAGAGACTTGGGTTACTCTTCGGAGTCTGTTCCTCTGGTCAGGCAGATTATTTCTCACAGTTTATATATTAGGGACTTGTCTAGTGCTGAGGGGAGGACACTTACCTATCAGCTATGCTGAACAGCTGGCTCTAATGCAGGGGTGGGCAAAATGTGGCCCGCGGGCCAGATACGGCCTGCCAGGTCGTTCTATCCAGCCCACAGGGCCCCTAAAAAATTTAGAAAATTAATATTTATCTGCCCCTGGCTGCCTGTCATGCGGCCCTCGATGGCTTGCCAAAACTCAGTAAGTGTCCCTCCGCCCAAAATAATTGCCCAAAATAATTGTAAACTCTAATGGCTAGAGTTTACATCTGAAAACATACAATACTAAGTATTATTATTTAGATGATGTTCCTTTTCTAGGTGTGTCATACAGTGTTGCCACCTCTCATGATTTTTGTCATTCTTAAAGTCTGTGCTATGGGAATGTGAAAAACTTAGCTCCTTCTTTTATATAGTGTGTGTGTGTGTGTGTGTGTGTGTGTGTACACACACATATATTAAAGAAAGAGCTTTTATATATAAAAGAAAGCTAAGTTCTTCACATTCCCAAAGCATATACTTTAAGAACACTGGCAAAAATCATGAGAGATAGCAATACTGCACATACACCTCAAAGATCTAGCTGCAGTGAAGAAAAGAAACCTTCATCATCAACATATTAGAAACCACTGGTAACCTATGCTGTGTTCCTTAAGGCGGCGGTTTTCAAACTGGGGGGCATGCTGTCCGGGGGCGGGGAGGGGGGGCGCAAAGGAATATGGGGGGCACCATGTGCAAGGCATATTTTACTTTTAAAAATTATTATCATCATTATTAATATTATATTTGACAACATCACACACTGAAATAGTATGAGTGAACTTTTTGCAACTGATTTCACAGGTGTTACAATGCATTTAATTAAACCAGTGATCATTTCCATAGCAACAACATTTCCCACCTTCCAGTTTAGTACACCTATCATATCTACTCTTACAAGACAAAAAAATCACAACAAGCATTTTGCAGTGCAACTTATTCTGCTGGTGAGTTCGATATTTTCATACTATTGAGGTGAAACTGGATCGGTACTTATTGCCAAAAGATACTGTTACGAAACGGAAGGCAGAAGCTGAAACGGCTAAAGTCAAGTATAATATCTGTGAATATCAATTTCAATCTGTGAACTAGAAACCTACAGGTGTAGGTAATTTAATTAAGTAAGTTAAGTTGTGTTTGTTAAGTTTATGAAAGCATATTTTGCATGTCTGTTTTTGTCTGGGTTGGGGTGGAGGGGGGCTCAAACAAAATTGTGACTTTTATTAAACTGAGCCCCTCTGTTTGAAAACTACTGCTTTGGGGCTGTCTAAAATGTCTGTATCCTTCAGCCTCCCCTTCCAGCACCATTTTTACTAGCTGCAAAGAGGCCCTACTTGCTTCTAGAACTAGTGGATCCATCATGGATGGTGGGACAGTACATTTCCAGACTAGGTTCAGATTCCAAGTCCTTGAGATGTCTCTGTCTGTTCCACAATATTATGGCTGTGGTTCTCCCTGAATAGAACAAAGTGCTACTGGGCCCTGCTTTACAGTAGCTGCGGTCCTTTACCATTTGGCATTAACTCACTTCCCCTGCCCAGCTTCACAGTCTCCTACAAGTCAGTTCTGCCTTACGTCCTGCTGTTCCAATCCTCACCACCCCTAACACATACCAGCCAACGCATCTCTCTCCTGATTGCTTCTCAGCCTCTTGTGGGCTAAGATCAAGTGTAGTCACTGCACTGGTCAGTTACCCAAACCAACATGGATTTAAATGGCATTGTGTAATGGAGGGTGCATGCCTGTTCAATGCACTGTGGACAGGATGCCCTACAAGAGTCTTGTAAATAGATGCCTGCTGGCCAGCTTCCAATGGGAGGATCTTGGCTGCACACCTACTTTATGGAAATGGGGGACTCCTCTCTAGCTTGCTTCTGTGGTATTTGGTTAAGGACAAGTGGGACTCTGTGGCCTCCAAACCCCAAGCTTCTGGGCTTGGGCCTGCACATAGGATGCCCATCAATGGATTTAGGAGTATCTGAAGCCCAAGGCTGAAAAGTCGGGGGTGGAGGATACTTGCCAGTTGTAGCGCCACATATAGTGTTCAAATGATTGAGAGTTGCTCAGTCAAGAGGATTTGGAACTGATTTGGCTAATTTGACATGGAATATGAAAATTATTCCTCCCCCCAAAAACTTCTCTCCTGATGTGCAACAAGATAGAACCCAGAAGGTTATACGCAAAATTATTCTATCAGTACACACAGCCCTGCGTGGTGAGCAGTGTTGCCATTTACAGACCCTCTGAGCTTGTTGAGTGGTCTGTGTATCTGAGCATCCCAGCAGCAGAATGGAAGGTGCCCTGATCCCTATTACTGAATCTGACCCTTCTCCATCTGCATATTCAGAAGTACCTTGAAGCTGGTTGGCTGCTACTGGCTTCCCCACCCCATTCTAGTAGGGACTGAGCTCAGATAGAGTCTTCAGTGCCAGCGTGACCACTTCAGTGCCCCTTCCCACTCAGCACTCTCTCTCTCCAGAAAACCCTGGGAACACAAGGTACTCTGCGGACA
>NW_005841835.1:1374032-1378815 GCF_000455745.1 Alligator sinensis
GCCAAGGTAAGTGCACTGTCTTTGTGGCTGGGTTTTTGGTTGTAGCCGGGTTGGTCTAAGGCCATAGGCAGGCAAGGCTCTTTGGGTAGATGTGATATCTTTTATTAGACCAACTGAGTAGTTGAGGGGAAAAAGTTCTTTGCAAGCTTTCAGGCACAATTGCTCTTCTTCAAGCAGAGGAAGTCTCTGCTGTTCTGAAACTCCAAGGAATGAAAGAAACATTCCCTGGAGTCTCAGAACAGCAGAGACTTCCTATGCCTGAAGAGGGGTGATTGCACCCAAAAGCTTGCAAAGAACTTTTCCCCATCTACTGAGTTGGTCTAATAAAAGATATCACATCTACCCAAAGAACCTTGCCGTCTCTGTGGGGCACCAGGCCTGCTCTGGCTGTTCATTGGAAACTGGGAAATCTAGAAGTCGGGGGATCTCTTGATAGCAAGGTTTTGCAGAACCTGGTTTTTCTGAGGAGGATTAGGCTGGAGAAGTTTATGGGGAATGTCTGTTTAAGAAAAACGATTCTGAGATTTTGGGGGAAGTCAGGATGTCAGGGTTTGGGGGAGTCTGGCTCTGGAGAGTCTGTTCTCAGAGAAGGTTAGCTTGCAGATTTCTGAGGAGTCTCATTCTGTTTGTTTGTCTCTTTCTTCTTGTAAAAGAACCCTGGCTCCTTTTTAATGGTTCTGAGGAGGCCACTGATGATAACTGCTAGTAACACTCAGCATGGATCAGGTCTTTTACAACATTCACTAATACATCTGGCAAAGGAGCTGAGGGCTCAATGAGATGGTACCTGAGAGCTCACATGAGAAGATCTCTATTGCCATAAACACTGACAGGGGCAGAAGTGACCGCTAACACATTGCTGTACACCTTATAGGAGCTAGGGGCACCGGCCTGAGACTATTACTCTTTACTTCTCTTACACAGCATTGCACTTATCCCCTGGTACCTGAGGCTGCCTTGATAAGCAGAGCTGATGAGGCCATCCATTGCATCAGTCAGGGGAGCTCACGGATGCAAAAGTTATCCTGGGCTCTGAAGAAGCAGCATTCTCTACTGAGAAGCAGCATATCAAGGAGGGTGTGCATTAACTGCAAGTGCCTCAGTCTGTCAAGCAGGGTGGGGCACAGAGCACATCCTGTCTCTAAGATCAGATGTGGTGCGTGCTGCACCAACAGCTGCCGTAGAGGGGACTGAAAGTTCTCATCTTGCCTTTTAAACGTGGGGATTTGCCAGCCCCTGGATTCATCCCTACAATGCAGCTCTGAAGGAATTTTTGGTTCCATTTACCTATAAGGGGCAGGGTGCAGGTTCACAGAGCTGTTTAATCACAGAGTGAAATGAGGGCAGGCTTTGTGGCCCTAGAAAGACGGAAGGAAACAAAGGATCCCAGCTAAAAAGGGCCCTTTCAGACCACTCAGCAAACACCCGATCCCCCTTCCCCCAAGCCAGTGCTCCTGGGATGCAAAGTGGGCTCAGAACACAGCCCTGCCCCATCTATTCATGGATCCAGCAAGTAAAAGGTGACTACTTCAATTAAGAACACCTTCTCCCTTCCAGAGGAACACAATGTAGTTTGAGGAGCCTTCCAGGAGGAAGAAAAATGGACTGAAATCAAGCCCTTTGTTTCAGTCCATCTGAATATCTGGGGAGCAAGAGCAACTTGGGTACCCGGGAAAAGCTGGCATTGTTGGTCAAAGCTTAAAGTTCATAGACAAGCCCACATCTACCTGCTGCAACTAGGAGGAGTTTATCACCCTGGTGTCTAAAGCTTTAATCTGGAGAAATCCTTCAGCTTCACTTTTCTCATGAAAAAGATGAGGCATTCTGAGAGAGCCAAGTGCCAAAAGGAAACACCAAATATGTTAAAGAGCAGGCTCCTAGTGCCATCCAGAGCTTGAAAATGAAATGGCTGAAATAGGCATTATATACATCTCCATTAAAACTAGCTGCTACACGAGAAGAATGTTATGTCACTGGGGCTAATCCTATCTATATAAAGGGTGAAAGTGGACATCCTGGGAAATACAGATCAGAGAGCCTCACTTCCATCCAGGCAAACTAACTAAAATGAGAACAGATTATAGATCTACATGATCACATTACGGGGACAAACAACCAGAGCTTCTGTAAAACCTTTCCAATCAATAGCCTACTTTCAGAGTATTGGAAAAATAGTGCAGGTCAGCCTGGGGGGAAGGGTAAGAGAATGTGGTGGTGTCATTTACTCAGACTTTAAAAAAAACAACCTTTGACAAAGTCCCTCACAGGAGGCTGACAGGAAAACAATATAGTAAGAGAGTGAAAAGTAGAGTATTTTCATGGATTGCTTAGAAACCAGCTCGGAGACAGAAAACAAAGAGTACAGATAAATGATCAGTTTGTAGCATGGCAAAGGGACTCCCAAAATAATATATTAGAATGGCTGATGCATTTATTAATGATGTGAGGTAGAGGGAGGGCAGAGAAGTGTCATCATTTGTAGGTGATACACATTTTTTTACCATAGGTTCCTCAAGACTTGAGGAATCTGAAAAATTACAGAGCAGCCTTTTAAAGGCAGGTGACCAGGTAGCAGGAAGGCAGATAAAACTGACTTCTGACAAAGGCAGTGTTGCACTTTGGAAGCAATGACGCAGCGGAATTACACACATCGGTGAATTCTAAATGAACTGTCAACACGTAGGGAAAAAGGCCAAGGTGCCATTGCAGATAGCTCAGTAAAATCCTTGTTCACTTTGTAGTGCCAGGTAACAAAAGCAAATAGCTTTTAGTCTGCATTAACAATTGGATCTAAATCAGGGGCTTTCCCCCTCCTAGGGCACTGTGCTGTTTTGGAGTACCATATCCCAAAAGCATAGAATGGAAGCAGAAGATGTCTAACAAAACAACAAGGGGACAGAATCAGACTTCTGTGCGGAGACATGGAAATGATGAGGGCGTTTAATGTAGAGATGAGATAAATAAGACTGGACATGATGGAGGTGTACAGAATAATGCCTGTATAGAATAATGACAATGAACCCCTGGAACTCATTACTACAAGATAACATTGAGAGCAAGACCTTTGCAACATTTCCAAAAGCATAATAAGAACAATCTCAGAGATATTAGGCATGATTTAAGCATGTGCAGAGGAGATTTGAACTCTCCTGCTTCAGAATATGATCTAGCCATTAAATGATGAGGGTTAGAAAGGAACTTCCCCAGCCAAGGTTTATTCCATGATAGTCTATTACAAGGTTTCTTGCACTGGCTGTCAGAGACAGAGTATCAGACTGCGGGACATACTACTCCCAGTTCTCCTGTCAGCCAGTTCAACAGCTTGTGCTTTCCTCAGCTAACCCCCAACCCCTTCCTTTTATTTTTCTGTAAGAAAAAACGAACATGTAAAAATAAACTGCAAAATACTGCACAGACCTGTCAGTTCTGATTTATGCTGATGACAGCAAAGAGTATTCAAGAGTTTCATTGCTCTTGCACCATTGAAACCTTTTGCCAGCACTGCCAGCTCTGTAACTCCTCCTTGTTCCTAGTTATCAGTTACATTCCTCTACGTATGCCAGATGCCAGGAAAAGCCTTGCTTATGGGTGTGTAGGCTTTATGCCAGTGATTCTCAACTAGGGTGTTATGGCCATGTGAACCTTTTAAGGGTGTTGCAGGTTGCTGCATTGTATTAGCATTGTTTGGTTTGCCAGCATCTACACATACTACACCCAGACATTTCAAATAGGAATCCATAGCATCAGAACCACTCTGACCTGCTGGTCTTTCTGAGTACTGTGCACCAGAAGAATTGCTCTGTTATTTTTCTATTGTAAAAAGTGAAAGGAAAGAGCTGGTATTTTCCACAGGGTGCCTTGAGTCTATTGCATTCACAATTATCCTACCTGGGCAACAACTGTGTTCCTCTGTGCTTCAATGCCCAGTGTCGGCAGAAACAGGCAGCCGAAGTGCCCAAACCACAGCTGCTTATCTGTGCTGAGGAGCAGATGAACAGAACAGTTAATCCTTTTTATTTTTCAGGCAGAGCTGAGCCTCCTCTGCTAGATAATGTGGATGATAGTGCACACGCACCTAAAATCCTCTAGGGGTTGCTCTATGGCATGGATGGGCAATTACTTTGACTGGCAGGCCACTTAAAGAGTTTTGGTGAGCAGTCAAGGGTTGCACAATCTTCAGAAGATATAATTTTAACAAATTATACATAAACAATAAATCATATGCTAAAAATCAAACATCTACTATAACCTAATTATATTTTTAAAATATTTTTGTCCCGATTTATGTTTTTTTGAGTAGTGTATATAGAGGTGATTGCATAATAGCTCAAGATAATGTCTTACTCTCTTATATTGTGTGTGTGGGGAGGGGCATCGGGGGGTGTGTGGAGTGTGTGTGTGGAGGGAGGGGTGTGCATGTGTGCTAGGTCCTGGGAACTGGCCAGGGGTGGAGGGGCAGGGGGCGCATGCAGCAGAGCTCACCCGGGCAGTGCAGTGCACGCGCGGTCCATCGCTCCCCCCGTCTGACCCACGGCTGCCCCGTGGCACTCCACATGGGGCCAAGTCCTGCCTGGGGCAGCTTGTGCCATGCTCCTGCCTGCACCCACCCAGCACCCACTGACAGCACAGCCCTGGCCCCAGCCTCAGCCAGCATGCATAGCTTCCCAGTGGGGCTGCCTTCCACCCACTCAGCCATGCCCACAGGTGGCTGCTTAGCATGCAGGGCAGGAGGAATGGATGGAAGGTGGCTGGGAGCTGGAATTGGAGCAGAAGCTGCCCAGTT